>NW_028292582.1:19354750-19693121 GCF_029948245.1 Actinia tenebrosa
TTCTTTCTCATCGTCCCTCTACAGCTCCTAGCGTGTTTATATTACAGTACAGAGACAAGCGCGCGCGTTTCATATAAGAGGACTGACAGATAAAGCTGACGTCAACGAGCGCGCGCTCTTTCCGTTGGTTGTTTTGAACACTAAACATGAGAAGTGTTATCGTTTTTGTAATTGTAATAAACACGCCTCTTGGATCCACACTACTTTGACAATGTGATGGCGCAATATATCGTCAATAAGAGGACAGACACATAAAAAACAGATGTCTATATTTGTTAAATAGAACATAATGGGTTAAACAGACCTTTGTCGTAATGGCGGCTTCTATAAATTAGATTATAAAATAACTGTTATGAATGTCGCGTTCTGATTGGCTTGGAGCGCGTGCTTTATGAGAGCACATTGCACGCGCGCGCACTTTTCGCTGCGTCATTCCTATCTAAAATTACGGTATTTGTATTTCATAAAAGAAATCAAAAACTTGCTTGCTGTGCTGTGTGCCGTTATAAAGCACTTGGGGATTGGCAGAACACTCGAGAAGTGTCCAGAAGCACTCCGCTACGCATCGTGCTTCTCCTAACGCTTCTCTCGTGTTCTGCCAACCCCCGCGTGCTTCATGACTGCACACAGCACGTGCGCGCGTTTTCTATTTCTTCAATAATTATTGCAAACTATTTTGCTAGATATAACTCTTTGGAATGAAAGGCCTTTTTAAATTCGACAATATATAAGGATTTAAAAACATTTTAAAATGTCAAAATTCACCAAAACGAGGCGATAAGGGTATCCAGCAAAATGCATGTGACGTCAAAGCAGCCCAATAGACCCCTTGTATGTGACGTCAAAGTAGCTCAATAGACCCCTTGCATGTGACGTCAAAGCAGCTCAATAGACCCCTTGTATGTGACGTCAAAGTAGCTCAATAGACATCTATCTATATACGTCAAAGAAGCTCGATCTGGGGGATGAAAAAAAAGGATTCCAATCTCCTAGGAATAGGCCCTTTGCAGCTAGTGGTCACGTGCTTGGATACCGCTTAGCAACACAAAACTGGAGAGCAAGCCTTCCAGTAAACAAAAGTTGTAATAGGTCAAGCACGCGTGGTTTTATACGATAGTTTCATCGTTCAAAACGCTTAATCCTTTTGCCCTATCTACAAACACAGTAAGATAATCTTAAATTCTCTCCTTTGGACTCGATTTTTGGTTCGAAGTAACGATATTCTTCGCGTTATCGCGAAAAAATTGTCACCGCCGGCCCGCTCGACGGCTGAAAAACATGGCGACTTCGCAAGGTATGTACTTCAAAACTCTCCTTTTTTTTGGTTTCTTTTCAATTATTGGACTTCTAAAATCTCTAAAATAACAGTTTAGATTGTGAATGGTGATCGATTGTAATTGGACGGCATTTTAATGGACGATTTGTTTATTTTTTGTGAGAGTGATTCCACGTCTAAAGTCAAGACTAACCCATGTTTACATATATTCGCTGTAGATGTTAGAACTCCCGACGAGCCATCACATACCAAGAAAAATTCTTCGTACCATTGTTGTGTTCCCTTGTGTAACGGAGATTCTCGATATCATCCTGATTTAAAGTTTCACCGCTTACCAGGCCGTGCAAGGGATGAGCAATTGAAAAAGGAATGGCTGGTGAAGATACGAAGAGATGTGGGCCCACACTTCAAGGTATATAGGAATCTAACAATATCAATGCACAATACGAATTGCCTGTGGATCTTTAAAAAACTGTAATGAAGATAAAAATAGTTGAATACAGTTACATTGTTATTAAAAGGACATTTGATTTATAATAGGTTAACAAAAGTACCAGAGTGTGCTCAAAACACTTCACTGAGGAAGATTACAATCCTCCCACTGATTCTGGACGTCAGTTGCTAAAAAGAGAAGCTGTACCATCAATCTTTGACTGGTCAACCAAATCCAAAGCAAGAAGAAAGATAATTCGACAAGTAGATAGGTAATGAATATCACATATTTCTACTTCAATACATTTCATTTAGACTTGACTGATGGAATTGTACTTGATGTTTATTTTGGTTTAAACCAAAATAATTTTATAATTTTAATAATTTAGTCTTTTATAATTTTTTATTTAGTGTGAACTGAGTGTGAACTGAGTGTCATCATAATTTCAAAACCTTTTTACAGAGACACTCAGACAGATGAAAGTGATGACAATGAAGATAATAGTCCCAGCACTTCTACAACCTTCAGCATGGATGACCTACAAGCACAAGTCCAGTCACTCAGAGCACAGTTCCAAGATGCACAAAAGCAACTTGAACAAAGTAGAAATGAAACTGCAGCTGCCCTCACTGAAATAAAAAGGGTTAAAGTTGAAGCTGCAAAAGAAATTGAGGACATTAAGAGGCAAGCTGCAGAACAATTAGCACTTAATAAATTTGGGCTTGAGAGATTTGGCACAGACAATGAGATCATAAGATTTTATACAGGTTTCCCATCCTATTTACATATTCAGTTCTTTTTTAAGTTTTTGCAGCCATGTGCTGCACAAATGACATATTGTTATGCCTCTGGAGAAAGAGAAAGTAGACCAGACTCAAGAAATATGCTTCTTGTGGATGAATTGTTTATGTTTTGTGTACGCCTCAAACTAGGTCTATTCGGACAGGATTTAGCTCATAGGTTCCGAATACATAAATCGTCAGTTTGCAGGAAATTGATCACATGGACTAATTTTTTGTATTTTCTTCTTGGTAGTCAAGTGATCTGGCCTTCAAGGCAATGACACCGAGAGCTTCGTCGCGAATGAGGTCGTCGTACACCTGTTGCTGCCAGTGGATGGGTAGAACTGCTATTGTCGTTGTTTCGACCCGCGAAGATTGATGTCTCTCAGTTTGCCGACTAGAGTCTCGACGGCCGTTAATCTAATAACTGAAATTTAAAAACTGAGGAAAAAACATTGAAGGATATTTTAGATTAGAAAAAAAAATCTTAATTAAATTCTTAATTTATTTTTTATTATATTTATATCATATTAGTATTATATTTATTTGTGCTATTTAGATTTTGTGTTTGTTCATTAGTTTTTTTTTTTGAGTTTTCATTTACAAACAAATTGAAATAGTTACAAAAAGCAATCCAAGACACATGATAAACCAACCTGCATTAAAGATTATCTAATGGGTTATGTAAGCCACATTAATCATACATTCACCAACTTCTTACAGACACTATGCCTCATTATTACCATTGGATAAAATAAGTGGGCCTTGAAAATTTGTAAGGAGGCAGGCTACAGTATATAACTGATTGACTGAACCTAAAGTGGACAATGGCACATCTGAATCAAAAAAGTGGTACTCTTTGACTCTTCTTATTGCCCTCTCGACATGAATTCTAAGACTTGCTAGTGTCTTTGTTTTTTGAACATCTGCGGCAGAGAATTGTTCCTGACTTTCAAGAAACGGAGGAATATTTAACTCTACCCGCTTCTCCCTAAGTAAATCTTCAATGTCAAACCCTTTGTCTGCCATGACTGAATCACCAGGTTCTAACAAATCTAGAATGCCGCTGCACCTTGTGATTTCCTTATCACTAATCCCCCCTGTGTAAAGGCTAGAAACGAAGCTAATAGCTCCATTAGGGGTAATGCCTATCAAACCCTTGAGTGTAGTATTACTCTTATAACTAGAATAAAGCTGCGACTGAAGTAGTAGGGAGGTAGGTGTTTGAACAAAAATCTCTGTACAATCTAAAATGACACGTGTGCTTGCATAAAGCTTTTTAAAACCTTCTGGCATAAACCTATCAACATCTTGCCTTGAAGGCCAGATCACTTGACTACCAAGAAGAAAATACAAAAAATTAGTCCATGTGATCAATTTCCTGCAAACTGACGATTTATGTATTCGGAACCTATGAGCTAAATCCTGTCCGAATAGACCTAGTTTGAGGCGTACACAAA
The DNA here is from genome assembly GCF_029948245.1 of Actinia tenebrosa. Taxonomy (NCBI): domain Eukaryota; kingdom Metazoa; phylum Cnidaria; class Anthozoa; order Actiniaria; family Actiniidae; genus Actinia; species Actinia tenebrosa. The sequence goes on from NW_028292582.1 coordinate 19,358,702, forward strand.
ACATAAACAATTCATCCACAAGAAGCATATTTCTTGAGTCTGGTCTACTTTCTCTTTCTCCAGAGGCATAACAATATGTCATTTGTGCAGCACATGGCTGCAAAAACTTAAAAAAGAACTGAATATGTAAATAGGATGGGAAACCTGTATAAAATCTTATGATCTCATTGTCTGTGCCAAATCTCTCAAGCCCAAATTTATTAAGTGCTAATTGTTCTGCAGCTTGCCTCTTAATGTCCTCAATTTCTTTTGCAGCTTCAACTTTAACCCTTTTTATTTCAGTGAGGGCAGCTGCAGTTTCATTTCTACTTTGTTCAAGTTGCTTTTGTGCATCTTGGAACTGTGCTCTGAGTGACTGGACTTGTGCTTGTAGGTCATCCATGCTGAAGGTTGTAGAAGTGCTGGGACTATTATCTTCATTGTCATCACTTTCATCTGTCTGAGTGTCTCTGTAAAAAGGTTTTGAAATTATGATGACACTCAGTTCACACTCAGTTCACACTAAATAAAAAATTATAAAAGACTAAATTATTAAAATTATAAAATTATTTTGGTTTAAACCAAAATAAACATCAAGTACAATTCCATCAGTCAAGTCTAAATGAAATGTATTGAAGTAGAAATATGTGATATTCATTACCTATCTACTTGTCGAATTATCTTTCTTCTTGCTTTGGATTTGGTTGACCAGTCAAAGATTGATGGTACAGCTTCTCTTTTTAGCAACTGACGTCCAGAATCAGTGGGAGGATTGTAATCTTCCTCAGTGAAGTGTTTTGAGCACACTCTGGTACTTTTGTTAACCTATTATAAATCAAATGTCCTTTTAATAACAATGTAACTGTATTCAACTATTTTTATCTTCATTACAGTTTTTTAAAGATCCACAGGCAATTCGTATTGTGCATTGATATTGTTAGATTCCTATATACCTTGAAGTGTGGGCCCACATCTCTTCGTATCTTCACCAGCCATTCCTTTTTCAATTGCTCATCCCTTGCACGGCCTGGTAAGCGGTGAAACTTTAAATCAGGATGATATCGAGAATCTCCGTTACACAAGGGAACACAACAATGGTACGAAGAATTTTTCTTGGTATGTGATGGCTCGTCGGGAGTTCTAACATCTACAGCGAATATATGTAAACATGGGTTAGTCTTGACTTTAGACGTGGAATCACTCTCACAAAAAATAAACAAATCGTCCATTAAAATGCCGTCCAATTACAATCGATCACCATTCACAATCTAAACTGTTATTTTAGAGATTTTAGAAGTCCAATAATTGAAAAGAAACCAAAAAAAAGGAGAGTTTTGAAGTACATACCTTGCGAAGTCGCCATGTTTTTCAGCCGTCGAGCGGGCCGGCGGTGACAATTTTTTCGCGATAACGCGAAGAATATCGTTACTTCGAACCAAAAATCGAGTCCAAAGGAGAGAATTTAAGATTATCTTACTGTGTTTGTAGATAGGGCAAAAGGATTAAGCGTTTTGAACGATGAAACTATCGTATAAAACCACGCGTGCTTGACCTATTACAACTTTTGTTTACTGGAAGGCTTGCTCTCCAGTTTTGTGTTGCTAAGCGGTATCCAAGCACGTGACCACTAGCTGCAAAGGGCCTATTGTAACCTATTGTTGTGTCCCCCAGATTGAGCTGCATTCCAAAGTGCTGCAAGGGGTCTATATCAGGACAAAGGAGCATGGCGAGTGTATACGTAGGGGGATATTAGGAATGCGTTTACAAAGCACGTAGCTGAGATGCACCCAGGAGAAGAGAGACAAGTGAAGGACTTCAAGTTTGTCAAAACTTTTACAAGCAGCCTTGAAGGACAGTTGATGGAAGCTTTACAGTAAATATACAAAGATTATGGATTATTGCAACAGCTTGTTATTCGGCCTATCTGAGTCTACTCTCAAACGACTTCAAAGAGTCCAAAATGCTTCTGCTCGTCTCGTCGTTGGTGTGTCTAGATATTCCCATATAACACCTATATTATCGCACTTGCATTTAAGGCTCTACATGGACTTGCTCCATTGTACATTCAAGAACTTATTGTACAAAAGCAGCATAAACGTTATAATTTAAGATCAAACGAAGGTCTAACACTTCAGTATTTTTCATCACGGTCTTACTCGACACTGGGAGATTGTGCGTTCATGGTTGCTGCGCCAGTTCTATGGAACCGATTGCCACCTCCTGTAAGAAACAATGACAGTATAAATGAATTTAAAAGCCTAGTTAAGACATACCTCTTTAAGCGTGCATTTTTTTGTTGACTATTAACATGGAACTTATTTTTCAACTCAATTTTAGATATTTGTAATAATAGTTCTTTATAGTTTTTTTTTTTTTTTTTTTTTTTTTTTTTTTGCTTTATTAATCTTAGCTGTAAATATGTATATATGATCTTTTCTTTTTAGTCATAATGTTTGATTTTGTAAAGCGCCTGTCTACATATCCAGATGGAACACGCGCTATATTAATACATTATTATTATTATTATTATTTATTATTAAGATCTGATGCTGGCTATCGTGTGAACAGTAAAGCAGAGTTTTTACAACCAGCGATTGAAAGGATTATGGTGACAAGACATTTGGAGGGTAACTGTTTTTATTCTTGTGAGAATTGAAAATATCCCATTCAGTGGACGGGAAGGACGTTTATGAACAAACGTTTAATTGTAGAACAGGCATGACATTCTGTCTTGATGCAAATATGTGCACGTGATTTACTGTTTGCTCGTCATTTATTATTCATGTCTGGTGAAGGAGCTACGCTCTGAAAACGTTTACTTCACTGGCTTATGAAGAGAAAAATAAGAAAATATTTCTACAAATCAATTTCGATTAAAAATGGCATAGAAGCTGGGGGCTAGGCGGGTTTAGATTATCTTTCTAAATAAGGTTTTGAAAGGTGTTAGCAACATTTTAGTGTTTCCTCCCCCCCTGACCAACCCCTGCTTGTACCAGTCCTTCTGCTTGATTTGCATTTCCTGTTTGTCTGGTAAATTAAAAGCGAAGCAAACGTTTGGTCACTCGTTGTTCTTGTACTCTTTTCATCGCATTTGAAGTAAGTTATACGTGTTAATTTGTATCAATCAGTGCATAAATACATTAGTTACGTGTGATATAGTAGATCTCTTAGTATATTCTAGATAAGATTTACTGTAAGGTTCTACAATACACAGCTTTGATCATGGAAGAGTTAAACTTGTAACTGTGTGATTTGAAAGACTGTAAAAACCTCATTTGATCAAAATATCCAGATAGGATAATGCTGGTAGGATAATGAAGTAAGAATTTGGATTCCAAGCAGTTTAGCTGGGTTGATATCGTCTGTTAGTGAACAGTTTTGATCATCGATCGAAGGATGTTGTAAATATGGGTGTTGGCTGTCTTGTCAAAGTTTCCAAAGTTTTCTTTTCTTCCTTAACTCAGACAGAATCGTACGAATGGTTTATTTGAAACACCAACCCATTTATCAAACGTCTAGGTGTATAATTTCTTAATTTAGTATCGTATTTTAATCTTTTTTTCTCATATATTTATTTGATTTTCTTGACGATCCTGTATGTCGTAGTGTCCTCAGCTAATCAAGCTTTGGTGATTTTCAATTATTCTATAATGTTTTTATTGAACATTTTTCTTGAATCTGTGATATTCTTGGTACCCGATGGCTTCACAAACATTTGGTTTCCAGTTTGCCGTATTTTTTTGACGAATTTAGTGCTAAGATCTACAACTGTTGTAGAATAATACAATACCTAAGAGATGCGAAGGTGTGTGGACAGATCACGAGACTGTAGAGGTCACGCGACCATCTTATGTTACATAGATGAACAGTTTTGATTGACAGCTGATGACAAAGAACTTGAACTGAGTTCAGAATGTAATGATCAATGTTTATTCAGGAAAGCCTAATCCACAAGCGTGTTAGGGTCCTGTGAATATATACTAATGAAAAGACTAGAGTGCAAACAATATAACATGCAAATTCATGCAAATTCAATTGTTTTCTATTGTTTAATTAGCACTATTTTGTACTATTTAGTAACTAGTGTTTCACGCACTCTAATACAAGATAACTATATTAAGAAGGATAAGTTAAAATATAGGACTATAAAACATATATGAATATATAATATATATATTTAAAACAATATTTATTTTAAAAAAAATACAATACTAAAATACTCCTCCCTCTACACATCCCCAAACAATAAGTTAAATAATACTATTAATCATTGTGAAGCTCAAATAAGATTTTAAAATTATACAAGTGAATAGTGACATAAGCACTAAATATGAAAAGAATCTAAGACAAAACGTTTCTAATAAAATTCTTAAAAGTAGAAATATCCTTAGCTTCACGTATTTTATCATTGAGGACATACAGTCATTACTGGCAAATTTAACTGAGGTCCAGAGTCCCCACTTATGACATGCTACAGATTTCCTTATATTATGTTCAGATCTAGTATTATATTTATGAACATCATGAGCATGTAAAATGTCAAACTTATGAGAAAAAAGATTATTTTTACAATTGGAGGTCAATGAAGTTGTGAAACATTTTTATTATGGATTGAAGGATGCTACCAATAGTGATTTGAAATGATAAACAATTTTGAAGTGTTTCATGAATTATTGTAAAGGATGGTGCCTACTAATTGAGAATCAATAATTTTTTTAAAAATGACTGTGAATTGTTTTAATCTATCAGAGGGTTGTTAAATTTTGGCTAGAAAAGAAGGGGTCACCATGTGTGCATGTGCACAATAATAGGCATCGTACTTAAAAGATACATCATATTTAAGACCTAACAGATTAAGATTTTTGTAGTTCCAGAAATTATCCATACCTTCCCCCCCCCCCCCCCCCCCCCCCACTACTCCATTGAGGAATTATTTTAAAGACCCATATCCCCATAAATTCCACTTTAATGTTCAACATGTATGTAAGATGTTTTATTTTTTCCTTCAACAGGCAGTTCATCAAAATGGCTCTCTTTCTGGAAGACAAACATAAGAAAGCTTTAGTTAGATTAGAAACAATAAATAAAGATACAAAAGAAGTCAATGAACTTGGGTTTGCTACGAAGATATACATACCAGAGAAAGAAGATATAGTTCTCATAACAAGTCCTAGTATCTTCCCAGATGGTATAGATGCACATTTGGATGAAATTGTGGTTCATCGATGGAAGCCAAAACCCAAGCAGAAGGATCCAGTGAAAGTAAAGAGTATTGAAAGTCATAAACAAGCAGATGTTAACACCGTTGTGTTTGAAGGGGAGGAGAAGTATTCTCTACGATATAAAGTTCTTACTGAGAAAGAGATAAATGAACACAAGAAACTGACTGCATGTGTGTTTGAAGGTGAAAATAAAATAGAGCTGCAGTTTGAATACCAAAGAGGATCATACAAGCTGAGTAATGTAAGCAAAGAAGACTTTGATGTGAAGAGAGCTAAAGGTGCACCAGTGATTATTAAGGAGTATTCACACCACATTCTTGGTATTCCAAGATATAATTATAAGATTGTTGGTGTACTGTCCATGAATAGTAATGGTGACATGTATCCTGCTTTATTCAAAGATGGGTTTTTAGGTGAGACTTCTTAAAATTTTCTTTAAACAAAGTTTGCATAATTTATATTAACCAATGTTCAGCAGTGTTTAAATTATGCTTTTGAGTCTTTTCTAGTGTCTCAGCAAACAAAAATATATATAATTTGCATTTCAAGAAGATAAGAAATTTACTAATTCATTTCAGATGAAAGGCAATCAAGCGGTGATAGAGCAGAGGCTGGAACAAGTCATATTGACACAGAGCAGAGTAATGTAAGCAAAGAAGGAAAGAATGTAGTTGTTGGTGTTCTTGGCAGTAATGATAGCCCCAATGGAGATAAAATATTCCATCCAATTTTGTTAAAGGAAGGCAAGTTTGTTACAGGTAAGCCTAATGTTAGAATGGCAGATGTTGATTTGAGACTTTGCATTGTATTGACCACTTTGCCTCACTTATGTAACTTTTAAAAGAAAAGAATACATTATGGCTGAGGCCCAATGCAACAAAGCCTTTGAATCAACAGATCCAAAGGTTCCCAGGGTGCCTGTCACACTCCCTTATTCTCCTTGGCACAGGTTTCAACTATTTCAAAAGACGTTGGAGTTGGAGATCTGAAATCTGAGATGTAACATACTGCAAATTGTGATACACTCACAGTAAAACAACATAGTTTCAATTTAGATTGGAATATGTAGCTTGACCTTTGATTTGGAATTTCCTTCAATTTCAGCGAAAAAAAAATTTTCCATAATTTCAAATTGCCAATTTCAGATCGCCGACCGACAATCATTTTAAAAATAGGTGTTATGTAGGTCAGATCTCTGACCAACAACGTTTTATGAAACAAGTGCATACCTCACACCATATCTCTCACAATTGGAAATGAAAAAACACTAAACTTAAAAACCCACCAGTGTTTAACCCTTTGACTCCTGGGCATTTTTGAAGTTTTTGAGTGTTTTTCTGGACCTAATCGTCCTCCAAGCCCTAGCAAAACCAAATTTGGAGTTTTGATTGAGATTATCATTTTTAACTCCTGAATATGCAAAGCATAGAATTGTGAGGGGTCTGCATATGCAAATGTGTCACTTACTAAGATGTTTGGATGCAAATGAGTTACAAAGTTCACCAGTGGTGTGATATTCCAGTGAAGAAACATTTGTTGTATAAAGCAACGGCTGCTTAATTTGGAGGTATTTTGAAAAATGAAGATTTTCAGAGCCATTCTGTCCATCTATTGAGTGCTGGAGGGCATCATAAAGCCCTAGAACAGCTTAAATCAGCATGATCTAGCAGAACTAAGATTATACAAGAGATTTTATTGCCAAAAGTTTGCTCATTCATGTACTCGGTACATTTGAGAATTTTTGGTGCAAATAAGCCTGAAGCGAGATGACGTTTTACCCCCGTCTCTAGACCATAATAGTTTTTAAAATTCTTTCATGTTAAAATTTTTGATTCCTTAGAGAATACAGGAACAATAGTCATAATTAAAGAACAAAAGCAGTATGAAAAGGATTATGGTCTAGAGACAGGGGTAAAACATCATATTGCTTGAGGCTTATTATCCTTTAAGCTCGTAAATAGTTGGACGACCAGGACCTACTTTGCCTTTTCTCAAATATTTGACTCATGGAGAATGCTGTGAGGCAGATATTTCGTTGGTAAGACCTAGTGGCTTGACAAGTATTAAAAAAATAAAAATAAAAAGATGAGGAAGGGATGACTCCATGCTAAAATTTGAAAGGATTTCCCTTGATGCATTGTGATGCAGACGAGTGAGGAATGGAGTGTCGACAAAGTACCTCCAGAAAAATGACCGTTGCTAGCTGTTGTAGAAAGAATTGATGGCAAAGTAAGGTCTAAAATCAAAAGTCAGATTCTCAAACTTTAAGCATTATTTTTGAGTTTAAACATAACATTGAAGTAAAAATGATTCAATGATAAAGAGTGATTTTGATTTTTGGCTTTGAAAAAGACTTCAAAAATAGTGATTTTTGTTTTTCAAAAACATTTCAAGGATTTTTTGTTAGAATTTGTAACATTTTTTCTGTTTAGTAGTAAAGAATCTAGACTGGCATTCAGGTTAGCTTGCTCATAATTGTTGGTGGAATTTTTTAAGTAACATCCGTTTTTTTACGGGCGGTTTTGGGCATTGTGCAGGTTTTTGAAATATGAGAGATGGTATCAAATGAAGGCTAGGTTAAAATATCTGTTATGGTCGTAGGAAAAACAATTTAGTAAAACAATTTCTTGCTCAAGTTAAAAAAAAAAATAAAGTAATCACCCAAAGTCTAAAATTGTTGTTAGGGGCCTGGACACTAGTGTGTTGCCATAGCAACCACACTATATGCTATTATATTTTTTACCATATTTTCTGGTTGGCAGGTTTTAAAATGGTATATAGTTTGTTAAACTTAACTGTAACGATACATACAAGATAATTTTAAACCAAGAGCAGGCCCCACAAAGGTTAACAGTAATTAAACATAAGGCGACTGCCTACTTTTGAGCCCACGATTTGAGCCCACGATGTGCGCGCGCTCAAAAACCGCTGAAAAATCTACAAGACCATATGTGTTTTGAGCTTCAACAGGGCAAAACCCTCAAATTATGCACGGAACTCTCTATTTTTTAATAGCTTATTTGAATAAACTTCTAAAAATCTAGGTTATGTCAACATTTTAGAAAAAAATAATTTTTCTAATACATGAAAAAATAGATTTTTGTAGGGATTTTTGTTTGACTTTGTGAGATTTTTTAAGAGCACTGAAACGACAAAATGTGACGAATCAATGTATTTCTTTGTCTTTTTGTCAAAAATATCCATGGACTAGCTGTGATTCATGCAATCATAGTCTGAAAATGACTATTATCTTATGAATCTTAATTTTTTTCTGATCACTTCTGATGGTGCAATTTTTGCTCCAAAAGCTCACGCGTAGGCATCCATTAAATTCTGATTATCTCGAAAACAACCTCGGGACACCCCATTTTTCTTTTCATTTTTGGAATCAGCATTAAATTTCACACAAACATGTCATATATTCTTACACACAATAGCAAATGTGACATTCCCAAATGAGCAAAACCATTCATTTTGTATGTTTTTGTGTTTTAAGAGGAAGATGCCCAAAGCAAAATACCAAGAACGACTAGTGACGACAGAGAGATGGATCATGCTAAAGGTATGTTTCACTTTTGTACATGTTCATTTACATAAATAAATTACTCATCTGGCATATAGTGTAGAGATGTATAGATGAATACAGAATGAATGCATAAAAAAATTGAATGAATGAATATATAAGTGAACAGATGAATATATTAATGAGTACAAAAAATGAATGAATGCACTAATGAATGAATGAATGCATAAATAAATGAGCGAATACATAAAGGAATGAATGAATGAGTGGATAATGAATAAATGCATAAAAAATTAATAAATGCAATGATGAATAAATGGATAAACTAGCAAAACATTACAGTGTAGATCATGAAATCCAGATAATACTTGGAGTGAAAAAGGGGTTTATTCATCTAAGATTTAAAAGCTTTCCAACTGCTTTCCATTCAATTATCCCATCCATTTCTCCAACTCAAATAGCGTAAAAGGTTGCTTAGTTAAAAGGTTTTTTTTAAAATCAGGCCATGTTTACATAAGTACATAAAAAAGGCCAAGTATGGTTAGAATCTCTTTCCATGTCGTTTTTTTACTCTTAGCCTTACACAAAAGTTGGCATAGGCACATAGATTTATGAGCCTAAAATGGCTGATGGTTATCATCTGTACATAAAACATCCTGGCATATTATACCAATAAATATACATATGCATAAATGAATGACTGCGTAAATGAATGAATGCATAAATTGATGAATGAATGAATGAAAACATAAATGAATGAATGCATTACAATTCGTCCTAAAAAGTGAATGAATGCATAAATGAATGAATGAATGAATAGCCAGCTGATCTGAGAAAAGATATTAACCAATCAGAGTTGAGAAATTTGCAAAACTGTTTCACCTTTCCTTTTACAATTACGAATTTCCAGGCCACCAAAGGAAGGGGGGAAAACGTTGCTAATAAGCTTTTGTGACACAATACTTCATGAGTTTAATATTTTTATTGCAATCGCGGGCATGTTTCTATTTTTCGCTGGTCAATTTTCCCAAGCTTCATGACATCTCTTTTTTGCAGTGACGTCATTTCTACGTCAATGTTTCAGATCAATGAATGTATTAATGAATGAATATATAAATACATGATAATTTGCATAAATGAATACATCAGTGAATAATGAATGAATGCATTGAATGAATGAAAGCATTAAAATTCATCCTAAAAAATGAATCTATAAATGAATAAATGAATGCATAAATGATTGCTGGTAAAAAATAGATGAACGAATTTATACATAAATAAGTGCAAGGATAAATACATTAATTTATGCATTAATTTAAGGAAGAGTAAATGTATGCATAAATTTGAGTGCATTCATATGTAAATATATATATATAAATTATTAAATACATGAACCGACAATCAAAAAGAAATGAAGGTGAAGCGAAGATCCTATCTCAAAAATCAATGCCTAAATAAATGAACGCATCAAAAACATAAATAAATGAATGCCTTGAATGGCTATTACATTGAATGAATAAATACATGGTGCGTGGTATCTTTATGCTGTTACATTCACTCTCGTTGTCCATTAGAATCCTTAGATCTTTAATGAATGCATAAAATAATATTTTAAAGACTTAGAACCTCATATCATGAAAATAGATAAATAGTTACATTAATATACCAAGCAATAACTAAAACAAACAAACGAACAAACAAAAGATAAACAAAACCTATAAACAGTACTATCTTTGTGACTTGCAGAAAAAATAAAGAGATTGGTAGATAAACACCAATAGATAAATGGATAGATAAATGGTTAAAATAATAGAGCAATAGATGGATAAATAGATATAAAATACAAAAAGACTGTAAGATACCCATAGTTCTAATCAGTCCTGAGTTGAAAAAAAACTGAGATATTTTATTCTTACCTTTTCTTCCTGTCTTTTGGGTGTTAAATTGTTGTGTTTTGATTTTCAGAATATACAGAAAAACTGAAGTCATCCATTAAACAACAAACCGATTTCCTGTTGTCAAAGGAAGAAGACAAGAAAATTAGAACCGATGACATCTTTACGAGTGTGACTATCCAACGCGGTCCAAAACACTTCGAGGAACCCAAAGAAAAGAGATTTGGCAGGAGGCAATTGGATGAAATTCAAGCAAGTAGTAAAAAACTCGTGAACTGTTCAGAAATGTTTGTTTGCCCAGAAAATGATGATCAGCAGTCCACAGCTTCTTGCACGACCAATCCTAAATCTATCTTGTTGACGGGCAAAGCAGGAATTGGAAAATCCCTTTTTTGTCGTAAGCTGGTACGGGATTGGTCGCATAACCGATTGTTTGAGGAAGGTCAGGAAAATGCCAAAGTACCCGATTTTCAGTTTGTGTTCCTGTTGACATTCCGTCAACTTGTTTTTCCAGAACAAAAAAGGCTCAACTTACGTGATGTCTTAATGCTGTCCTCCCTACTGAATGAGCACTCGGTGATAGACGAGCCATTAATGCAGTACATGATTGACAATCCTGAGAAGATATTTATTATCCTCGATGGATATGATGAGTATAAATCGCATCGAGAGAAAATCACCGGGGACTTTGAGACAAGATACCCAAACGACCCTGATGAAAAAATACCTGTTCCTGCTTTGATTGCCAAAATCATTAAAGGCAAGATGTTAAACGGTGCAAAGGTCCTAATATCCTCGAGGCCTGGCGAAGCCGAGGAATTCAACGAAATTGAAGAAATTGTCTTTGATGTGAGATGTGACATTCAAGGATTTTCTTCACTTCAAGTGCTAGAATACATCGAAAAATATTTCAAAGAGAACGAAAGCATGAAGAAAAAAGCACTTGATCACATCAAAACGAATGAAATTCTTTTAAGTTTTGGTCACATTCCTGTGATGTGTTTTCTAATGTGCTACTGCATTAAGTGGCACATGACTGAATCAAAAACCACTGAAAAACTACCCGTCACAAGAACAGAACTTTATCTTGAAGTAATCAAAGTATTCATCAAGAAACATTCCTCTTCCAAATACGAAAAAATGGAAGAATCTAAAGTACAAGAAATATTACACAAACTAGCTGAACTAGCAGTGAATTTAATGATGGAAGATAAATATGTTTTCGACGAAAATGATATGAAAAAATTCAATCTTAACGATGAAGAAATAACAAACCTGAAAGCGAGTGGATTACTTGACTGTTGTCCTGGCGTTAAAAAATCTCCAATCGATAAACCACCACTTGAATTTACGTTCACCCACTTAACGATTCAAGAATTTCTCTGTGCTTTTTTGTTTGTAGAGAAAAAACAAATTCCAGAGAAAAAGAAAACGAGCGATGTGACATTCATGTTCATGGCGGGAATGTTTTCAAGAGAAAAAGATGAAAAAATGATGGAAAAGTTGATAGAAAATATCAAACCAAGGAATGAAGACGATAAGAGGAATGAACTGCTAACTTTATCCTGTCTGTACGAGTACAAAGACGATGGATTTTCTACCAGAGTAATAAATAACCTTAAACACAGATACTGTGATAGGATTGGGAGGATTGGATTTAGTGAAATAACTGATATCGATTGTTTGTACATAAGTTATTTATTAGATATAGTGAATTTAATCAACGAAGAACAAACTAAACAACATTCAACATTTACACAGTCATTCATTGTTAATACATTGTTCATTGGTGGGTCATCTTTATCAGCATCAGGGATCAGAATGTTGTGTAATTCTCTTGTTCGTATTTCTACTGTTGATGTACTGTGGCTGTTTGCTTGTAATTTAGACGATGAATGTGTTAAAATAATATGTGACATGTTGCCTCGTACTAAGATAACAGACCTATACCTAGGTGTTAATAAGATAACAGATGTTGGTGCTCAGTGTCTGTGTTCAGTATTAATACGTGATGATTGTCGTCTAAAAGTGTTATACTTACAGGGTAATAATAACATAACAAGTGAATGTAAACTGTCTCTAAGACAACAACAGATCCCTGGTGTTAACTTGTATATTTAGATCAATAAAACTCATATATGTAGAGAATATTGAATGAAACCATAATAAACGAGTAGAATATAATCTGTTTTTGTAAATAATATCATATTTTATTGAATAATAAAGAAATTCTTGTAGTTTTATTTTTGTAGTTGATTGAAAGTTGATTTGTGTTTTACTCAACAAATATTCAAACAAATCCATTGAAAATCAAAAATATGTCTTGACAAATGTCCAGTAGTTTGATATCAATACAAGAACAAGTTTGTTTTCATCAATATTTCTATTCAACCAAGTTAAAAGAAACTTTTTTTTCACAAATATTCATTTTTTTCTTCATATTTTGAACAAAGTGAGTTGGCCTTGAAATACGGACAACAGCAAAAATACTTGTTTTCTTTGTCAAATCAAAATATTTCTTATTAATATGAAAGAAACCATCGATATTTATTCTTATTTTAGAACATTTCATGGATAAAATAGTATTTTTGAGTTGGTTATGTTTTGTTTTAAAGTCAACAAACTTGTGTTGAAAAATGGCGGCAAATGATGTCTTGTTTTGTACAAGACTTTAGTTGAACATGGACGAAGAAAACACTACACGACTAATACAAGCTGGAATGATCCGAGTAAATCAAGAAATAATTCTAGCCTAATGTGGTTCAATAATCATAGTTATCTAGTTTTTCAATGTGAGGATCAGCAATAATTCAGCTCACCCTTTTTTACTTGTCTTTGTTCAGCTCACGAGTCTGAAAGAAAATAAATAACACGGATATTTAGAACAAATTCTATATACTCAAAACAAGACTCAAAAACAAAACAAACTTTCCTTGCTGTTTGGTTTTTCTTTTTCTGGGTCTTTTCACATCAGATCAAAGAAGACAAAATACTGACTAAACGAAGGTCTTGACTGCGGACATTTTTGTAGTTTGACATATTCTTGCCAAAAACAAGCGACTTTTTCCACAAATTTTTCATGCAGACTTCTCGAAGCAGAAGTAAATAGGTTTAGTATTTGAGGTATTTACTTGCAATGTGGTTGGTTGTGTAAGTCAGTAAACTGTTGGGAAGAGAGCAATAATCCAGTAGAAATTCTTGGTTGATGAAGAACAAAGAACGAAACCAACTTTGAAAAACTTCCAACCAACCAGTCACGTGATGAAAAGAGCGGGAAAATAATAATCCACGCTGATTGGTCCATGGACTGTCATTATCATAATCATGATCCTATGTAGATCCTGTGAGGGGGTGGGGTGGGGGTGGAATCTCATTATGTCACTTCTCTCTTTTAAATTCCTCTCTTTGTCTCGTCGAAACCCTCCAAGTGCTGTTATATCAGAACAGGAAGTGTGCGTCTCGAAATGACGAGGGACACTTGGAGTACTTCATTTTTTTGCTGTTCCGTGGTAGAGGGTGTTATGCACAGCGGCGGATTTTTGTCTTTGTTTTTTCATTTTGAACAACAGAGACCATGACAAGGAAATGAAAAAAAGGGGGAACATTTAAAATGTGATTTCAGGAATCGACGAAACTACGTTGACAGTCTGTTGCTCATGATGGTAATGATGGGATACCTGTGGTAAAATGCGCATAGACTTATGGGTAATGAACACCACTGAGTCTGCGCAAAGAAGATGTTGTTACCATGACGACGGTAAAAGTCTGGTTTTCGATAAAATCTGCAAAACTGTTGTGAAAAACGCTCTAAAAATTCATTGTATTTGCTGAGAAATTCGTTTAAAATGAAAAAGGGTAACACAAAGCAAGCAAAGTTGGTAGGTTTTATGATTTTTTGGGGTTTAAAGCTCTTTTTGACGCTGATATTCAGTAAATTTGAAAACATAAACATTGAAACGATAAGCTGAAGTCATTGTTCAAGTAACATTTGTACATGATTAATAACCTTTTCTGCTAAATGTAAAGCTATAATAAATACGCAGTTTAGTTTGTTTTAATGTTATACAATTATTCTCTTTAGCTGTGCTGAAAGATGTGCGATTTTATTTTGTTCTAGGATAAAAAGCCTGGGCCAACACCGTCCAATGTTGCTGTCAAGTCATCAAGTAAAACAACTACAGCCAAAGCTAAACGAAAGGTTAATCTTTAAAATCGTAGACGTCGAATAAAGAGCTCATTAGTACCATTGGTTTTTAGTATTGCGTTTAAATATTCAGTTAATTTTATGTTTTGTTTGGTAGGATGAAGATGATATGACACAGATGGGAGATGACATAGATGATTGGATGCAGGTCAGTGCAACACTGCATTGTACATTTACTATCTTACTATCTATCTACTTTTACTCTTTGAGTTTTAAATTCTCTCGGTTTTATGATTGACTACTTTGATAATAAGGCAGCCATCTTGCTAGGGTGCAAAACAAAACAAAGATGACAGAAATTATAGAGTTTGTGAGCTATTAACCAAGCTGTCAATCAATGTCGACATTACTGTAACAAAGCTTTATTTGCCCTCCCCCGGTGGATCCCCATAATGCCTTGTTATCCAAGGTGGCCACTGTATTGTTGAAGTAGTCCATCGGGAGAGAAAACAAGGCACTCATCATAAAAATGTAAAGAATCAATCAAATCAAGTCATACATACTAGTTACTATATATATAATGACAGTAAAATATATTAAATAAGCTTGTGCTGCATCATACACCTAGTCAATAATTATTATCTTTCCTCAAAATTTCAGCCCAAGCAGCTCATCAAACCAGATGATCAACTTGAACTTACTGAGGCAGAACTCAAAGAAGAGTTTACCAGAATTTTGACAGCTAATAATCCACATGCTCCCAGCAATATAGTCCGATACAACTTCAAAGTAAGTTTGTAAATTGTAAATACTTCTTAATCGTTAGTAGAATACTTCTTTAACTCTTACTAACTTATTAAAACTATCAACACGAACCATAAAACCAGCTTTTTTCAGATGTTCTCTCGGAGATGCTGCTCACCAGCTAATCTACAAGTAGTATGGTAACCGCTGTAGTTCATATAATTATCCTCCCCCCCCTCCCCTCCCCCCCTCCCAAAGAGGAATTGTGAATTTTTTGGTGGATGGGGGTTCAGAGAAAGAATTACATGGGGGAGGGGGGCATCTGCTTGATGGATGATTTCTGGATGAAACTACACAATTTGAACAGAAAACTTTAGTGAGGTTATGTATGTAAACACAGTTTGATTGTGAATAGAGAAAGATGCTAGCATGTGTGCTCTGCACAAATCATACACACATCTTTCTGGGTGTATACTTTATAAACCTTATTCTAGTCATTCTAGCAAGAGTTTTTGCACTAACTGGAGTCACTTGTATTCGCCCACACACTTTTTTCACCCATACTACCACTACATAATCACTCTTCTATGCTCACAACGCTCAGGGCTTGAAATAGAAAACTTTTTTAGCCTGCCATAGTAAAGGAGCATGATAAAAGGAGGTCATTCCAGTAAATTTTGAGTGCCATTTTATTCATTTGGCAGTGCATCCTTATTTTTGCCTGCCAAACCTGAAATTTGTCCTGTCATTTGACATTGGCAGGCCGCTATCTCGAGCCCTGATGCTCAACTTACAAGTTTATTTTTATGGAGAAAACTGAGGAACTCTGGAGAAATGTTCATATTTTTAAATACAAATTATTTTATTAACAGGAAAGATGTTATAAACAGACATCCAGTGTTGATCAGCTGGCAATACACTTTGCTCTTGATGGGTATGTATTATATTTACAGTATTACAGTATCACATTTACGGTATACAGGTGTGAATCACTGTCAGCGGCATGTTTATGAAAATTCCAGTAATATCACAGACTATAACTCAATAATAACGAAAGGGTAAATTATACACTGTGAAAAGATGAAAAAACTTACTGACATTTTGGAAACTACAGTAGTCCTTCATCGGAGTAAAAGAGGTAAAAGAGAGACTATAACTCACATTCATATGTTTTTCATGTTTCTTAAGTGTTGATGTGAATATTATATTGTTAATTATACAGAAATATGCTGCATAAGGATTCAGATGAAGCTAGGAGACAGAGAATGCGACAAAGACAGGCTGATAGTAAGTGATCAATGATATTTGTCATCAATGAGGGTTATAAAGGACTTCAAGTATTGAATTCAAATTATTATATAGTTAGGATAGTATGTGCACGCTGATAGGTCCAAAACTATGCTATATTAGTGAACAGATCACAGTGCTGTAAGCCATCTGCACATGTGAAAAGCTGCTAGATCCTGTTGACTTCTTTCTTTTTTTGTCTTATTTGTTAAATAGTTGATGCACATTCGTCATCAATAGCAAAATAAGGGATGTTTAACCTTTTCACTGTCTGTGACACCCACCTGCCTGAGGTGATTTTCTTTCAAAATGAGCCATCAAGGTTTACATGACGTATTCTATAAAAAAATTAACAATTTAATATTTCATTTACCTTGCTCTCTTAGTTTGTTTTCTTTCTCTCTGACTTGACATACATATTGTTTATTGGCCTGTTTGCTAATATTTATATATAACTTTGTTTATAGTTATTCATTTTATTGTTTTTCTATTTTTTATAGCTGAAGGAGGTGAGGTTGGTGATGAAGAGGCAGATAAAGAAAACAAACCAGAAGAAGAAAAGGTGAATATGAAATACTTTATGAAACACTAAGCTGCTGTACTGGCCTGGAGTGCTTACATTAACCCAGAAAAAAAACCAGAAATTCCTGATTTGGAAAACAAATAACATGTGTTAAGTGAGTAGTGAGTGTGGAGTAGCCTGCGTAGCAAGTCGTTTTTGGTTACGTTGGATACGTTACATTATCTTTCGTGTTATTGTTCGTCATGGTTGCATAAAAACTTTTTTAGTTCCACGTGGCTATTATCTATCGGCAAAGCTCATCAATGGAAAAAACTTAACAAAGGTAGTGAAAAACCACCCCCAAAGTTCTGCTAAGCAGGCTTATTGTGGAGTGACGACATGTCATATGTTTTAACATGTCATACACTTTGTGGAGGGATGAGGAGCTAACAAACCTGTGGTTCTCATTCAATGATCAAATTAGAATTTAGGAGTTGATTTTAGTGGAGGGAGGAAAACTGGAGAACCTGGAGAAAAACCCTGAATCACAGAAGAGATGTTAACTAGAAACTCTACTCACATACAACACAGAGCCCAGTGGGACATGTTCCTGGGTTATATTGATGAGAGGCGTCAGTAGCTCTCAATGCTTAGATGCCACCCAGTGCTTCCCAGGACATTAAATAAAGATTATATAACAGTCAGGAATCAGGAGTCACTTTTGATTGCAGGAGAAGACAGATGAAGAGAAGGCCAGACCAGACTCTTCAGGACCACCTAAAAAAGAACAAAAACTGACCAACCAGTTTAACTACAGCGAAAGAGCATCCCAGACGTACAATAACCCTTATAGAGTAAGAATAACTATCTATCAAAAGATCAGCATATGATCTGATCTACTTTGTCATATATAGAGCATACCAGACGTACAATAACCCTTATAGAGTAAGAATATTAACTATCTATCAAAAGATCAGTATATGATCTGATCTACTTTGTCATATATAGAGCATCCCAGACATACAGTAACCCTTATAGAGTAAGATCTACTACTGATCTACTTAATGTGATACATGGAACTATAATTCATAGGTGACTGAATGGAACTGTACAATGGAGTATTGATACCCTCAAAGTGAGTGGATGTGTCAAAATGAGCAAGAGAAATGTAAAAAGCACCTTGACATTAGGGAGGTATTGTGCAAGTCATGATTGATTGTGTTGTTTATTATGACTACCACATGTTGTACTAGGATAGAGGTACTGCTACAGAACCACCACCCAGGGCCAACTTTTCTGCCACTGCAAATCAGGTACATTATGTGATAATTATTAGAAGATTATTAATGGACAATAATAAACAAATAGAAAATACTTGTGTGTGTTCTGTGTGCAACCATAAAGCACGAGGAGGTTGGCCGAACACGATAGAAGTGTTAGGAGAAGCACAACACACAGTGGAGCACCTGCCGTGAAAACTATAATTGACGTACTTTTTAATATAATATATAATTATATAATAATAATGATATTGAAATGCCGTTATAATAATGTTCTGTGAATATAATTTTACTTTCTTATCTATTAGTGGGAGATATATGATGCTTATGTTGAAGATCTACAACGACAGGTATCAAATGACATGTCTTTTTCAGTTCTAATGATAGTTAATAGTTTTAGGTTGGTAACTTCTGAAAGTTTATCTTTAATTCAGCTTCAGGCTTTAAATAAATAAATAATTTGGGGTTTTTTCTTGCATATTTGAAGGAAAAAATCAAAGAAAAGGAATCAAGAAAAACACAGACTTTGAAAAAGGATGAGGATAAGAAAAAGAAACTGACACAGACAGAAATCCAGGTGAAGTCTCATGGTACCATGACCACTACTGTAATGTGTAGGAGTAATGTTGTGTTGTGAAAAGTATTCATTATAATGGGACCATATTAAATGTTTAGAGTGACGACATCACAAGGATCGGAAAACCATCAAAGATTGTTGAGAGGATGGTAAATCAAAACACCTTTGACGATATTGCTCAAGGTAACTCTTTTACTGGCTATTTTCTGAATAGGGGGCTCCGTCTGCTAGCCCCTTCCCTACCCCACCCCATCGCATCCCACCTATATTTCAGGTATGTCCCTGTCTGCGCATGCATATGATGCATATAACATTACATCGTCCTGATTGTATATTTTAGATTTCAAATACTGGGAAGATCCTTCCGATGAATTCAGGGATCCTAATGGTACTTTGTTGCCTTTATGGAAGTTTTCTTACGAGAAAGCAAGAAAACTTGCTGTGACATCACTCTGCTGGTAAGTGCAGCTTTTCATCACTGCAAGACTACTGCTTGATATTTTTTGAATGATGCATATGAATATGTTCTTAAGGTTGTCACGCAGTCACACAACGTTTCTCTTCCTCTAGCCTCCTACTGTATGAAGATGTTCTTAAGGTTGTCACAGTCACACAACGTTTCTCTTCCTCTAGCCTCCTACTGTATGAATATGTTCTTAAGGTTGTCACACAGTCACACAACGTTTCTCTTCCTCTAGCCTCCTACTGTATGAAGATGTTCTTAAGGTTGTCACACAGTCACACAACGTTTCTCTTCCTCTAGCCTCCTACTGTATGAAGATGTTCTTAAGGTTGTCACACAGTCACACAACATTTCTCTTCCTCTAGCCTGCTACTGTATGAAGATGTTCTTAAGGTTGTCACACAGTCACACAACGTTTCTCTTCCTCTAGCCTCCTACTGTATGAAGATGTTCTTAAGGTTGTCACACAGTCACACAACATTTCTCATCCTATAGCCTCCTATTCAGACATTCTTAGGGTTGTCACATACAGTATTACACATACATACAGTTTCTTTTATATAATCATTATACCAGCCATGCAATAGTTATAATCACTATTCAATATACATGACTGTACCGTTTCATGCATAATTGATCTTGTTTTAGGAACCCAATGTACCAGGATTTCTTTGCTGTCTCTTGTGGATCATGTAAGCTAAATAAATTAATGGTACTAAGCTAACCTGTAAATCCAGAGGTGATGATTTGGCTTGGGGGGATGGGTGGGGGAGCACCTACCTCTATATGATCCTTGTTCTCAAGAGTGGTGTGATGCTGAGTCAAGGTATCAAACCTGCAACCCCAGAGGTGATGATTTGGCTTGGGGGATGGGTGGGGGAGCACCTACCACTATATGATCCTTGTTGTCAAGAGTGGTGTGATGCTGAGTCAAGGTTTCAAACCTGCAGCCTCTGATATTGTTGAATGTGCTCAATGGCACAGCTACAAAACAACTGTGAGTTCAATTTTACATAATTTTCTCCACATCTCTATTTTAAAATAATTATTTCTTAACCCACAGATGACTTTCTGAAACAGTCATATGGAATGGTCTGTATGTACACCCTGAAAAACCCTACATACCCTGAGTAAGTCACCACTAATACCTCTTTAATAATCCCTAATATATTATCTATTTAAGGTGGCTGCCTACTTTTGAACGTTTGATTTGAGCCGGCCATGATGTGTGCACGCTCAAAAACTGCTGAAAAATCTACAAGATTTCATTGAAGAACCATACGCGTTTTGATCAGCTTCAACATGGCAAAACCCTCAAATTTTGCACGGAACGCTCTATTTTTGAATAGCTCATTCGAAAAAACTCCTAAAAATCTAGGTTATATCAACATTTTATAGGAAAAGTTTATATCAGTAATAACATGGAAAAAAAAGATTTTTGTAGGGATTTAATTGTTCGACTTTATGAGATTTTTTAAGAGCACCGAAACAACAAAATATGACAAATCAATGTATCTCTTTGTCTTTTTGTCTAAAATATCCACGCATTATTGTAGAATGATTGACTAGCCTTCATTCGTGCGATCATATAGTCATCAAATAACTATTATCTTATGAATCTTATTATTTTTCTAATTACTTCCGGTGGCGCAAGTTTTGCTCCAAAAGCTTGCGCGTAGACTTCCATTAAATGCTGATTATCTCGAAAAAAAGCTCAGGACACCCTATTTTTCTTTCCAGATTTGGAATCAGCATTAAATTATAATTCAGAAAATCAAAGTTTTAAAAAAAGCTAAATCAATTTCCAAAAGTTGGCAGTCACCTTAAGAGATATCATCTGAGTAAGAGATGGATGAGCAGGGCTGTAGGGTAGCAACTTTACTTACAATTATATAAAAGAAGCTTGTCCTCTTGTTTTAGGTTCTCCTTCCAAACAGAAAGTGGGGTCATGTGTATTGATTACCATCCTGACCACCCTCACATGATCGCACTGGGTCACTATGATGGTAAGTGACATATAGTACAATCAGTATAATCACTGTTAATAGTGTATATAACACTGGGTCAGTATGATGGTAGGTGACATATAGTACAATCAGTATAATCACTGTTAATAGTGTATATAACACTGGGTCAGTATGATGGTAGGTGACATATAGTACAATCAGTATAATCACTGTTAATAGTGTATATAACACTGGGTCACTATGATGGTAGGTGACATATAGTACAATCAGTATAATCACTGTTAATAGTGTATATAACACTGGGTCACTATGATGGTAGGTGACATATAGTACAATCAGTATAATCACTGTTAATAGTGTATATAACACTGGGTCAGTATGATGGTAGGTGACATATAGTACAATCAGTATAATCACTGTTAATAGTGTATATAACACTGGGTCACTATGATGGTAAGTGACATATAGTACAATCAGTATAATCACTGTTAATAGTGTATATAACACTGGGTCACTATGATGGTAGGTGACATATAGTACAATCAGTATAATCACTGTTAATAGTGTATATAACACTGGGTCACTATGATGGTAGGTGACATATAGTACAATCAGTATAATCACTGTTAATAGTGTATATGACACTGGGTCAGTATGACGGTAAGTGACATATAGTACAATCAGTATAATCACTGTTAATAGTGTATATACAAAGTGTTCTATCTGATTCATCTTTATTTTCACAGGCAGTGTTTCAGTGTACAGTGTTAATGATAAGGTCGGAAAAGCCTTGTACAGGTCAACAGCGAAGACTGGTAAACACACAGATCCAGTATGGCAGGTAAGCAGTTATTATCTACAGAACCTGTGGGGAGGGGGGTCAGTATGGCAGGTAAGCAGTTATTATCTACAGAACCTGTGGGGAGGGGGGTCAATATGGCAGGTAAGCAGTTATTATCTACAGAACCTGTGGGGAAGGAGGTGGTATTTAACGAGGTAGACACATCAATACAAAAGCTTTGAATATAATCGTTTTTGTTTCAGGTGAAATGGCAAAAAGATGACTTGGATAATAATTTGAATTTCTTCTCCGTGTCTTCGGATGGTCGGATCGTACAGTGGACAATTGTAAAGGTATTTTATTTTGTCACTTGGCTTCTGGTCTGTGATGGTACACAATGGTACACGATAGTGCATGATGGTACATGATAGTACATGATGGTCATGATGGTCATGATGGTCATGATGGTACATGATGGTCATGATGGTACATGATGGTACATGATGGTGCATGATGGTGCATGATGGTACATGATGGTCATGATGGTGTATGATGGTACATGATGGTACATGATGGTTCATGATGGTACACGATGGTGCATGGTGGTGCATGGTGGTGCATGATGGTGCATGATAGTGCATGACGGTGCATGATAGTACATGATGGTACATGATGGTACATTTTCTACGTGTCCCGTGGGATCCTTGCATCGTCTTTAGGGAATTGCCTACCATCCCGAGGAATCTCACGTCCTGAGGGATTTTCTACGTATCTCGTGGGATCCTTGCATCGTCTTTAGGGAATTGCCTACCATCCCGAGGAATCTCACGTCCTGAGGGATTTTCTACGTGTCCCGTGGGATCCTTGCATCGTCTTGAGGGAATTGCCTACCATCCCGAGGAATCTCACGTCCTGAGGGATTTTCTACGTGTCCCGTGGGATCCTTGCATCGTCTTGAGGAAATTGCCTAGCATCCCGAGGATTCTTACGTCCTGAGGGATTTTCTACGTGTCCCGTGGGATCCTTGCATCGTCTTGAGGGAATTGCACACCATCCCGAGGAATCTCACGTCCTGAGGGATTTTCTACGTGTCCCGTGGGATTCTTGCAGCATTTGGAGTGATTATCTAGCATTCTGAATCATTCTTCCTGCGCTCTCCTTAGTGATTCTTCCAACATACCGGCCAATCCTCTTTGCGTCCCAAGGAATTCTTTCCGACGTTCGAGGGATGCTTACATAGTCCCGCGCAATCGTCTCTCGTCTCGAGGGATGCTTTCGTCGCCTTGAGGGATCATGCTTTTATTGTAACCTTACTTTAAAATGTTTTTTGTACACACAGAGCGAATTGCTGTTCACTGATATTATAACACTAAAGTTAGGATCAGAAAACACTGAAGGACCGGATGGTACCCAGATAGTTAGTCTAGGTACGTAGCATTCGTAGTACTGGGGCTTGGAAGTGTAAAGCTCGAGAGAGGTATTGGAACACGAAGCATTGTCGGGTAACCTTTCAACTTTTTTCCATAAGAATAAAAACGCGAAACCAATTACCGCCATGTTGGATGATGAACAAACGCCCGAAAACATACAAAATCTTTTAAAATCAGCCAACATGGCGGCCATGACGTCACAAAGATCAAAGTATGGCCGCCATGTTGGATGACGAACAAACGCCCGAAAACATACAAAATCTTTTAAAGTCAGCCAACATGGCGGCCATGACGTCACAAAGATCAAAGTATGGCCGCCATGTTGGATGACAAACAAACGCCCGAAAACATACAAAATCTTTTAAAGTCAGCCAACATGGCGGCCATGACGTTACAAAGATCAAAGTATGGCCGCCATGTTGGATGACGAACAAACGCCCGAAAACATACAAAATCTTTTAAAGTCAGCCAACATGGCGGCCATGACGTCACAAAGAGCAAAGTATGGCCGCCATGTTGGATGACGAACAAACGCCCGAAAACATACAAAATCTTTTAAAGTCAGCCAACATGGCGGCCATGACGTCACAAAGAGCAAAGTATGGCCGCCATGTTGGATGACGAACAAACGCCCGAAAACATACAAAATCTTTTAAAGTCAGCCAACATGGCGGCCATGACGTCACAAAGATCAAAGTATGGCCGCCATGTTGGATGACGAACAAACGCCCGAAAACATACAAAATCTTTTAAAGTCAGCCAACATGGCGGCCATGACGTCACAAAGAGCAAAGTATGGCCGCCATGTTGGATGACGAACAAATGCCCGAAACCAAACCAAGACAGCCAACATGGTGGTTTGGGCACCATCATGGATGACGTCACATGTGCCCATAGCCGAGCCGAGTTGATTAACCAATCATAATGCAATGATAGTATTCCCTCTAGAGTATGATACAAGTGGATAATGATGATATGTTTATTGTTGTTTAGGGTGTGGTACGTCGTTTGATTTTCACAAAACGATAGACTACTTATTTCTCGTTGGTAAGTCATAAATAAATATAGATGTGTAAGATATCAGGAATGGTAAGAGGTATTCATGTGAAATCGTTATCGCGGTCGTTTTAATGTGAAATGTGATGAGGAAAATGAAAGCAGTTTTCGTATGACTGTGAAAATCTCATGGCACGAACACTGTCGTGACACGGCAATGCATACGCCAGACCAATCACATTGCGTGATAATTTACTCTCCATCCAATCAAA
Organism: Actinia tenebrosa; assembly: GCF_029948245.1. NCBI lineage: Eukaryota > Metazoa > Cnidaria > Anthozoa > Actiniaria > Actiniidae > Actinia > Actinia tenebrosa. The sequence continues at coordinate 19,383,764 of NW_028292582.1, forward strand.
CACCCCAAACATGGCACGGACATAGCTCGGCACGTGTCACGCCAAGATCACGGTACTGACAGACCAATCACATTGCACGAGAATTTATTTTCAATCCAATCAAATGCCCGAAACATGGCACGGACATAGCTCGGCACGTGTCACGCCAAGATCACGGTACTGACAGACCAATCACATTGCACGATAATTTATTTTCAATCCAATCAAATGCCCGAAACATGGCACGAACATGACGCGGTAAGTCACGCCAAGGTCACGGCACTGCCAGACCAATCACATCACTCCCTGAATGTTCGACTGAATGAATACAAGCTTTGTTTGTTTGTTAAAGGTACTGAAGAAGGCAAAATCCACAAGTGCTCCAAGACATATTCCAGTCAGTTCCTGGAAACATTCGAGGTATTAGTTGATGCCAGAGCTATTCACCATCATAAAAAGGGGCTTCAAATAAACGCTACGCACTCCTCCCATGGAGAAACTAGGATTTGTACCAAAGGCAGAAACTTCAAGTGCAGGGGGAACCCTGTATATGGTTTACAAAATTTTCAGTTTTCCATATTATTTTTATTTTCCAGGCATTGCTTGCCAGGAATGGGGGTGAGCGAACCTTGGATCCGCCACTCCTTCCCCCTACCCCAACTTCAGGCCTCCAGGAAAATAGAAAAAAATCCCTTCTCCCCTCCCCTACACCCGTTACCCCACCCAACCCCCAGTGACCCAAACCAACCGCCTGTAACTCCCCCATACCCAGGTGACCCCACCCAACCCCCAGTGACCCCACCCAACCGCTTGTGACACCCCCCATACCCCAGTGACCCCACCCAACCCCCCTTGACACCTCTTTTCTATTGAATATTACATGTTATTATATGACCGTGAATCTTTGAGCCTGGACACTAGCAAATCGAGCAATCTGATTGGATAGATCGCATCGCGGACTGGTCTAGATTCTCCGGTATTAACCGGTCCGATCGCATATTAATCTTACGGCGAAAACATTTTGTCCTTTTCAATGAAAAGTGGTCATATAATAAAACTCTTATCAACCGAGCTTGGTCGGTCTGTACGGGATAATCTTGACCTCGGTCGGGTACAGACCTCGCTGCGCTTGGTCTGTACATTCCGACCTCGGTCAAGATTATCCCGTACAGATCTCCCGCTCGGTTAATAAGATCTAATTGTTACACCTGCAGGCACATCACATGGCTGTGTACTCCGTTAAATGGAATCATTTCCACCCGAAAATCTTTATTTCATCGAGTGCTGACTGGACTGTTAAAATATGGGACCACACCCACTTGTACGTATAGATAAAACTGTTTGTTGTCTTTACAGTACGAATTAAGATAATGGTGGACGTCAATCAAGGCGTTTCCATGACATTCCATAGACACGTGCCTTCAAAACTTCGTTTCACAACAATGTCATGGTAACACTTTTGATTGGCGTGCATCAGAAACCTACTTTGTCGCGACATATTGTAGGATTTCGCGTGTGCATGTGATTAGGAAGCTCTATACAATAGATAAGGTACTAATAGTTGTAAATGTTTTTTCAGAGAGCCAATGTTCACCTTTGACCTTAATAGTTCAGTGGGTGACGTCACTTGGGCTCCTTATGCATCCACTGTCTTTGCTGCATGTACCGCTGATGGAAAGGTATTACGTTAGCTTTGCCATTGAATTAATTTCCATAGATGGTGTAGGTCAGAGCACCGCTATTTCACAGATAGAACCCTGAAACAACCTCTGGTTTGATCAAAGTCAGGGCACGGCTAACTCACAGATTAAACCCTGAAACAACCTCTGGGCTGATCTATGTCAGGGCATGGCTAACTCACAGATTGAACCCTGAAACAACCTCTGGGCTGATCTATGTCAGGGCATGGCTAACTCACAGATTGAACCCTGAAACAACCTCTGGGCTGATCTAAGTCAGGGCATGGCTAACTCACAGATTGAACCCTGAAACAACCTCTGGGCTGATCTAAGTCAGGGCATGGCTAACTCACAGATTGAACCCTGAAACAACCTCTGGGCTGATCTATGTCAGGGCATGGCTAACTCACAGATTGAACCCTGAAACAACCTCTGGGCTGATCTATGTCAGGGCATGGCTAACTCACAGATTGAACCCTGAAACAACCTCTGGGCTGATCTATGTCAGGGCATGGCTTACTAACGAATTCAACGTGATAGGTTTTGCGGGCAGCTTAATAGAGAATTTACTGTGCAAGGGTTGTCGAACCTTTACTAACCGAGAAGTACTTTGTTTTTAGGTTCACGTTTACGACCTGAGTACAAACAAGTACGAACCACTCTGTGAACAGTCAGGTGTGTGAGGAAACTGCAGCATTCTGACCAATCACATCGAGATAAACACTCACGTGACTAAACATTATACTATTATACTTGTAGTTGTGGCGAAAAAGAAGTCTAAACTGACCCATCTATCCTTCAATCCTGTTCATCCAATACTGATAATCGGCGATGATAGGTAAGTCAGCATCTTCTTATATTATACCATCCTTAACCTTATTGACCAATCAGAACGCGTGATTCGTTAGAATGCGATTATACTATGAATACAAACCAATCGGAACGCGTAATTCGTCAGTATGCTATTATACAATGGGCATAATCCAATCTTAACAAGTCATTCAAAAGTACATTATACGTGATGCATGGTTATACTTTATGGCATACTTTATTTATTTATTTATATTATTTTTTACTATAGTTCTTATTATACACAGCATCTTTGTAAATCAGTCATTACTGAAGGATTTCTGTGTCAAATAAAGTTTTTCATTATCATCATCATCATCATCATCATCATCATCAAGCAATTAATTTGTCAATCGGTTTTTTACCAATCAGGGCTCACAATATAAGCGTCAAGCATGATGACGTTTTCACTTATACTTCCAGATTCCCATTCGGTAGTTGTTTTTTTGTTGTTGTTTTGTTTTGTTTTGTTATGCTATTTTTCTTTATTGAACGAGTTTTGATATGAGATTTTGAAAATGATTGTGCTAGTTACACACGAAACGTTACTTGTGTTATGGTTATAACTGTAACATTTTTCATTTAGGGGATATGTTACGTCGCTAAAACTTTCACCAAACCTAAGAAAAGCTACGAACCCCAAGGTAAAAACAAACCCTCTTGTTTCAGGGTAGAAAATTTGAAGGTTTTTTTTTTGTCTCCTTGAATACATGTCGGTCAGGTATATTTTCGTATCCCCTATAACAGACGTCAGCTACTTCTCTTATTCGTATGGATGCACTCCTTCTTTTGGAATATCTTCTTTGCTACCTCTCTTCTATATATGGAGGCACCCCTTTACTTCTGAATTATCCCCTTTGCTACCTCTCTTCTATATATGGAGGCACCCCTTCTACTTCTGAATTATCCCCTTTGCTACCTCTTTTATTCATGGAGGCACCCCTTCTACTTCTGAATTATCCCCTTTGCTACCTCTTTTATTCATGGAGGCACCCCTTCTACTTCTGAATTATCCCCTTTGCTACCTCTTTTATTCATGGAGGCACCCCTTCTACTTCTGAATTATCCCCTTTGCTACCTTTCTTCTATATATGGATGTGAATGCACCCCTTCTATCACTTCAGCTTCCTGACAGCTGAATGAAAGCATTGCCCTGTCTTGTGCCATCTTATAGTAGAGTAGATAATTGTACTATACTCGTTCTGTTTAAGTAGGAATTTCTACCAGATCGTTCTGCTGGTGAAGATGTTAATGATGAGTATTCTTACTACTTGGCCCGTCCTTCCAATCTGGTATTCATCTCACCTCTTTTTCCTCTCTTCTTTTTCCTCTCTACCCTTGTCTTCTTCCTTCCTTCACTCCTTCCTTCCTATGTTCCTTCATTCCTATCTTCCTTCCTTCCTTCCTTCCTATCTTCCTTCCTTCCTTCCTTCCTTCCTATCTTCCTTCCTTCCTTCCTTCCTTCCTATCTTCCTTCCTTCCTTCCTTCCTTCCTTCCTTCCTTCCTTCCTATCTTCCTTCCTATCTTCCTTCCTTCCTTCCTTCCTTCCTTCCTTCCTTCCTATCTTCCTTCAATAAGGCCATGATCCTTTGCCTTGCAAGCATGCTGCCAGCACTATAAGTGCCCCTAAGGGGGGTAGGGAGTGTCGTAATGATTACTTGCCCTAATGATTTCTATTCCCTTGTCTATAGGAAAAGGCTAAAGGTCCCGAGAATGAAGTGGCCAAGATGGACAAACTACTCAGTCTAGTAAGAGAACCAACTGATAAGAAATAAAGACACGAATAATCCATCGTAGAGGTGAATATCAATAGATGTCTACCTCTGCCAGACCAATCAATCGGTGTTTTTAGGTGACGTCACTATACATTATCTCTACTGCTGCCAGACCAATCAATCGGTGTTATTAAGTGACGTCACTATGTACAGTTCATTGTTCAATATATGTATTATTCATAAGACGACATCTTCATTTAGACAGAAAAAACAGTGTTCATTACTGTAAACATGATGATTACAAACAATTTGAACGGAATTTCAGTCATTAAATCAAAATCCATATATATTTTTCGTTTATTTTTTCGTCCTTGGGTTTCAAAGGCTATTCCATATTCCGCTCTTTATAGCCTATTGAAATCTTAGGATCATCTCAATCGAAACACTCCTTTCGCTCCACACGAATATATGAGGTCAGTCGTATCCCTATCCTCCCTATCCCCAAGCAGGCACGAACTACACAGCGTAGAAAGACACATGTCCAGTCAAATCGATTCAAAGTTCGACAAACTCTTGGGACATGAAGTAGGAACATATTGTTCATCTCGTACTGACTTGAAATAGCTGCTATTTTAGCTTTCGCTAAGGCGCGCAGTGCAAATGAAGGGATGTCCCATTAATAGGAGTTAGTGAATAAGTTCATAACTCAAAATAAAAAACATATTCCAATATTTATTGGTAAAAAATAACTGAATCACAACTTGAAGTTTTTATTTTTTCTTTCCCTTTTTCCCTGCTTTTTTCTGTGCTTTTTTCTTCTGTCCTTTCCTAAATACATAGCTTCTCCAAGCACTTTGTATTATTCTAGCTGCATAGTTGATTTTCGCTATTTCTTCTTCTCTTCTCTTCGCTGCTTCGATGGCTTGACGTTTTTCTTCCAAAATCGCTTCGTATTTTGCTTCTATGACTTTGAATTCATTTTCAAGTGCAGACAAATCTTCTCTTTCTGACTCGTAGATTTTTTGAATTCGATCAAGTTCGTCCTATTGAAAAGAATGTAGAGGTTTTCAATGACCACGTGACGACAGCCATGTTGGATGACAGGAACAATGCAAAAGTTTTACATGAAAAATAAGTCAATTCCCGAGATTCTATTGTTCTGTCTGCTGATCTAAGTCAGGGCATGACTAACTCACAGATTGAACCCTGAAACAACCTCTGGGCTGATCTAAGTCAGGGCATGGCTAACTCACAGATTGAACCCTGAAACAACCTCTGGGCTGATCTAAGTCAGGGCATGGCTAACACCACACAGACTAACACATGGCTAACACCTCGAGTCAAGAAAAAGACCCAACAAACTCTCTTCGCATGTGATGCTGAGTGCAGGAATAGAACCTGCACCACACTTGATTCATTTGATTATTAACATATCTGATAAATTAATAGATATCTCACCTGCCGTGCTCCCATGTCAGCGTCATATTTTTGAACCCAGTTAAATACTTCTGTGCCGATCTTGAAGGTTCGCTGCAAACAAACAAATAAAGAAACTATACTCAAGGGTATGATGAGGGCAAGCTGTGACATCATATAAGTGAGTATTGCGTTACCTTCCTCATAACAGTTTCGTTTTCTCTGTTTTCGCGCCTATCATCACGCAATCCTCTAATCTTCGTTAACATATCGTCACGCATTTTGACCTTTTTGCCTTCAGATATTTTAGTGTCCATGTTACACTGCTTCACGGCGTCGGCCAGCGTTTTTCGCTGGTTCTCATGCGTGACTTTGTAAAGCATGGAGAGTTCGCTCTTCAGTTGAGCAATGACAACGTCACGCTTCGAAATCTGTTGCAATGAATAGAATAATAATATTTGAGATTCCTTGTTTGATTTCTCACATGTACTCGATACGATAATTCGGGGTCCTGAAGTTTCTGTAGAAGTGGATTTGCATGCTATCGTGTCCGGTATTTTTTTAAATTTTTATATGGAATTTTATCATATATTTTCTTTCCAGTCATCTGATTGGCTATATGATATGACATCATTGACACATAACATTTTCCTGTCATCTGATTGGCTATGTTATATAACATCATTGACACATCACATTTTCCTCTTTTCTGATTGGCTACTATATCATTACATCATTAACATATGACATTTTCCTCCCTTCTGATTGGTTTTTCACATGACATCATTTGACACGTGACATTTTCCTCCCTTCTGATTGGTTTTTCACATGACATCATTTGACACGTGACATTTTCCTCCCTTCTGATTGGTTTTTCACATGACATCATTTGACACGTGACATTTTCCTCCCTTCTGATTGGTTTTTCACATGACATCATTTGACACGTGACATTTTCCTCCCTTCTGATTGGTTTTTCACATGACATCATTTGACACGTGACATTTTCCTCCCTTCTGATTGGCTATCCCTACCTCGTCGTTCTTGTCCTTTAACGCATCTTCATATTTCGTCTCCAGTTTTTGCTTGGCTGCGTTGGTTCTCCGTTCTCGTTTCAGAACATCAATGATAGATTTTTTTCGCTTGATTTCCTCAGCTGGTTGTGTGAGTAGTTTCTCCTTGACGACAGTTTGTAGTAGATCCATGTGATCAAGGAAACGTCGATATGCTGGGGCACACGGGAGCTTTAGATCTTGTGGCAAAAAAAGAATGGAGAGATCAAAGAAAGATAAATGAGTACATGAATAAATCGGTGACATAGTTGAAAGATTCAAAGAAAGAATAAGATGGATGGATGGGTGGATGGATGGGTGGACGGACGGACGGACGGACGGACGGACGGATGGATGGATGAATGAATAAGCGGAAGAGAGAATAAATGAATGGATGATATGAATGTTTACAGCAGATGGACAGATTCAAGGCTACCAATTGCGCACCACCTATAAATTCTCTTAATCACGTGACATACCTAAAATAACCTCGACTGCTTTCGGGTTTTTCTTGAAATATCTCAAAATATCCAGCAGCGAATACTTCAAGCCCTGCTGAGCAATAATCGTATCCTTCTTCAACATCTTCCACTCTTCACTTCCCTCAACATCGACACGAACTTCAGCAGACTGCTCGCCTTGTGATTGGCCGTCGCCATGGATACCAGTGTCAATCAAAGGTGGCGCAACGGCTATCGTCATCTTTAGGTTTTCCTTTTGTAACCGAGCAGCTGTTTTCTGGTGGAAAAAAAATGAGCTAAAAAGTCTGCAAGTATCTTCCAAGCACACTGCATTTAACAATTATTATTTCAAATCTAATTCAACGGCCTATTCTTCTCGCCATTTTATTTTTCCACGTATTCCCCCATGAATAATATTTTTCACTCTCTTCTCCCATTATTTTTATCTTTTGTTTTCTCTTTTTCTTTTAACCAATTCATGTTTCAATCCGTTGAACTTGACTTGATTTCAACTTTGCTTCCATAAATATCCTTTTCGTTTTTCTTGCTCTTAATTCTTTTAAAAACCAATTGCTAGATAAATCTTTCTTGTTTTTACGAAGGGAGAATTAGAATTTAGAAGTTGATTTTTTGTGAAGGGAGAAAAACCAAATGAAAAACCCTCTAAGCACAGGAGAGAACCAACAAACAACTCTACTCACATACTACACAGGAGAGAACCAACAAACAACTCTGCTCACATACTACACAGGAGAGAACCAACAAACAACTCTACTCACATACTACACAGGAGAGAACCAACAAACAACTCTACTCACATACTACACAGGAGAGAACCAATAAACAACTCTACTCACATGCTACACAGGAGAGAACCAACAAACAACTCTACTCACATACTACACAGGAGAGAACCAACAAACAACTCTACTCACATACTACACAGGAGAGAACCAACAAACAACTCTACTCACATTCTACACAGGAGAGAACCAACAAACAACTCTACTCACATACTACACAGGAGAGAACCAACAAACAACTCTACTCACATACTACACAGGAGAGAACCAACAAACAACTGTACTCACATACTACACAGGAGAGAACCAACAAACAACTCTTCTCACATACTACACAGGAGAGAACCAACAAACAACTCTACTCACATACTACACTAAGCTTGGGAATCGAACCCGGATCGCAATGATGAGAGACGAGCGCTCTCACCACTACACCAACCAGTAAATAGTTAGAGAATCAACATTGGATGATTTAACAATAATTTGAAAACCAAAAGAAACATTGAGTTTGGAGCTAAACAGTTGATGATTATCACAGCCGCCATGTTGGATGAACTTAACAAAACATTTTCTTTAGTCTCATGTTATATCCTCCAACATGACCGCCTTGTCTTTTGTTATTTCATTCTCTCGAGAATGATCGAAAATCACCAAAAGACCCCTTGCAGCACACCGGAATAATATTCAATTTTGAGGACATAATAATATGTTTCCAATTCTCTTGAGATTGAAATTATTCTATTTTGTCCTCAAAATTGAGCTGCGTTGACGTCACATGCAAGTGCTCTATACCTTGCAATACAAAACTTCTAACCCAGAATACAATACATCTTGCAACACCAAGAGAAAAAAACATTCAAACTTGCAAAACTAGCGAATATATTCGTTTCTTATATAATTACCAATGAAATATCTATTTTTCTCTATTTCGAAAAATTGATATCTTCACACGTGAATATAACGTTATTTTCACGTGTGAAAATAACACCATTGCGATGGCTTTTCAAAAATACACGGAAAGAATTGCCTGAAAAAGCCAAAAACATTGATAATCATATAATAAACAGAATATTACATGGGCGCTTGAAGATACGAATTTTATCTTCTCGTGTTGAAAATATCTCACTCGTTCACTACACTCACTCGCGAGAGATCTTTTCAACACTCGAAGATAAAATTCGTATCTCCGCGCGCCCATGTAATATCCTCTATTTCTAACCTGGTAGTGATTCTGCCTTGCTTCATGACTTTCCAATAACTCAACCAGATCAGAGCCAAGCATGACTTTAAACCGTGGTAGTTGCTGAATCACTTGTTGTAAAGCCATCACTATCTCTAGTCTATAAATCGTATCATCTAGTACCGCCATCAGCCGTTGCGCTTCAATGCTTTCGATTGTCTTACGTGCTGGTTCGAGAATTTTACACGAGTTGGATAGATTTTCTTTCATTTGGCCGTGGAATCCTGGAACTGGGAGGTTGTTCTCGGCCGATCCTTCAACCGATGCCATATTAAACCCTCTGGAATTTTTTAAGCCGTTAAGAAATATCTCTACAAATGATTTTCGTCTATTTTAAGGTACACGTCACATGTCTTTATGACGTCATAATGAATTTCGCGCGCGCTTCTGAAAAATAAAGCCGCGCATGCGCGGCTAGTGATCAACATGTGGCGTTTAACAATCTCGTACCCAGAGCATGCGTTTCTTCTGGCCTGCGTCAAAGAATGAAGGCTCTGGCATAATCCATTTTTTTGAGACCAGGATTTCTTGGACTTCCGGTATAATAGCGCATACGTTAAAAGACTTGCCAATATGTATATATATATATATATATATATATATATATTCCCGATTTCCAATTCTTATTTTGATCGGAAGAAAACACTGAACTCTGTTTGAAAGCAGGTTTGAAAGTATGATTTTCATTGTTAATGTTTCACTGACGCGCATGCGTCAAAAATGAATTATGCCAGAGCCCTCGTTCTTTGCCGCTGGCCGAAAGAAACGCCAGCTCTTGGTACGAGATTGTGTCGTTTTACCGAAACCTTTGTTTGTTTAAACAATATCAGACCCAGGCCAAGCTGGGGCGGATCAAAATACCGAGGTTTTGATAATTTACGAAATCTTGTTAAAATTCTTTTGAAATTGTTTCATTATGATTTGTAACAACTAACGATGAAGAAATTCTGCTTTGGAAATATTGCAAACGTATTTCAATCTCATTGTGACCTTGAGTGAACTTAACATGATGAATGTTATATTTGCAGCATACAATTTTGATAGTCAGATCATGCGCAGTAACTGAATTGCTCAACAATGCTTGTATTTCTTACGTCGCATGCTCGAATAGATATCAGAATAAGCAGGTTTCGGAGCCCAAAAATCGCTCCCAGTGCGCATGCGATTATATCCCGAATTTCTCATCCTTCCTTTGATAATTATTTAACTCGTTTTGGGGTACGTATAGATAATTTTAAGCCAAATATCTTTGACGGTTTAATCATAATATACTTTTATGCGCTATATTAAGGTTAAAAAATGTGCAAAAATGGTCTAAAAAGACTTAAACCAATAGCCAAATGTCCATTGTAAAATCGACCATTTGCCTAAAATTGATAAGAAATGCCCTATTTTGCATACATCTTAAAAAATGCACAACTTTTCGAAAGGTGTGTATATGGCCCAAAATCGATCAAAACCGTTAGTTATAGCCCATGCTTTTTGCCTAAAATTGCTCAAAAACACCCTATTTTGCATGTCTCATAAATAATGCACTTTTTTTTGAAAGATTTGAAAATAGGTGGAGTGGTCTTACCTCATTGGAATCGACCGGCATCGCACGTGCGAAATAAAGGCCGTAGGCCACATCCCCACGATGCCCGAATTTTCACCCACCCCCACCACGCCCTTCTGCACCCCACTTTAGTGTGTGTTTAGTCAGATGGGTATAAGGGAGTGATAGTGACATCATCAGTGACCGGCAACGCACGTGCGAAAAGTGCCCTCTAGGGGCCATATCCCGACCATGCCCGAATTTTGCGCTTTTTTCCAAAAAATATTCGAAAATAACCTATTTTGCATGGCTCATGAATAATGCATATCTTTTTAAAAGGTGTGAAAATGGCCCAAAATCAATCAAAACCATGGGCTATAGTCCATGCTTTTTGCCCGTAAATGACTTATTTTGCATATTTCGTAAATAATGCATATCTTTTTAAAAGGTGTGAAAATGGTCCAAAATCAATCAAAACCATGGGCTATAGTCCATGCTTTTTGCCCGTAAATGACTTATTTTGCATATTTCGTAAATATTGCATATCTTTTCAAAAGGTGTGAAAATGGTCCAAAATAAGTCAAAATCATGGGCTACAGTCCATGCTTTTTGTCCGAAAATGCCCTATTTTCCATCCTTCATAAATAATGCATATCTTTTCAAAAACGTGTGAAAATGAGCCAAAATCAATCAAAACCATGGGCTATAGTCCATGCCTTTTGCCCAAAAATGCCCTATTTTCCATCCTTCATAAATAATGCATATCTTTTCAAAACGTGTGAAAATGGTCAAAAATCAGTCAAAATCATGGGCTATAGTCCATGCTTTTTGGCCGAGAATGTTCAAAAATGCCCTTTTTTGCATAAGTCATAAATAATGCATATCTTTTCAAAAGGTGTGAAAATGAACTAAAATCAGTCAAAACCATGGGCTATAGTCCATGCTTTTTGCCCGAAAATGATCAAAAATGCCCTTTTTTGCATAACTCATAAATAATGCATATCTATTGAAAAAGTGTGAAAATGGCCCAAAATCATTCAAACACATGAGCTATAGTCCATGTTTTTTGCACGAAAATAACCTATTTTGCATCCTTCATAAATAATGCATATCTTTTCAAAAGGTGTGAAAATGGCCCAAAATGGATCAAAACCATGGGCTATTGTCCACGCTCTTTGGCCGAGAAAGGTCAAAAATGCCCTTTCTTGCATAAGTCATAAATAATGCATATCTATTCAAAAGGTGTGAAAATGGCCCAAAATCGATCGAAACCATGGACTATAGTCCATGCTTTTTGGCTGAAAATGACCTATTTTGCATCCTTCATAAATAATGCATATCTTTTCAAAAGGTGTGAAAATGGCCCAAAATGGATCAAAACCATGGGCTATTGTCCACGCTCTTTGGCCGAAAAAGGTCAAAAATGCCCTTTCTTGCATAAGTCATAAATAATGCATATCTATTCAAAAGGTGTGAAAATGGCCCAAAATCGATCGAAACCATGCACTATAGTCCATGCTTTTTGGCTGAAAATGACCTATTTTGCATCCTTCATAAATAATGCATATCTTTTCAAAAGGTGTGAAAATGGCCCAAAATCGATCAAAACCATGGGCTATAGTCCATGCTTTTTGGCCGAGAAAGGTCAAAAATGCCCTTTTTTGCATAACTCATAAATAATGCATATCTATTGAAAAGGTCTGAAAATGGCCCAAAATCGATCGAAACCATGGGCTATAGTCCATGCTTGTTGACTGAAAATGCCATATTTTGCATCCTTCATAAATAATGCATTTCTTTTCAAAAGGTGTGAAAATGGCCCAAAATCAGTCAAAACCATGGGCTATAGTCCATCATTTTTGCCCAAAAATACCCAAAAAATGACCTATTTTGCATCCTTTATAAATAATGCATATCTTTTCAAAAGGTGTGAAAAAGGCCCAAAATCAATCAAAACCATGAGCTATAGTCAATGCTTTTTGGCCGAGAATGGTCAAAAATGCCCTTTTTTGCATAACTCATAAATAATGCATATCTATTCAAAAGTTGTGAAAATGGCCCAAAATCGATCGAAACCATGGGCTATGGTCCATGCTTTTTGACTGAAAATGACCTATTTTCCATTCTTCATAAGTAATGCATATCTTTTAAAAAGGTGTGAAAATGGCCCAAAGTCGATCGAAACCATGGGCTATAGTCCATGCTTTTTCGCCGAGAAAGGTCAAAAATGCCCTTTTTTGCATAACTCATAAATAATGCATATCTATTCAAAAGGTGTGAAAATGGCCCAAAATCGATCGAAACCATGGGCTATAGTCCATGCTTTTTGGTCGAGAAAGGTCAAAAATGCCCTTTTTTGCATAACTTATAAATAATGCATATCTATTCAAAAGGTGTGAAAATGGCCCAAAATCGATCGAAACCATGGGCTATAGTCAATGCTTTTTGGTCGAGAAAGGTCAAAAATGCCCTTTTTTGCATAACTCATAAATAATGCATATCTATTCAAAAGGTGTGAAAATGGCCCAAAATCGATCGAAACCATGGACTATAGTCCATGCTTTTTGGCCGGGAAAAGTCAAAATTGACCTATTTTGCATCCTTCATAAATAATGCATATCTTTTCTAAAGGTGTGAAAATGGCCCAAAGTCGATCAAAACCATGGGCTATAGTCCATGCTTTTTGGCCGAGAAAGATCAAAAATGCCCTTTTTTGCATAACTCATAAATAATGCATATCTATTGAAAAGGTCTGAAAATGGCCATAAATCGATCGAAACCATGGGCTAAAGTCCATGCTTGTTGACTGAAAATGACCTATTTTGCATCCTTCATAAATAATGCATATCTTTTCAAAAGGTGTGAAAATGGCCCAAAATCGATCAAAACCATGGGCTATAGTGCACGCTTTTTGGCCGAGAAAGGTCAAAAATGCCCTTTTTGCATGACTCATAAATAATGCATATCTTTTCAAAAGGTGTGAAAATGGCCCAAAATCGATCGAAACCATGGACTATAGTCCATGCTTTTTGGCTGAAAATGACCTATTTTGCATCCTTCATAAATAATGAATATCTTTTCAAAAGGTGTGAAAATGGCCCAAAGTCGATCGAAACCATGGGCTATAGTCCATGCTTGTTGACTGAAAATGACCTATTTTGCATCCTTCATAAATAATGCATATCTTTTAAAAAGGTGTGAAAATGGCCCAAAATCGATCAAAACCATGGGCTATAGTCCATGCTTTTTGGCCGAGAAAGGTCAAAAATGCCCTTTTTTGCATAACTCATAAATAATGCATATCTATTGAAAAGGTCTGAAAATGGCCCAAAATCGATCGAAACCATGGGCTATAGTCCATGCTTGTTGACTGAAAATGCCATATTTTGCATGCTTCATAAATAATGCATTTCTTTTCAAAAGGTGTGAAAATGGCCCAAAATCAATCAAAACCATGGGCTATAGTCCATGCTTTTTGGCTGAAAATGACCTATTTTGCATCCTTCATAAATAATGCATATCTTTTAAAAAGGTGTGAAAATGGCCCAAAGTCGATCGAAACCATGGGCTATAGTCCATGCTTTTTGGCCGAGAAAGGTCAAAAATGCCCTTTTTTGCATAACTCATAAATAATGCATATCTATTCAAAAGGTGTGAAAATGGCCCAAAATCGATCGAAACCATGGGCTATAGTCCATGCTTTTTGGTCGAGAAAGGTCAAAAATGCCCTTTTTTGCATAACTCATAAATAATGCATATCTATTCAAAAGGTGTGAAAATGGCCCAAAATCGATCGAAACCATGGACTATAGTCCATGCTTTTTGGCCGGGAAAGGTCAAAATTGACCTATTTTGCATCCTTCATAAATAATGCATATCTTTTCTAAAGGTGTGAAAATGGCCCAAAGTCGATCAAAACCATGGGCTATAGTCCATGCTTTTTGGCCGAGAAAGATCAAAAATGCCCTTTTTTGCATAACTCATAAATAATGCATATCTATTGAAAAGGTCTGAAAATGGCCATAAATCGATCGAAACCATGGGCTAAAGTCCATGCTTGTTGACTGAAAATGCCCTATTTTGCATCCTTCATAAATAATGCATATCTTTTCAAAAGGTGTGAAAATGGCCCAAAATCGATCAAAACCATGGGCTATAGTGCACGCTTTTTGGCCGAGAAAGGTCAAAAATGCCCTTTCTTGCATAAGTCATAAATAATGCATATCTATTCAAAAGGTGTGAAAATGGCCCAAAATCGATCGAAACCATGGGCTATAGTCCATGCATTTTGACTGAAAATGACCTATTTTGCATCCTTCATAAATAATGCATATCTTTTAAAAAGGTGTGAAAATGGCCCAAAATCGATCAAAACCATGGGCTATAGTCCATGCTTTTTGGCCGAGAAAGGTCAAAAATGACCTATTTTGCATCCTTTATAAATAATGCATATCTTTTCAAAAGGTGTGAAAAAGGCCCAAAATCAATCAAAACCATGGGCTATAGTCAATGCTTTTTGGCCGAGAATGGTCAAAAATGCCCTTTTTTGCATAACTCATAAATAATGCATATCTATTCAAAAGGTGTGAAAATGGCCCAAAATCGATCGAAACCATGGGCTATAGTCCATGCTTTTTGACTGAAAATGACCTATTTTGCATCCTTCATAAATAATGCATATCTTTTTAAAAGGTGTGAAAATGGCCAAAGGCGATCGAAACCATGGGCTATAGTCCATGCTTTTTGGCCGAGAAAGGTCAAAAATGCCCTTTTTTGCATAACTCATAAATAATGCATATCTATTCAAAAGGTGTGAAAATGGCCCAAAATCGATCGAAACCATGGGCTATAGTCCATGCTTTTTGGCCGAGAAAGGTCAAAAATGCCCTTTTTTGCATAACTCATAAATAATGCATATCTATTCAAAAGGTGTGAAAATGGCCCAAAATCGATCGAAACCATGGGCTATAGTCCATGCTTTTTGACTGAAAATGACCTATTTTGCATCCTTCATAAATAATGCATATCTTTTTAAAAGGTGTGAAAATGGCCCAAAGTCGATCGAAACCATGGGCTATAGTCCATGCTTGTTGACTGAAAATGCCCTATTTTGCATCCTTCATAAATAATGCATATCTTTTCAAAAGGTGTGAAAATCGCCCAAAGTCGATCAAAACCATGGTCTATAGTCCATGCTTTTTGGCCGAGAAAGGTCAAAAATGCCCTTTTTTGCATAAGTCATAAATAATGCATATCTATTCAAAAGGTGTGAAAATGGCCCAAAATCGATCGAAACCATGGACTATAGTCCATGCTTTTTGGCTGAAAATGACCTATTTGGCATCCTTCATAAATAATGCATATCTTTTCAAAAGGTGTGAAAATGGCCCAAAGTCGATCGAAACCATGGGCTATAGTCCATGCATTTTGACTGAAAATGACCTATTTTGCATCCTTCATAAATAATGCATATCTTTTCAAAAGGTGTGAAAAAGGCCCAAAATCGATCAAAACCACGGGCTATAGTCCATGCTTTTATGCCGAGAAAGGTCAAAAATGCCCTTTTTTGCATAACTCATAAATAATGCATATCTATTGAAAAGGTCTGAAAATGGCCCAAAATCGATCGAAACCATGGGCTAAAGTCCATGCTTGTTGACTGAAAATGCCCTATTTTGCATCCTTCATAAATAATGCATATCTTTTCAAAAGGTGTGAAAATGGCCTAAAATCGATCAAAACCATGGGCTATAGTCCACGCTTTTTGGCCGAGAAAGGTCAAAAATGCCCTTTCTTGCATAAGTCATAAATAATGCATATCTATTCAAAAGGTGTGAAAATGGCCCAAAATCGATCGAAACCATGGACTATAGTCCATGCTTTTTGGCTAAAAATGACCTATTTTGCATCCTTCATAAATAATGCATATCTTTTCAAAAGGTGTGAAAATGGCCCAAAGTCGATCGAAACCATGGGCTATAGTCCATGCATTTTGACTGAAAATGACCTATTTTGCATCCTTCATAAATAATGCATATCTTTTAAAAAGGTGTGAAAATGGCCCAAAATCGATCAAAACCATGGGCTATAGTCCATGCTTTTTGGCCGAGAAAGGTCAAAAATGCCTTTTTTGCATAACTCATAAATAATGCATATCTATTGAAAAGGTCTGAAAATGGCCCAAAATCGATCGAAACCATGAGCTATAGTCCGTGTTTTTTGCACGAAAATAACCTATTTTGCATCCTTCATAAATAATGCATATTTTTTCAAAAGGTGTGAAAATGGCCCAAAATCAATCAAAACCATGGGCTATAGTCCATCATTTTTGCCCAAAAATACCCAAAAAATGACCTATTTTGCATCCTTTATAAATAATGCATATCTTTTCAAAAGGTGTGAAAAAGGCCCAAAATCAATCAAAACCATGGGCTATAGTCAATGCTTTTTGGCCGAGAATGGTCAAAAATGCCCTTTTTTGCATAACTCATAAATAATGCATATCTTTTCAAAAGGTGTGAAAATGGCCCAAAATCGATCGAAACCATGGGCTATAGTCCATGCTTTTTGACTGAAAATGACCTATTTTGCATCCTTTATAAATAATGCATATCTTTTAAAAAGGTGTGAAAATGGCCCAAAGTCGATCGAAACCATGGGCTATAGTCCATGCTTTTTGCCCGACAATGACCTATTTTGCATCCTTCATAACTAATGCATATCTTTTCTAAAGGTGTGAAAATGGCCCAAAGTCGATCAAAACCATGGGCTATAGTCCATGCTTTTTGGCCGAGAAAGATCAAAAATGCCCTTTTTTGCATAACTCATAAATAATGCATATCTGTTCAAAAGGTGTGAAAATGGCCCAAAATCGATCGAAACCATGGGCTATAGTCCATGCTTTTGGACTGAAAATGACCTATTTTGCATCCTTCATAAATAATGCATATCTTTTCAAAAGGTGTGAAAATGGCCCAAAATCGATCAAAACCATGGGCTATAGTCCATCCTTGTTGACTGAAAATACCCTATTTTGCATCCTTCATAAATAATGCATATCTTTTCAAAAGGTGTGAAAATGGCCCAAAATCAATCAAAACCATGGGCTATAGTCCATGCTTTTTGCCCAGAAATACCCAAAAAATGACCTATTTTGCATCCTTTATAAATAATGCTTATCTTTTCAAAAGGTTACAAAAAGGCCGAAAAGCAATCAAAACTATGGGCTATAGTCCATGCTTTTTTGCCGAGAATGTTCAAAAATGCCCTTTTTTGCATAACTCATAAATAATGCATATCTATTCAAAAGGTGTGAAAATGGCCCAAAATCGATCGAAACCATGGGCTATAGTCCATGCTTTTTGACTGAAAATGCCCTATTTTGCATCCTTCATAAATAATGCATATCTTTTCAAAAGGTGTGAAAATGGCCCAAAATCGATCAAAACCATGGGAAAGGAAGGAAGGAAGGAAGCTTCTTTATTTTGCCACGGTAAAAACATCAGTCGATTGCCTAAAAAATATTTAAAAGTAAAGATTTACGATTAAAGAGCTAGTTACTGTTTTACATGTTTACCGTGGAGCCCTTAGTTACAACTTTTCTTACTGTACAAACTATCAATTTCCGTTTTAAATTTTCGTACTGACTTGACCTCTTTTATATTTAACGGTAGGTCATTCCACAATTTTGCCCCACTATAGCTGAATGATCGTTTTAGATATTCAGTGTGTGGCTTAGGTATTGACAGTTTATGATCATGATTTCGAAGGTTGTATTTAGTATGGTAGTCGGAGAAAAGGTTTTGTAAGTAAACTGGTGTACGTCCCTGCATCGTCTTAAACATTAGTAGGGCTTTTTGTTTTTTACGACGAACGGCAAGTGTATCCCAGTTTAATTGGTCAAGGAGATGGCTAGATCTTATGTCATAGTTAGATCTTGTGATAACTCTAGCCGCTCGATTTTGACGCTTTTGTAGTTGAACACATAGTTTATCACTTAATCCATCCCAAACTGCACTACAATAGTCCAGTTTGGGTAGAATTAAGGCTTCGTAGATTTGGATGGCACTATCGGTCGAAATAAATGGGCGAACACGTTTTAGAGCCCCTATACTTGAAGAGATTTTCTTCGAAATGTTGTTAACATGTTCTGACCAATTAAGGTTTTTATCGATAGTGACACCCAAAGATTTGGTGTGATCAACTTGTTTAACGCTAGCTCCATTAATCGCAATATTAATAGTGGAATCGCATTGCGCTGTGAACTTTTGGCGGGACCCAATAATCATAAATTCCGTTTTCGCTACATTCAAGCTTAGCTTATTTGCTAACAACCACTGATGTATATTAGTGAGTTCAGTGTTGATGCTTGGTTCCAAGTCTCCTACATTTTTACCATGAACGCTGATGCTGGTATCATCAGCAAACATTCTTGTTATGGCTTGCGCCAAACAATTTGGTAAGTCATTAATATACAGGAGAAATAAAAGTGGGCCTAAATTACTGCCTTGTGGTACACCGCAGCTCACAGTACAAGGCTCAGACAGACTTCCGTTAACACTGCACAGCTGAGACCTCGTCAGTAAATAAGAACGGAACCACTTGAGTGAGCCTTCATCTACACCATAATTCGATAGTTTGGACAAAAGAATTTCATGATCTATGGTGTCGAAGGCTTTTTGGAGGTCTATGAAGATTACTCCGTTAAGTAGTCCCTTGTCTATATTAACTGACCATTCGTTCGTTGCTTCGAGCAACGCGGTGACAGTGCTGTGCAGGGAGCGAAAGCCTGACTGGCATTCCGTCAATAACTGGTTTTCATTCAAATAATCGTATAGTTGATCATAAACGATCTTCTCAAATATCTTTGAAGCAGTGGGAATGACCGAGATTGGGCGATAATTGTTTAGGTCAGTTTTCTCCCCTTTTTTAAATATAGGCGTTACTTTCGCTATTTTCCACTCCCTAGGAAAAATGCCCATTTTAATAGATTGTCGAAAAATCACAGTGAGAGATGGTCCCACTATAGAGGCGGACATTTTTAGCAATTTGTTGGGAATGTTATCTAAGCCTGCAGCTTTCTTTTTCTTTATACTTCCTAACAAGTCGCAAACAGTTTGCTCACTTGGAGGTTGGATAGCGAAAGTTTTACCAGTTGTAGGTTTCAGAAATGATTCAAATTTAATGTCAGATGGGGGTAATTTATTGGCTAGAGTCTGGCCTATACTTGTGAAATGTTCATTGAAAATCTCGGCCATCTCACTTGGTGAGGTTACTGATTTATTGGCAACTTTAATTTCGGAAACGCCGGAAAATTTGCTAGCCTTTCGAGCACTTAGATCATTAAGGAGGTGCCATGTTTTCCGAGGATCAGATTTATTTAGTGCTAAATTTTCCGTAAAGTATTTTTTCTTCGCTAATCTAATTTCGTTATTGATCCTGTTTCTCGATTCTTTGTATTTTTTCCAAAATAAGTCACTGTCAGTGGAAATTGCTTTCCTTTTCAATTGGTCACGTGACCGCATTTTCTGTATTAGCCCCGTTGTGATCCATGGTGAGTTTTTCCTTCCCACACGCTTGTGGCGAACAGGCAGGTGGGAATCAATACACTTGGTTAGCAAGGTTTTCCAGCGAATCCACATATCATTCGGATCATCGTAAGACTTGATGTCTGACCATGGCAGTTGTTTGAGATCACTCAAAAATTTGTCTTGATCGAAATTTCTGAAGTTACGTACCTCAATTTTGCGAGCCTTTGACGGCTCGTAATGAATTTTTCTCGTCATGAATACTAAAGAGTGATCACTGATGCCAAGATGATACACACCTGACTTGCTAATTTTGTCGGGAGTGTTTGTCACACATAAGTCAATTAATGATTTAGTGTTATGCGTTACACGTGTTGGCTCATTTAATAGCTGATAAAGCCCATAGATATCCAAAATATCAATTAAATTAGATGAAGCTAGGTTCGTTCTCGTTAGTTCTAAGAGATCGCAATTTATATCACCTAACAAATAATAATCGAGATTTGTCTTATCAATGCTATCTATGAGCTTTTCAAATGTCGTGAATAACTCGAGGGGTGAGTTGGGAGGGCGATACCAAGTACTAACTAAGAATGATTTTGATCGTGGCTTAAAGATTTCTATAGTGATGAGTTCTAAGATCCCATCATCAAAGTCGTCGCGTCTTTGATAACTCAGGTTGTTTCTCATGTAAATACATACGCCTCCTCCGTTTCTACCATTCTGAGATCGATCTTTTCTGACAATATCGAAACCCTCTATATGTAACTCAGAATCCATAATGGTAGAGTCTAATTTTGTTTCATTGATTGCCAGGATATCAATTTCAGGAGATGCGGCGAGAAACACCCGTAATTCATCAATGTGCGCAACTAAGCTATTAATATTTAAGGAAGCCATTGTTAAACCACGACCAAATATTTTGTCTAAATTACGTGACTTACCCTTGTTCCCTTTCTCTATGGGCTCCATGACAGTTAGTTCCTATGTCTTCTTTAAAAAATTAATAAAATTGGTTGCAAACTGTTTGGTTCCTGATCTATTTAGATGGAGCCCGCTCCGGTTTAGATGTTCGTCAGGCTGGATGTTGGAATGTTCTATATAGTTCCAGTTGTTCCTTTCGCAAAGCTGTTCGATGATGGTGTTGGCTTCCTTTGCCTTTCTGTTTAGCGATTCGTCGTCGCTTCTCTGGATGATACTTGAGACAGCTACCTTTGTTGAGTTGTTATTTACAAGGGAGGCCAACTCGGCAATTTCTTCAGCACAAGCTTGTGCAGAACTGGATGAGCGTAAACTGTTGGTGCCAACATGTAAGAGTATTTCATCTGGTTTTTTATTTATAAGTGGCTTGACGTGATATTTCATATCGGCAGTTGTAGAACCAGGAAATGTCCAAACTTTGACTTTTGAAGTCTTCGACATCTTGTGCCCTTGTAAGTATTTGATCATCGAGTCGCCGACAATGAAGATGTCTTTCTTTGTGCTGTTGGATTCATTCTTTTGTTTGGATCTTTTAGGGTAATGAGGCTCTTTTTCTTTTTGGGCACTAGGCTTCTTGATTTTCTTTGTTTCTTTGTCTCGAGGGGCATTTGGAATTTCATTTTTGGCTTCTGTTAACACAGAGGATTCCCTGGAGGAAATACTTGGTGGTTTATGCAAATTCGGCTTGTTTTCCTCATCAATAACAATTTTAGGTATTGGTTTTGCTTGTAAACCTTCTTCTTTTTCAAGATTAAGTAAACGTATAGTCCATGGGCTATAGTCCATGCTTTTTGGCCGAGAAAGGTTTAAAATGCCCTTTTTTGCATAACTCATAAATAATGCATATCTATTGAAAAGGTGTGAAAATGGCCCAAAATCGATCGAAACCATGAGCTATAGTCCATGCTTGTTGACTGAAAATGACCTATTTTGCATCCTTCATAAATAATGCATATCTTTTCAAAAGGTGTGAAAATGGCCCAAAGTCAATCGAAACCATGGGCTATAGTCCATGCTTTTTGCCCGAAAATGACCTATTTTGAATCCTTCATAAATAATGCATATCTTTTCAAAAGGTGTGAAAATGGCCCAAAGTCGATCAAAACCATGGGCTATAGTCCCTGCTTTTTGGCCGAGAAAGATCAAAAATGCCCTTTTTTGCATAACTCATAAATAATGCATATCTATTGAAAAGGTCTGAAAATGGCCCAAAATCGATCGAAACCATGGGCTAAAGTCCATGCTTGTTGACTGAAAATGCCCTATTTTGCATCCTTCATAAATAATGCATATCTTTTAAAAAGGTGTGAAAATGGCCCAAAATCGATCAAAACCATGGGCTATAGTGCACGCTTTTTGGCCGAGAAAGGTCAAAAATGCCCTTTCTTGTATAAGTCATAAATAATGCATATCTATTCAAAAGGTGTGAAAATGGCCCAAAATCAATCGAAACCATGGACTATAGTCCATGCTGTTTGGCTGAAAATGACCTATTTTGCATCCTTCATAAATAATGCATATCTTTTCAAAAGGTGTGAAAATGGCCCAAAGTCGATCAAAACCATGGTCTATAGTCCATGCTTTTTGGCCGAGAAAGGTCAAAAATGCCCTTTCTTGTATAAGTCATAAATAATGCATATCTATTCAAAAGGTGTGAAAATGGCCCAAAATCAATCGAAACCATGGACTATAGTCCATGCTGTTTGGCTGAAAATGACCTATTTTGCATCCTTCATAAATAATGCATATCTTTTCATAAGGTGTGAAAATGGCCCAAAATCGATCGAAACCATGGGCTATAGTCCATGCATTTTGACTGAAAATGACCTATTTTGCATCCTTCATAAATAATGCATATCTTTTAAAAAGGTGTGAAAATGGCCCAAAATCGATCAAAACCGTGGGCTATAGTCCATCCTTTTTGGCCGAGAAAGGTTTAAAATGCCCTTTTTTGCATAACTCATAAATAATGCATATCTATTGAAAAGGTGTGAAAATGGCCCAAAATCGATCGAAACCATGGGCTATAGTCCATGCTTTTTGGCCGAGAAAGGTCAAAAATGCCCTTTTTTGCATAACTCATAAATAATGCATATCTATTCAAAAGGTGTGAAAATGGCCCAAAATCGATCGAAACCATGGGCTATAGTCCATGCTTTTTGACTGAAAATGACCTATTTTGCATCCTTCATAAATAATGCATATCTTTTTAAAAGGTGTGAAAATGGCCCAAAGTCGATCGAAACCATGGGCTATAGTCCATGCTTGTTGACTGAAAATGCCCTATTTTGCATCCTTCATAAATAATGCATATCTTTTCAAAAGGTGTGAAAATCGCCCAAAGTCGATCAAAACCATGGTCTATAGTCCATGCTTTTTGGCCGAGAAAGGTCAAAAATGCCCTTTCTTGCATAAGTCATAAATAATGCATATCTATTTAAAAGGTGTGAAAATGGCCCAAAATCGATCGAAACCATGGACTATAGTCCATGCTTTTTGGCTGAAAATGACCTATTTGGCATCCTTCATAAATAATGCATATCTTTTCAA
Source organism: Actinia tenebrosa (assembly GCF_029948245.1). Taxonomy (NCBI): domain Eukaryota; kingdom Metazoa; phylum Cnidaria; class Anthozoa; order Actiniaria; family Actiniidae; genus Actinia; species Actinia tenebrosa. Next base: position 19,407,551 of record NW_028292582.1, read on the forward strand.
AAGGTGTGAAAATGGCCCAAAGTCGATCGAAACCATGGGCTATAGTCCATGCATTTTGACTGAAAATGACCTATTTTGCATCCTTCATAAATAATGCATATCTTTTCAAAAGGTGTGAAAAAGGCCCAAAATCGATCAAAACCACGGGCTATAGTCCATGCTTTTATGCCGAGAAAGGTCAAAAATGCCCTTTTTTGCATAACTCATAAATAATGCATATCTATTTAAAAGGTGTGAAAATGGCCCAAAATCGATCGAAACCATGGGCTAAAGTCCATGCTTGTTGACTGAAAATGCCCTATTTTGCATCCTTCATAAATAATGCATATCTTTTCAAAAGGTGTGAAAATGGCCTAAAATCGATCAAAACCATGGGCTATAGTGCACGCTTTTTGGCCGAGAAAGGTCAAAAATGCCCTTTCTTGCATAAGTCATAAATAATGCATATCTATTCAAAAGGTGTGAAAATGGCCCAAAATCGATCGAAACCATGGACTATAGTCCATGCTTTTTGGCTAAAAATGACCTATTTTGCATCCTTCATAAATAATGCATATCTTTTCAAAAGGTGTGAAAATGGCCCAAAGTCGATCGAAACCATGGGCTATAGTCCATGCATTTTGACTGAAAATGACCTATTTTGCATCCTTCATAAATAATGCATATCTTTTAAAAAGGTGTGAAAATGGCCCAAAATCGATCAAAACCATGGGCTATAGTCCATGCTTTTTGGCCGAGAAAGGTCAAAAATGCCTTTTTTGCATAACTCATAAATAATGCATATCTATTGAAAAGGTCTGAAAATGGCCCAAAATCGATCGAAACCATGAGCTATAGTCCGTGTTTTTTGCACGAAAATAACCTATTTTGCATCCTTCATAAATAATGCATATTTTTTCAAAAGGTGTGAAAATGGCCCAAAATCAATCAAAACCATGGGCTATAGTCCATCATTTTTGCCCAAAAATACCCAAAAAATGACCTATTTTGCATCCTTTATAAATAATGCATATCTTTTCAAAAGGTGTGAAAAAGGCCCAAAATCAATCAAAACCATGGGCTATAGTCAATGCTTTTTGGCCGAGAATGGTCAAAAATGCCCTTTTTTGCATAACTCATAAATAATGCATATCTTTTCAAAAGGTGTGAAAATGGCCCAAAATCGATCGAAACCATGGGCTATAGTCCATGCTTTTTGACTGAAAATGACCTATTTTGCATCCTTTATAAATAATGCATATCTTTTAAAAAGGTGTGAAAATGGCCCAAAGTCGATCGAAACCATGGGCTATAGTCCATGCTTTTTGCCCGACAATGACCTATTTTGCATCCTTCATAAATAATGCATATCTTTTCTAAAGGTGTGAAAATGGCCCAAAGTCGATCAAAACCATGGGCTATAGTCCATGCTTTTTGGCCGAGAAAGATCAAAAATGCCCTTTTTTGCATAACTCATAAATAATGCATATCTGTTCAAAAGGTGTGAAAATGGCCCAAAATCGATCGAAACCATGGGCTATAGTCCATGCTTTTGGACTGAAAATGACCTATTTTGCATCCTTCATAAATAATGCATATCTTTTCAAAAGGTGTGAAAATGGCCCAAAATCGATCAAAACCATGGGCTATAGTCCATCCTTGTTGACTGAAAATACCCTATTTTGCATCCTTCATAAATAATGCATATCTTTTCAAAAGGTGTGAAAATGGCCCAAAATCAATCAAAACCATGGGCTATAGTCCATGCTTTTTGCCCAGAAATACCCAAAAAATGACCTATTTTGCATCCTTTATAAATAATGCTTATCTTTTCAAAAGGTTACAAAAAGGCCGAAAAGCAATCAAAACTATGGGCTATAGTCCATGCTTTTTTGCCGAGAATGTTCAAAAATGCCCTTTTTTGCATAACTCATAAATAATGCATATCTATTCAAAAGGTGTGAAAATGGCCCAAAATCGATCGAAACCATGGGCTATAGTCCATGCTTTTTGACTGAAAATGCCCTATTTTGCATCCTTCATAAATAATGCATATCTTTTCAAAAGGTGTGAAAATGGCCCAAAATCGATCAAAACCATGGGAAAGGAAGGAAGGAAGGAAGCTTCTTTATTTTGCCACGGTAAAAACATCAGTCGATTGCCTAAAAAATATTTAAAAGTAAAGATTTACGATTAAAGAGCTAGTTACTGTTTTACATGTTTACCGTGGAGCCCTTAGTTACAACTTTTCTTACTGTACAAACTATCAATTTCCGTTTTAAATTTTCGTACTGACTTGACCTCTTTTATATTTAACGGTAGGTCATTCCACAATTTTGCCCCACTATAGCTGAATGATCGTTTTAGATATTCAGTGTGTGGCTTAGGTATTGACAGTTTATGATCATGATTTCGAAGGTTGTATTTAGTATGGTAGTCGGAGAAAAGGTTTTGTAAGTAAACTGGTGTACGTCCCTGCATCGTCTTAAACATTAGTAGGGCTTTTTGTTTTTTACGACGAACGGCAAGTGTATCCCAGTTTAATTGGTCAAGGAGATGGCTAGATCTTATGTCATAGTTAGATCTTGTGATAACTCTAGCCGCTCGATTTTGACGCTTTTGTAGTTGAACACATAGTTTATCACTTAATCCATCCCAAACTGCACTACAATAGTCCAGTTTGGGTAGAATTAAGGCTTCGTAGATTTGGATGGCACTATCGGTCGAAATAAATGGGCGAACACGTTTTAGAGCCCCTATACTTGAAGAGATTTTCTTCGAAATGTTGTTAACATGTTCTGACCAATTAAGGTTTTTATCGATAGTGACACCCAAAGATTTGGTGTGATCAACTTGTTTAACGCTAGCTCCATTAATCGCAATATTAATAGTGGAATCGCATTGCGCTGTGAACTTTTGGCGGGACCCAATAATCATAAATTCCGTTTTCGCTACATTCAAGCTTAGCTTATTTGCTAACAACCACTGATGTATATTAGTGAGTTCAGTGTTGATGCTTGGTTCCAAGTCTCCTACATTTTTACCATGAACGCTGATGCTGGTATCATCAGCAAACATTCTTGTTATGGCTTGCGCCAAACAATTTGGTAAGTCATTAATATACAGGAGAAATAAAAGTGGGCCTAAATTACTGCCTTGTGGTACACCGCAGCTCACAGTACAAGGCTCAGACAGACTTCCGTTAACACTGCACAGCTGAGACCTCGTCAGTAAATAAGAACGGAACCACTTGAGTGAGCCTTCATCTACACCATAATTCGATAGTTTGGACAAAAGAATTTCATGATCTATGGTGTCGAAGGCTTTTTGGAGGTCTATGAAGATTACTCCGTTAAGTAGTCCCTTGTCTATATTAACTGACCATTCGTTCGTTGCTTCGAGCAACGCGGTGACAGTGCTGTGCAGGGAGCGAAAGCCTGACTGGCATTCCGTCAATAACTGGTTTTCATTCAAATAATCGTATAGTTGATCATAAACGATCTTCTCAAATATCTTTGAAGCAGTGGGAATGACCGAGATTGGGCGATAATTGTTTAGGTCAGTTTTCTCCCCTTTTTTAAATATAGGCGTTACTTTCGCTATTTTCCACTCCCTAGGAAAAATGCCCATTTTAATAGATTGTCGAAAAATCACAGTGAGAGATGGTCCCACTATAGAGGCGGACATTTTTAGCAATTTGTTGGGAATGTTATCTAAGCCTGCAGCTTTCTTTTTCTTTATACTTCCTAACAAGTCGCAAACAGTTTGCTCACTTGGAGGTTGGATAGCGAAAGTTTTACCAGTTGTAGGTTTCAGAAATGATTCAAATTTAATGTCAGATGGGGGTAATTTATTGGCTAGAGTCTGGCCTATACTTGTGAAATGTTCATTGAAAATCTCGGCCATCTCACTTGGTGAGGTTACTGATTTATTGGCAACTTTAATTTCGGAAACGCCGGAAAATTTGCTAGCCTTTCGAGCACTTAGATCATTAAGGAGGTGCCATGTTTTCCGAGGATCAGATTTATTTAGTGCTAAATTTTCCGTAAAGTATTTTTTCTTCGCTAATCTAATTTCGTTATTGATCCTGTTTCTCGATTCTTTGTATTTTTTCCAAAATAAGTCACTGTCAGTGGAAATTGCTTTCCTTTTCAATTGGTCACGTGACCGCATTTTCTGTATTAGCCCCGTTGTGATCCATGGTGAGTTTTTCCTTCCCACACGCTTGTGGCGAACAGGCAGGTGGGAATCAATACACTTGGTTAGCAAGGTTTTCCAGCGAATCCACATATCATTCGGATCATCGTAAGACTTGATGTCTGACCATGGCAGTTGTTTGAGATCACTCAAAAATTTGTCTTGATCGAAATTTCTGAAGTTACGTACCTCAATTTTGCGAGCCTTTGACGGCTCGTAATGAATTTTTCTCGTCATGAATACTAAAGAGTGATCACTGATGCCAAGATGATACACACCTGACTTGCTAATTTTGTCGGGAGTGTTTGTCACACATAAGTCAATTAATGATTTAGTGTTATGCGTTACACGTGTTGGCTCATTTAATAGCTGATAAAGCCCATAGATATCCAAAATATCAATTAAATTAGATGAAGCTAGGTTCGTTCTCGTTAGTTCTAAGAGATCGCAATTTATATCACCTAACAAATAATAATCGAGATTTGTCTTATCAATGCTATCTATGAGCTTTTCAAATGTCGTGAATAACTCGAGGGGTGAGTTGGGAGGGCGATACCAAGTACTAACTAAGAATGATTTTGATCGTGGCTTAAAGATTTCTATAGTGATGAGTTCTAAGATCCCATCATCAAAGTCGTCGCGTCTTTGATAACTCAGGTTGTTTCTCATGTAAATACATACGCCTCCTCCGTTTCTACCATTCTGAGATCGATCTTTTCTGACAATATCGAAACCCTCTATATGTAACTCAGAATCCATAATGGTAGAGTCTAATTTTGTTTCATTGATTGCCAGGATATCAATTTCAGGAGATGCGGCGAGAAACACCCGTAATTCATCAATGTGCGCAACTAAGCTATTAATATTTAAGGAAGCCATTGTTAAACCACGACCAAATATTTTGTCTAAATTACGTGACTTACCCTTGTTCCCTTTCTCTATGGGCTCCATGACAGTTAGTTCCTATGTCTTCTTTAAAAAATTAATAAAATTGGTTGCAAACTGTTTGGTTCCTGATCTATTTAGATGGAGCCCGCTCCGGTTTAGATGTTCGTCAGGCTGGATGTTGGAATGTTCTATATAGTTCCAGTTGTTCCTTTCGCAAAGCTGTTCGATGATGGTGTTGGCTTCCTTTGCCTTTCTGTTTAGCGATTCGTCGTCGCTTCTCTGGATGATACTTGAGACAGCTACCTTTGTTGAGTTGTTATTTACAAGGGAGGCCAACTCGGCAATTTCTTCAGCACAAGCTTGTGCAGAACTGGATGAGCGTAAACTGTTGGTGCCAACATGTAAGAGTATTTCATCTGGTTTTTTATTTATAAGTGGCTTGACGTGATATTTCATATCGGCAGTTGTAGAACCAGGAAATGTCCAAACTTTGACTTTTGAAGTCTTCGACATCTTGTGCCCTTGTAAGTATTTGATCATCGAGTCGCCGACAATGAAGATGTCTTTCTTTGTGCTGTTGGATTCATTCTTTTGTTTGGATCTTTTAGGGTAATGAGGCTCTTTTTCTTTTTGGGCACTAGGCTTCTTGATTTTCTTTGTTTCTTTGTCTCGAGGGGCATTTGGAATTTCATTTTTGGCTTCTGTTAACACAGAGGATTCCCTGGAGGAAATACTTGGTGGTTTATGCAAATTCGGCTTGTTTTCCTCATCAATAACAATTTTAGGTATTGGTTTTGCTTGTAAACCTTCTTCTTTTTCAAGATTAAGTAAACGTATAGTCCATGGGCTATAGTCCATGCTTTTTGGCCGAGAAAGGTTTAAAATGCCCTTTTTTGCATAACTCATAAATAATGCATATCTATTGAAAAGGTGTGAAAATGGCCCAAAATCGATCGAAACCATGAGCTATAGTCCATGCTTGTTGACTGAAAATGACCTATTTTGCATCCTTCATAAATAATGCATATCTTTTCAAAAGGTGTGAAAATGGCCCAAAGTCAATCGAAACCATGGGCTATAGTCCATGCTTTTTGCCCGAAAATGACCTATTTTGAATCCTTCATAAATAATGCATATCTTTTCAAAAGGTGTGAAAATGGCCCAAAGTCGATCAAAACCATGGGCTATAGTCCCTGCTTTTTGGCCGAGAAAGATCAAAAATGCCCTTTTTTGCATAACTCATAAATAATGCATATCTATTGAAAAGGTCTGAAAATGGCCCAAAATCGATCGAAACCATGGGCTAAAGTCCATGCTTGTTGACTGAAAATGCCCTATTTTGCATCCTTCATAAATAATGCATATCTTTTAAAAAGGTGTGAAAATGGCCCAAAATCGATCAAAACCATGGGCTATAGTGCACGCTTTTTGGCCGAGAAAGGTCAAAAATGCCCTTTCTTGTATAAGTCATAAATAATGCATATCTATTCAAAAGGTGTGAAAATGGCCCAAAATCAATCGAAACCATGGACTATAGTCCATGCTGTTTGGCTGAAAATGACCTATTTTGCATCCTTCATAAATAATGCATATCTTTTCAAAAGGTGTGAAAATGGCCCAAAGTCGATCAAAACCATGGTCTATAGTCCATGCTTTTTGGCCGAGAAAGGTCAAAAATGCCCTTTCTTGTATAAGTCATAAATAATGCATATCTATTCAAAAGGTGTGAAAATGGCCCAAAATCAATCGAAACCATGGACTATAGTCCATGCTGTTTGGCTGAAAATGACCTATTTTGCATCCTTCATAAATAATGCATATCTTTTCATAAGGTGTGAAAATGGCCCAAAATCGATCGAAACCATGGGCTATAGTCCATGCATTTTGACTGAAAATGACCTATTTTGCATCCTTCATAAATAATGCATATCTTTTAAAAAGGTGTGAAAATGGCCCAAAATCGATCAAAACCGTGGGCTATAGTCCATCCTTTTTGGCCGAGAAAGGTTTAAAATGCCCTTTTTTGCATAACTCATAAATAATGCATATCTATTGAAAAGGTGTGAAAATGGCCCAAAATCGATCGAAACCATGGGCTATAGTCCATGCTTTTTGGCCGAGAAAGGTCAAAAATGCCCTTTTTTGCATAACTCATAAATAATGCATATCTATTCAAAAGGTGTGAAAATGGCCCAAAATCGATCGAAACCATGGGCTATAGTCCATGCTTTTTGACTGAAAATGACCTATTTTGCATCCTTCATAAATAATGCATATCTTTTTAAAAGGTGTGAAAATGGCCCAAAGTCGATCGAAACCATGGGCTATAGTCCATGCTTGTTGACTGAAAATGCCCTATTTTGCATCCTTCATAAATAATGCATATCTTTTCAAAAGGTGTGAAAATCGCCCAAAGTCGATCAAAACCATGGTCTATAGTCCATGCTTTTTGGCCGAGAAAGGTCAAAAATGCCCTTTCTTGCATAAGTCATAAATAATGCATATCTATTTAAAAGGTGTGAAAATGGCCCAAAATCGATCGAAACCATGGACTATAGTCCATGCTTTTTGGCTGAAAATGACCTATTTTGCATCCTTCATAAATAATGCATATCTTTTCAAAAGGTGTGAAAATGGCCCAAAATCGATCGAAACCATGGGCTATAGTCCATGCTTTTTGACTGAAAATGACCTATTTTGCATCCTTCATAAATAATGCATATCTTTTCAAAAGGTGTGAAAAAGGCCCAAAATCGATCAAAACCACGGGCTATAGTCCATGCTTTTATGCCGAGAAAGGTCAAAAATGCCCTTTTTTGCATAACTCATAAATAATGCATATCTATTGAAAAGGTCTGAAAATGGCCCAAAATCGATCGAAACCATGGGCTAAAGTCCATGCTTGTTGACTGAAAATGCCCTATTTTTGCATCCTTCATAAATAATGCATATCTTTTCAAAAGGTGTGAAAATGGCCAAAAATCGATCAAAACCATGGGCTATAGTCCACGCTTTTTGGCCGAGAAAGGTCAAAAATGCCCTTTCTTGCATAAGTCATAAATAATGCATATCTATTCAAAAGGTGTGAAAATGGCCCAAAATCGATCGAAACCATGGACTATAGTCCATGCTTTTTGGCTAAAAATGACCTATTTTGCATCCTTCATAAATAATGCATATCTTTCAAAAGGTGTGAAAAATGGCCCAAAGTCGATCGAAACCATGGGCTATAGTCCATGCATTTTGACTGAAAATGACCTATTTTGCATCCTTCATAAATAATGCATATCTTTTAAAAAGGTGTGAAAATGGCCCAAAATCGATCAAAACCATGGGCTATAGTCCATGCTTTTTGGCCGAGAAAGGTCAAAAATGCCCTTTTTTGCATAACTCATAAATAATGCATATCTATTGAAAAGGTCTGAAAATGGCCCAAAATCGATCGAAACCATGAGCTATAGTCCGTGTTTTTTGCACGAAAATAACCTATTTTGCATCCTTCATAAATAATGCATATTTTTTCAAAAGGTGTGAAAATGGCCCAAAATCAATCAAAACCATGCTAAGTCGCATAATTTTTTCTAAAAATGGACAAAATGACTAATTTGCATTCATAAATAATGCATATCTTTTCAAAAGGTGTGAAAATGGCCCAAAATCGATCTAAACCATGGGCTATAGTCCATGCTTTTCGTTAAAAATGCCCAGTAATGACTAAATTTGCATCCTTGATAAAATTGTGGATATCTTTTGAAAAGGTGTGAAAATGGCCCAAATCGATCGAAAATAGCGTGGACTATAGTCCATGCTTTTGACAGAAAAATGGCCAGAAAATGCCAATATAAATTTGCACCCTTTCATAAATAATGCATTATCTTTTGAAAAGGTGTGAAAATGGCACAAATCGATCAAAACCATGAGCTATAGTCCATGCATTTTGTCTAAAAAATGGACAAAAATGACTAAATTTGCACCCTTCATAAATAATGCATATTTTGTCAAAAGGTTTGAAAATGGCCCAAAATCGATCAAAACCATGGGCTATAGTCCATGCTTTTCGACTGAAAATACCCTATTTTGCATCCTTCATAAATAATGCATATCTTTTCAAAAGGTGTGAAAATGGCCCAAAATCAATCAAAAACCATTGGCTATAGTCCATGCTTTGCCCAGAAAAATACCCAAAAAATGACCTATTTTGCATCCCTTTATAAATAATGCTTATCTTTTCAAAAGGTTACAAAAAGGCCGAAAAGCAATCAAAACTATAGGGCTATAGTCCATGCTTTTTTGCCGAGAATGTTCAAAAATGCCCTTTTTGCATAACTCATAAATAATGCATACTATTCAAAAGGTGTGAAAATGGCCCAAAATCGATCGAAACCATGGGCTATAGTCCATGCTTTTTTGACTGAAAATGCCCTATTTTGCATCCTTCATAAATAAGCATATCTTTTCAAAAGGTGTGAAAATGGCCCAAAATCGATCAAAACCATGGGAAAGGAAAGGAAGGAAGGAAGCTTCTTTATTTTGCCACGGTAAAAACATCAGTCGATTGCCTAAAAAATATTTAAAAGTAAAGATTTACGATTAAAGAGCTAGTTACTGTTTACATGTTTACCGTGGAGCCCTTAGTTACAACTTTTCTTACTGTACAAACTATCAATTTCCGTTTTAAATTTTCGTACTGACTTGACCTCTTTTATATTTAACGGTAGGTCATTCCACAATTTTGCCCCACTATAGCTGAATGATCGTTTTAGATATTCAGTGTGTGGCTTAGGTATTGACAGTTTATGATCATGATTTCGAAGGTTGTATTTAGTATGGTAGTCGGAGAAAAGGTTTTGTAAGTAAACTGGTGTACGTCCCTGCATCGTCTTAAACATTAGTAGGGCTTTTTGTTTTTTACGACGAACGGCAAGTGTATCCCAGTTTAATTGGTCAAGGAGATGGCTAGATCTTATGTCATAGTTAGATCTTGTGATAACTCTAGCCGCTCGATTTTGACGCTTTTGTAGTTGAACACATAGTTTATCACTTAATCCATCCCAAACTGCACTACAATAGTCCAGTTTGGGTAGAATTAAGGCTTCGTAGATTTGGATGGCACTATCGGTCGAAATAAATGGGCGAACACGTTTTAGAGCCCCTATACTTGAAGAGATTTTCTTCGAAATGTTGTTAACATGTTCTGACCAATTAAGGTTTTTATCGATAGTGACACCCAAAGATTTGGTGTGATCAACTTGTTTAACGCTAGCTCCATTAATCGCAATATTAATAGTGGAATCGCATTGCGCTGTGAACTTTTGGCGGGACCCAATAATCATAAATTCCGTTTTCGCTACATTCAAGCTTAGCTTATTTGCTAACAACCACTGATGTATATTAGTGAGTTCAGTGTTGATGCTTGGTTCCAAGTCTCCTACATTTTTACCATGAACGCTGATGCTGGTATCATCAGCAAACATTCTTGTTATGGCTTGCGCCAAACAATTTGGTAAGTCATTAATATACAGGAGAAATAAAAGTGGGCCTAAATTGCTGCCTTGTGGTACACCGCAGCTCACAGTACAAGGCTCAGACAGACTTCCGTTAACACTGCACAGCTGAGACCTCGTCAGTAAATAAGAACGGAACCACTTGAGTGAGCCTTCATCTACACCATAATTCGATAGTTTGGACAAAAGAATTTCATGATCTATGGTGTCGAAGGCTTTTTGGAGGTCTATGAAGATTACTCCGTTAAGTAGTCCCTTGTCTATATTAACTGACCATTCGTTCGTTGCTTCGAGCAACGCGGTGACAGTGCTGTGCAGGGAGCGAAAGCCTGACTGGCATTCCGTCAATAACTGGTTTTCATTCAAATAATCGTATAGTTGATCATAAACGATCTTCTCAAATATCTTTGAAGCAGTGGGAATGACCGAGATTGGGCGATAATTGTTTAGGTCAGTTTTCTCCCCTTTTTTAAATATAGGCGTTACTTTCGCTATTTTCCACTCCCTAGGAAAAATGCCCATTTTAATAGATTGTCGAAAAATCACAGTGAGAGATGGTCCCACTATAGAGGCGGACATTTTAGCAATTTGTTGGGTATGTTATCTAAGCCTGCAGCTTTCTTTTCCTTTATACTTCCTAACAAGTCGCAAACAGTTTGCTCACTTGGAGGTTGGATAGCGAAAGTTTTACCAGTTGTAGGTTTCAGAAATGATTCAAATTTAATGTCAGATGGAGGTAATTTATTGGCTAGAGTCTGGCCTATACTTGTGAAATGTTCATTGAAAATCTCGGCCATCTCACTTGGTGAGGTTACTGATTTATTGGCAACTTTAATTTCGGAAACGCCGGAAAATTTGCTAGCCTTTCGAGCACTTAGATCATTAAGGAGGTGCCATGTTTTCCGAGGATCAGATTTATTTAGTGCTAAATTTTCCGTAAAGTATTTTTTCTTCGCTAATCTAATTTCGTTATTAATCCTGTTTCTCGATTCTTTGTATTTTTTCCAAAATAAGTCACTGTCAGTGGAAATTGCTTTCCTTTTCAATTGGTCACGTGACCCGCATTTTCTGTATTAGCTCCGTTGTGATCCATGGTGAGTTTTTCCTTCCCACACGCTTGTGGCGAACAGGCAGGTGGGAATCAATACACTCGGTTAGCAAGGTTTTCCAGCGAATCCACATATCATTCGGATCATCGTAAGACTTGATGTCTGACCATGGCAGTTGTTTGAGATCACTCAAAAATTTGTCTTGATCGAAATTTCTGAAGTTACGTACCTCAATTTTGCGAGCCTTTGACGGCTCGTAATGAATTTTTCTCGTCATGAATACTAAAGAGTGATCACTGATGCCAAGATGATACACACCTGACTTACTAATTTTGTCGGGAGTGTTTGTCTATAGTCTATATCGGCTATAGTCCATGCTTTTTGTCTAAAAATGGACAAAAATGACTAAATTTGCACCCTTCATAAATAATGCATATTTTGTCAAAAGGTGTGAAAATGGCCCAAAATCGATCAAAACCATGGGCTATAGTCCATGCTTTTTGTCTAAAAATGGACAAAAATGACTAAATTTGCACCCTTCATAAATAATGCATATCTTTTGAAAAGGTGTGAAAATGGCCCAAAATCGATCTAAACCATGGGCTATAGTCCATGCTTTTTGTCTAAAAATGGACAAAAATGACTAAATTTGCACCCTTCATAAATAATGCATATTTTGTCAAAAGGTGTGAAAATGGCACAAAATCGATCTAAACCATGGGCTATAGTCCATGCTTTTTGTTTAAAAATGCCCAGGTCATGACTAAATTTGCATCCTTCATAAATAATGCATATCTTTTCAAAAGGTGTGAAAATGGCCCAAAATCGATCAAAACCATGGGCTATAGTCCATGCTTTTTGTCTAAAAATGGACAAAAATGACTAAATTTGCACCCTTCATAAATAATGCATATTTTGTCAAAAGGTGTGAAAATGGCCCAAAATCGATGAAAACCATGGGCTATAGTCCATGCTTTTTGTTTAAAAATGCCCAGTCATGACTAAATTTGCATCGTTCATAAATAATGCATATCTTTTCAAAAGGTGTGAAAATGGCCCAAAATCGATCAAAACCATGGGCTATAGTCCATGCTTTTTGTTTAAAAATGCCCAGTAATGACTAAATTTGTATCCTTCATAAATTAGAGATATCTTTTCAAAAGGTATGAAAATGGCACAAAATCGATGAAAAACATGGGCTATAGTCCATGCTTTTTGCTCAAAAATGGCCAAAAATGACTAAATTTGCATCCTTCATAAATAATGGATATCTTTTGAAAAGGTGTGAAAATGGCCCAAAATCCATAAAAACCATGGGCTATAGTCCATGCTTTTTGTCTTAAAATGTACAAAAATGACTAAATTTGCATCCTTCATAAATAATGCATATCTTTTCAAAAGGTGTGAAAGTGGCTCAAAATCGATGAAAACCATGGCGTATACTCCATATTTTTATTCCTAAAAATGGTCAAAAATGACTAAATTTGCATCCTTCATAAATAATGCATATTGTTGCAAAAGGTGTGAAAATGGCCCAAAATCGATCAAAACCATGGGCTATTGTCCATGGTTTTTGTCCAGAAATGGCTAAAAATGACTAAATTTGATTTCTTGAAATTGAAAGATAATGCATGTTTTTTCAAAAGGGGTGAAAATGGTTGAGAATCGATGAAAAATGTGGCGTTTAGCGATGTCTTTTGCTTCAAAATGGCTAAAAATGAACTTTTTTTCATGAATTATAAATAATTGTTATATTTTCTAATGTTTTTAAATTGGTTGAAAATCAACCAAAAGCATAGGCTGAAGTCCACGGAAAGTATGTAAAAGCGCAAAGAGTGAGAAAATTGACACACTGTATCAGTTTTTTTTTTGTTGTTGAAGATTTTCAAAAATCAGGAGATAATAGCAAAGGATTTCGTATATTGATCTAAATGAGTTCGAGGAACGCCTGGTGTACCGTTTTATCGATATAGATCCATTATATTCGTCCAACATCGAAGTTTTTAGTTCGTTGAAATTCAGTATTTTGACCAGCTGTTCCTCGTGCTTTAATAGGATCTTTCCTTGACCTCTTCTTCATTCTTTTTCACTTCAGGGATATCTAATTAATTAACATCTTGTCTTCTCGAAAGATTTTTCCTTTTCTATCGAGGAAGGGTGCATGAGAAGGAAGGGAGAGACGAAATGTTGAAGGATGCCTTGCCCTACCCTGCCCTGCCCTTAATTGAGCCCCTTTCCCTTCACTGTTTCTTCCCGTCTAAGGATTCACAACTATGAGTGAAGTCCTTACACAACCCACATTATTCTTCTCAGTGATTTGCAAGCGCTCCGTATCGAAATTTAGAGATAACACTCGATCTTCTCAAGTCGTCCACCTGTTTCTCTTTTACAGATGTCCTTCTCTGTAGCTCCTGTATCGAAAGTTTCCTTTGGTATAATTCTTGTTCAATGGATCTTATTCGCTGTCTTAGTTCTTCTATCAAAGTATCTCTTTGACTCAGCCTTCCCAGAGCAATATCCCTCTCATTCCGTAGTGTTTCAGTCTCACTAAGTACTTTTGCTTTATTAATGACTTTCTCCGCTGCTTTCATATCATTTATTTCCCGCTTCTTCCCCCTCAGCTTCGATTTCAACCCGTTTATCATTTCCTCAGCAGATACCTTCTCGTTCAACGCCTCGTTTCGATCGGTAGACATCTTTTTTATCTCATCTTGCAAACGCTGTATTTCTCTGTCCTTATTCCTTATAACTTCGCCCCATTTTTCCAAATGAGAAAGCATTTCATACCTTTCGTACAATTCCTTATATTGCTGCGTCCTTAGAGCCAGCTCATTTTTACTCTCAAGAACCAAAGTTTGAAGTCGAATGTTTTGATTCTGCAAATCATGTATCTCAACTTTGGTCTGGTTGAAGGCTTGTAGTAGGTCATCGTATTCTTTTTGATTCGGTTTTCTTGCTCTTCGACGGCTTACCTTTCTACTCTCCATCGTTATAATCCTGCTTCCTTGGATGATTCCTCGAGTTGGTGATATCGCTGGTAAACCAAAGCCAGTGCCAGGTTTTGATAAACTCGTGATTCCCCTACTAACAGCAGCCACTCGTTTTGCAGTCTTTGAGCCAGAGAATACCTCTTTTTTCGACTCCATTTTGACACCAAAAACGTTGTCCCTAACCATAGGCAACCTACTTAAACCTGGTTCGATATTAAGACCACTTTCGTAGTCTTGTTTTAGCAGTCTTCGTGCATTGTTGTTGACAACCGTAAAGAGTTAAGATAAGTACGAATGATTAAATCAAATACTTGAGTGTTGTATTCAATGATAGGCAGTTTTAATCCCTATTGTTTACTAACTTATTGTCTATTCTCAAGAACTATTCACTTGAAGTTTCTGGATCAATTTGGTTAATTAAAAACAAATCCCGAGTTCAAAAATTATTTCTATGAACGGTATTATTCCCTCCTTGTTTCTATACCTTCTTCTCGCGTACCTGAAAAATTGCCCGAAAAAAATTAGTTTAAGCCGAAAATTTTACCGGCCCATTGGTATATTTGTTTACTTTTGAGATGATTTGTAAATCTCTTTTAACGTCACGAGTCTTTAGTCACTATTGTTTACTACTGTTGAAGGTGACAATGAAAGACGGACATGAAGTTATTTCTATTGTCCAGAATGTTTATATTATGAAGTTAGCTACGACTAGCTGCTTGGGACAGGTTGCCTTGGCAACAGGGGACAAGGATATCGATCATAGGCCTAGTGTTAAGGGTAAAGGATTGGGTATGAGTTAAGAAAATAGCTACTACAAGTGAAAAATGACCATCCAAAATATCGGAATCCCGGTGTTTTTAGCTTCGCCCAGCCGTTTCTCGTGCTCTAAATGGCTCTTTGTTTGATCTCTTCCGCACTATTTTTTTCCGGGTATATTTCATTAATTACCACCTTGTCTCCACGAAGTAATCTCTCTTTTCTATCGGGGAAGGGTACATGAGAAGGAAGGGGGAGACGAAATATTGAAGGCTGCCCTGCCCTGCCCTGCCTTGCCCTGTTTCTTCCCGCCTAAAAACTCATCGTTTTTAAATCCACCCGTCCTCAATCTAAATCACCCAACTAGATTTTCTTGAAATTTTGTTGAGGCTAAATTTGGAAGTTGTGGAGTTGAAAAGACGAAGGAGTTTACATTTCAGTAATTGTTCAAGACTCGAATATAACTATGAAAAAATAGTAATCTTATTACCTAACAGAAACAGATTTCACTAAAGCATTTTTAAATCAGTCTCTCCTCTTTTCCAATCAGCCAATTCTCGACTTTCACATCCCCATCATCCTTTGCGTCATTGGGGGGTGACCAGAGGGTAGAAACCCACTTATTTTGCTGAAGGCTGATCAGACAATGTTGAAAATACCTTGTTTGGTATTCAAAGATAAAATGAAGTAAAAAACAGAAAAAGATAGAAGCTTGAAGACGTTTAAGGTAAATTTAAAAACATTTTTCGTAAGTCAATACATTTTCTGTAAGACCAAAACTCTTCATGATCTGTACACGCAAAAATAACTTGATAATCAGTATTGTACAGATAAAAGCAGGTATAGTATAAATTCAATTAAGAAACCTTTCAATTTGGGACAGTTTTTTGAGTGGTTACCCCCCAAAGACGCAAGGCATTATGGAGATGTGAAAGTCGAGAATTTCAAATTTATAATTTTTTCGTGGAATAATATTTCATTGAAATTCCGCAAATGTCTTGTTTTCTACCACTTAACTCAGCCGGGATTCGCACCCAGTCCTCTTGGGTTTTACCCAAGCGTGCCCTCGTACACTACTGAGTTTGGGGTGGAATTTACAAGCATCTGCCAATCAGTAAATAGCCAATCAAATATTGCTTTAAAAACTGCCAATCTTACTATTGGATTCAATCAGAGGCCAATTAAAAATAATAATAAAAATAGCCAATTACATGTCAATTACCAGTCATTCATAGACTAATCTGAATTGAACGGTACTTACTCTGCTGGCAGAGTCTCCTTTTAATTTTCCCCGAGCGAGAGAAAAATTGAAAGGAGACTCTGCCAGCAGGGTACAACGTTACTGATACTAAAGCCAATTTTGAGTTGTAGAGGCAATTACTAGCCAATTACACTTTCCAGCTCCCCACAAAACTACTAAAAAGTTGTACTTCAGCAAATAACACCCATCATATACCAAACAAAGAATTAAATCATTGAAGATTTATAGATTAATGATTCGTTGAAAACCAAAAAATGATCCGTTGAAGACCAAAACAAGTTGCGTCGAAAACCAAAAAAAAGATGCGTCCCAAACCAAAACAAGTTGCGTCGAAAACCAAAAAAAAGATGCGTCCCAAACCAAAACAAGTTGCGTCGAAAACCAAAACAAGTTGCGTCGAAAACCAAAAAAAAGATGCGTCCCAAACTAAAACAAGTTGCGTCGAAAACCAAAAAAAAAGATGCGTCCCAAACTAAAACAAGTTGCGTCGAAAACCAAAACAAGTTGCGTCGAAAACCAAAACAAGTTGCGTCGAAAACCAAAAAAAAGATGCGTCCCAAACCAAAACGAGTTGCGTCAAAAAACCAAAGATGCGTTGAAGACCATAGATACGTTGAAAACCAAAAAAGATGCATTGAAGACCAAAACAAGTTGTATTGAAGACCAAAAAAAGATGCGTTGAAAGCCAAAGATTTGTTGACAACCAATAAAGTTGCATGCGTTGAAGACCAAAAAAAAGTACGTTGAAGACCAAAAAATGATTGGCGTTGAAAACCAATAAAATTGTATGCGTTGAAGACCAAAAAAAAAAGGTACGTTAAAGACCAAAAAAAAGGTACGTTAAAGACCAAAAAAAGGTACGTTGAATACCAAAACACAAGTGCGTTGAAGACCAAAAAAGGTACGTTGAAGACCAAAAAAAGGTTGTCGTTGAAAACCAAAAAAGATGTGTTGAAAATCAATGCCACTTCTTTGAAAAACAATGGTCTTCTTCATCGTACTGAACCAGGGAGTAGGGCTGAACCAATGACTTCGTCATTGTCCATTAATGACTTCTTCGTAAACCAATCAATTCGTTGAAAACCAACATAATTCGATAGAAAACAAGTTGCCGGATTCGTTGAAAACCCGAATCGATGAAAAACAAACTTTAATCGTTGAAACCAAAACTTTCTTGTCAGGCAAATTCCAATAAAAAGAATTTATCGGAAACACAGAGAACGATGCCTTCAAAACTCGTACTGAAATGTCGTCAGAATTATATTCGATGCCACCCCTAACCTAACTTGCTCATGATAAAAATTCCAAAATCTCCAGATGGTCGAAACAACAAATCAAAACAATAAAATCAGAGATTTTAAACGAATAACAAAACTAAAGACAAATACTCGAACTGCGGACAACCAGCGCATGCGCAAACCAAAATCCACAAGATCCAATCCGCAAACTAAAATTCACCACGGACTTTTTGTGTATCGTCAAACCATAAAATACTTACATTCCTATACGAATTATATACTAAGTCACAGACGAATCATATAGAGATTAAATTAATTGTACGGGTAGTTATGTTTGGTTGAGGACGAAGGAATGCTTAGTAAGCGCAACCGAGTTTTTAAATACATATAAGAATAATATAATCGAAGACCAAAAGCTACAAAAAAATAACCAAAACTCGTAGTTTTATCGAATAGGAATTAGAATTTAGGGCTCCAAATGACAACAATTAATCGGAAATTCAGTTTAGAACTGAAAGAATTTCACCCGCGTTGAATAAATTAATTAACTAGTTAAATCATTTAATTATTTTAACGTTCATGCTTCATAACTAAAAGAATTTCACCCTCGTTAAATAAAAGGAAACTATCTATCTATAAATACTCAAAGATAGCCGCAAATTTCTAGCTTTTAAAAAATAAAGATGGTCCTCTAGGCTAAAAAAACTCACGCATTGGTTGTCATGAAGCTGCCATGTGGTCACGCCTAGTGGTAGAGTCAAGGAAGGTGGACGGTTTGAAAATTAGGTTCCTGTAAAAGAGAAAGAATCAATGAATAAACTGGCAACTCAAATAAATAGACACTGGTATACTGGTATGCAACCCCCCCCCCCCCCCCCCAAACCCAAAAAAACAACAAAAAAACAAAAAAACTTTAAAACGCCAAAAAAGGGAGTAAAAACTTACTTCTTCGACGTCGTGGTGCATGTTCTTTGTCATGTGGCGCCATAGAGGAATGAAGGTGGACGACTTGCTTGAACTTTGAGCTCCTGGAAATTGAGAAAATATAAATAAATCTAATGCACAAACCAACGTTATAGTGAAAAGAAAATACTATATATTTTGTGAATTTTTATGAACTACTTTTGACTTGAAAATTCGAACCTTTGGCGGGAATTTCAAAAATTCAAGGTAGAACTTTACAGCTCGAATTTTGAGTTAAGAAATATCAAAGAAAAAGTCTGTATATCAGGGAGATGATCTTAAAGCTTTGTTTTCCAGGCTAATAAGTTTAAACAAACGAAAGAGAAGAACCTTTTGAAAATATTGCGCTTTACGACTCGCAACGCATCCCGAATGTTAGGGTATAGGTCTTGCTCAAACTCGAGTTTACAAAGATTTCGAGTATCAGTTCACCCAAGGATTTCTTAAAACATCGAAATACTTCTATTATGCTTTTAGTTAGCCGAAAATAAGCATTTTTTAGTTAAAGAAAACGGTATAAATATAGATAAATTTAAGTAATACTCACCAAGATGAAGTCAGGAGCGAAGCAAGGCTGCACTGTCGAGAACCCAAGTGAATGCAGCAACCATGTGATGTCAATCAAGCCTTTTATCCTATCAGGTGATGAGTTGAATTATCACGTGAAGAACTTGCCAAAACGCGTGAGAAATCACGTGCATATTTCGCGAGGGTAGCGGCTCACTGATTGGTCAGTAGAGTTGGCGAAAGTCATGGACGTGCAAGGCGCCTGTTTTGTCAGGTTTTAGCGGGAATATTAATAGAGTTTGGGGGTTTTAAGATTCAAAATGGCGTTTAGTTAATTGCTGTACTGCTTTACACTTGACGTCTTTTCATGTCTCGTACGGAATGTTTATCAGCTGAATTGCAAGTTTCAATATAGCACATGGTGGTCAGCGTTTGACCAACATGTGGCCGAGCAGATAATGAGGTTCAAAAACTTTTATCCACTTAGTGAAGCCAGTAATATCTAAATAATGTTGAATACTTTAATATGCGAAAAATACCATTAATCTAGGGAATGTTTTCAAAAAAGCAAGAAAAAAACTCGAAACTTGTTGCTCTTTTGAACAGTCTCTAGACAAACAAAGATTTGGTCTACCTGTGGTCCACAACCAGACCTTTTCTGAGATAACGAACATAGTGCATTGTGGTCTAGCTTCAATACAAACATTTTTTGTTTATCATGCCTTATATGGTGTTCTTCGTTCTATTGCCCACTGGGTGAGTTCGCTATTACGAAGATTAGACTTAGTGTGATTGTGAAAAGGCATAGCACGGCACACGGCATGGTCATGGATTGACTGTTGAACCTATCACACCGCGCAAGGGTACTACTTATCCAATCAAAATGCTCCGACTCCGGCGACTTGGCTCCGCCACGGCTCGGTACGTGCACACGCAAGGTCAAAAGTCGTACTTCACATGAATATATTTCGTATATTCAATCTTGTAGATAGATTTTTAATGAATATGATTCTAACAGCATTCTACAATTTTATTTTTTTACAATTTTTTAAAGTTCCCCTGTTCAACGTTTAAAGATAAACTGGCAAAGGATTATGGGCCTGTATATATTATGGGATAAAAGATGGCGGAGCTGTTTCACCTCGGTTTCCCAAAATATCCCACAATTCAATGCATGATAAGCTCGTTTCCTGTCCTTCTTTAAAATTCAAAAAAGACAAATGGGTAGCTTTAATAGTAAAATAACTTATAATGTATGCAATGTAAAAATATTTTGAATTTTTATCTATAAATATTTCTTTTACAAGCCATGCTTTATTTATTTTTTATACTACAGTGCCAAGATATTATCGGAGTCAACGAGAAAGATGATTTATCATAATTCTTCTTTTTCCGCACTTGGTTCTATTTCTGGTTCAACAAGCGCGCCGCCAGCTGGAGGCCAGTGATCGCCGTCTGCATCATCCCACAAGTCCGTTAGATCATTTTCCTCCCACTCATCCTCACCTTGTCTTTCCTCTTTTGACCAATCAGGAGGCAGCTGTTCGTCAGCCAATTCTCTTTTGACAGGGGGTGGTAGGTTTGTATTTTCCTGCTGCTGTTGCAGCTCAATGACTTCGTTGAACAGGTTTCGAATGGTCTCCAAGTTCTGTGAGAAAACAGGATTCAGTTTGAGGGCCCTTTGGGGATCTGATTAAGGGAAGGATTTCATTTTCTGTTAGATCGATTTGCTGATGAAAGAAGGCAACCTGGCAAAAACTATCGCGATAATGTTGGCAAATTTATATCACAATGGTAATGTTTGTCTAGTGCTGTTGTTCAGATTGAATATTTTTTACATTAAATTCGGCATTACTTATTTAGAAAAGCATGAGTACTGGTGCCTCGTATCACTGGAGCAGCAAATTAATAGTGGTTCTCTTACATCTTGGCTTAGGATGTCCAGCTCTTTCTTAGTAATCACACCATCTGTTGGATCTACGTCTAAGATAACAAAAACCTGGAAGAAAAGTTCAAAATTGTTATGAAAATTAAAAACAATACGGGAAAAGATAAAGAAAACCTGACGTAGCACAGACATTGCGTGTATGTACATTGCTAATAGAGACCCGTAGCATCAGGTTTACCGCTAACGGCTAGGAATCAGCTGGCCCAGAAACACGCCCGCCAACATGGAAAAACACTTAACATCAATGAAATTCAATATGGCGGCTCTTCCAGCGACAACTTTTTTATGACGCCTTACTCAAATGTAAAGTTTGACGGAAGACGCCTGACGTGCGATTGCAAATTTGAGTTTGCGGGGCTAGCAAGAACGTCATGCTAAAGGTCTCCATTATACCGCCTCTCACTGCTGTGGACTTGGGTTCGATCCCCTGACTTGTCATCAGGCGTCATCGTGAAGATGCTTCTCGCGGGTGCTTTTTCCCTCGTTTAATGAAAACCCAGAAATTCGTAAGTTCCTGTGCGCAAAACAGGCTTAGATAATCCAGCTGCCGATGTGATGCACTCTAATCTACTCTCTTCCTCAGGGCAAAGAGGTGTTTTTTCCTCGTTAATGAAAACCAAGAAAAGCATAAGTTCCTGTGCAAACCTTTTTCATGAGTTCTCTTATCTTGCCGTCCATTTGTGAATCAGGTTCCACAAGATCGCCTGCCTGTTTCAGGAGAAAAGGGGAAATAGTGAGAATAACAAATAACGAAGCCACGTCTCAAGGCAACGACTTTGAAAAACATCGACAATTTCCAGGAAAGATTGATTTTTTTTTGGAAGGATAACTTGCTTCTTCTGTTTTAAGTCCTAGCTGCTCAATGCGCGCTCCTTTTGGGTGCAATGCTTTAACACTTTCGGACTTGTACCTTTCTTTTTTTTTTTTTTTTGCCGGTCCAAATACTTTGTCCCCTAGAAAATTTTATTCAGTATGAATGTTAGACTAAGGTCAAACTCCGAACATCATGTGAGCCGAACCTAATGACATCAAAGAAGACCGTCTTGTTATCCCTTGTCTCATTTTAGGTTCGGTTCATGTGAAGTCCGACGTCTGACCTGAGCAAGTACATGTTAAAAATAGTACCTCTATAATGACTTCCATCAAATCTTCAAATCTCATTGGTCCCTTGGTTTTGATTCTGTGGTTCAGTCTCCCTCTGTCAAGAAATATCATCAAATTTTAACGATCGAGTAGGTAATTATGACCTACGATTACAATTTTTTCTAAAAAAAGGTTCCTTGTTTTCTCAAACTTCGACTATAACTTCTTCTTACCCATAGTACACTATAATGCCTTTATCCATTTAAGACCACCTTCCACTGAATATTATCTCTTTCTCTCTCTTTACCGGTAATGAGTTTGAGAAGATAAACTTTTCCCATATTTCAGACCACATGTCATTCCCTAGAGTATCATTTCTTTGTTAAGTGGTTGCGCATGAGAAGTCACAAGAATTTGGATACTACAACTCACTCAAACAAAGAATCTTATTTTAAAGAAAATGACACGTGATCTAAATATGGAAAATCTTATTGCCGAGCCGAATAATCCTATTGACGACATCCGTAGAACCAATCACAGGCACAGCACAATCACATCCTTTCTATCCCGTTTAGCTGCGCCACTGCTGTATTTGCGGTGGTGACAACCGATAATAAGTTTTTATCGTTCATCCAATCAAAATGCAAGGTGTTGGTCACGGCACGGTCATTTATTCTGGAAGTGAATTCAATTGGTTTTCAGTTACCTGATCATTTTATGCTCTGCATCGTAGATTTTGTCGAACCCGACAAACGTCACATCTTTTAGAGTCAGGTTAGCATCAGGATCGCAGTGATCAAAGTCTACTTCCGCCTTGTTTTTCCACCATATGTTGACTGCTATGTTGTGATTGAATGACGTCACCTGATGCACCCTACGTGTAAAAATGATGTCACATCATCATGACGTCATCTAAATGCATCTTAAGATTACGTCATTTCGGTAATTTAAGAGTCAAAATGTGACATCATCTGATGAATCCCACTGACGAAAAATGCACCCTACGTGTAAAAATGATGTCACATCATCATGACGTCATCTAAATGCATCTTAAGATTACGTCATTTCGGTAATTTAAGAGTCAAAATGTGACATCATCTGATGAATCCCACTGACGAAAAAGGCATCATCATTTCTACTTCTACCCAGTGATGAAATGACGTCATCTATGGCTCTACTTGCAATAATGTTATCGTTTGATGAACTCTACGTGTAAGACAACACTTTATCTACCAAGCATGTGAAATGATGTCATGTGAAGGTACTCCTAATGTACTCCTAATGCCCTTAACCTAAAGCACCCAATATATAAGGAGCAGACATGGGGTTTAGGGTGTAAAGGGAACATACAGACAGTCACCAGACAGTCACCAGGATTGATCAAGGTGCCTACCCCACCCTACACCCCTAGGGAACTTTTGTCCACACAAAGGTAACTTACCAAAGGAAGGGAACATACAGACAGTCACCAGGATTGATCAAGGTACCTACCCCACCCTACACCCCTAGGGAACTTTTGTCCACACAAAGGTAACTTACCAAAGGAAGGGAACATACAGACAGTCGCCAGGATTGATTGTCACCTCATAATGTTCCATGTTGTATAGACCTGGGTACTGATCGAGGTCAACCCTAATGAAAATGAACAACAATGATTTTACTTCCAAAAAATCCATACCTCCTCTAAAGAGGAATCTTGAGATTGGAGAGCATATATATCTTAATGGTATTCTTTTCTTTTTTTCTAGGGACTAATAAAAATTCATGTGTCATTCCCTTGAGTAGACTGATTCCATGTTTTCGCTCTGTTGTCAATTCTGGATATCGCTAACACATAGGTTGAGCGGCACAACCCACAAAGGAGCGAAAACTACGACTTATGGAATCAGCCTATCCCTTGAGAATAAAATTCTTTGCTCAAGTTTCATGCATATTAATTTATCTTCTCCAGCGTCACTGATAAACAAAGAAACAATACTCAAGATAATGACATATGGCCTGAAATGAGAAAACAATGGATTGCATATTTTTGACATGGACTTTTCATGGGATAGTGAACATGGTGGTTTAGCTTCAATACAAACATCACCATGCCTTATATAATATTGTTTTCACCCAAGCTAGACCACAATGCATCATGATCAGTCTATTCTGGCTTACCTGTCAACATCCACACTTGAGTATCCCAGATCTGTTACATTGATCTAGAATTGAGGAAATCTTTTAGAGAGCAATCAGCTGTTTTTTAAGTTTTACAGAGCATAGAAGAAGCTGAGGAGTACCCAAGCCCTCGGAAATTCACAACTACCTATGTCACAATTTTGGAAAGTTCTTGCAACAGAGTAACTTGCTGTCTGTATTGTTTAGTTCCATAAAATAATCCATACCCTCCCTCCCTCCCAAAGGAATTTTGAATTTTTGAGGGGTGGAGGTTGGGGGGAGTCAGAGAAAGAACAAAATTATAGTGTTTTTATGGAAGAAAATTGGAAAATTAAACAACAAAACGGATATCAGGTTACCAGATCCATGTATTTCTTATCCACGATAAAGAACCTCTTGCTTCCTCTGAAGACACAGTTTAAGTTCTCAGCATAGTCATTGTGCAATACAGACTTAGTTCCACCATTACTCATCCACATCATCTATGATAAAGAATAGCATAGTAGTAAATATAATGGTAAGGATATAATGGTAGAGTATGGATATTTCTTGGAACTATACAACATACCTTCCTCAGCCCCTCCCCACCCCCTCCCCACCCCTTGCAAATTCTAATCTACCTCTGTGGGGGGGTATGGATATTTTCTGGAACTACACAATATACCCTCCTCAGACCCTTTCCCCACCCCTTGGAAATTCCAATCCCTCTGTGGGGGAGGTATGGATATTTTCTGGTACTACACAATATACCCTCCTAAGACCCTCCCCAACCCTTGGAAATTGCAATGATCCTCTGTGGGGGAGGAATGCATATTTTCTGGAACTACCTAATTAAAATTTGAATTATCTTAGCACTTCCTAAATGCACTCTATTTCTCTAGGGATTTCTTTGTACTCACATTATACAACAAGTTTTCATGGATCATGTTCTCACAAGCCAAGCAAGAAGGAACTAGAACATCCTTCCTTCATTAATTAAAAGAAAAATAACAGGAACTGTGAGAAAAGGTAGCCTTAATTTTTAGCACTTAAAGAATCAATTTCAAGGAAGTTAAACATGTGTTTTTAATGGACTTTTCTAGTATGAGGTTATCTTAAATAAATGTAAAAAATAACAATTATGTAAAAATAACTCTCCGAAATTGTTACTTTTTATAAAACAATCAAGTTATTAATTTTCATTTTGTCAATAATAAATTAAATATATTATAATGAATAATAATATTTCTATTTGTCTGTAATTACTTAGAGGGTGGGAGTCAATGGAGATGAAAATTTGAAGCCTCTGCACAAAGGGGAGTAATCTCCGCGGTCCCTGGTTAGATAAATAAGAGCTCTTCTCTAGAGTGCATTCAGTCAAACTGTTGAACAGTTGATGTCACCCACGAGTAAACAGCTACTGAGATCAGGGGGAGAAATGATGATACAAATGAATGTCTATTCACTCATTCTCTTGTAAAACAATCCCCCAGATTAGCATGACCGTTATTTGGCGTGCTTTTACTATTTTAGGTGACGTCAACTAAATAGTTATCTAGGTTAGACACATTTATCTAACTATTCAACAGGTGACTGAATGCACTCTACCACCCCTCCCCTACTGGATTTTAATGAGACAGCAGGAAAATTACAAATTCAAAAATATCCACAAAATTCAGCATTGTTAGCTGAAAAAATATTAAGAGTTCTAGTGCTAAAGGAAACTTAAACATACGTGCCAATTTCATAGTAAATTCTGCCACCACCTGGCAAAAAAAAAAAAAGAAACTTCGAAGGAACGAATCAACGAAGGGGAATTTTAAACCGGAAGTTAAACTTCAAATTCATTAATCGAGGGAAAAATAAACCTTTTTGATAAAGAATTAAACTATAATATGAAATATCCTCTTATTTAAATGCTTTTATACAAACTAGAATACAGTATTGAATTTAGAGGTCGAAATCAAGTCGCTTTTCTGGATGTAAACAAAGACCCTTGAGAAGGGGGAGGGCTAACATTGTACAACATTTCTAAGTTTTAGAATTAAATATCTTCTAGAAAATCTAAGCTTTAAAGTTGAAAATAATAAGCGATCATAAGACTTATTTTCTCTAGTTTCTTACCTTAGAAAATTAGGCACACTATTGACCATATAAACGTCTTTCTTTCTGTAGTGTTTTAAGTATGTGCTGAAGGGTACATCGTTTGCTGGTTGACTTCTGTTTTCTTTCTTTTTCGTCTCAACTGTCACGATATATTCTCGGCTTTCTGGGTACGAAAGAAAATATTCATCGTTCCATAACTTGTAGGCAGGAGAACGCTTAGCTGCGTCTTTGAATAAGACTGGTTTCGATGGAGACACGAAGTCTTGGAAGAACTGTTTTGGAGTTGGAAATCCTTCAAAGACTTCAACTTGGTGACGTTTACCGTAGGAAAAAATTGGCTCCAAGTGTCCTTTCTTTTTGTTCTGGTCCACTTCACTACATTCGAATAAACTTAGATATGTAAGAATCAAAGTTGCAAGGTATAAAAAGAAAACTGGTTTCTTTGAGAGCAAACGAGCCAACATAATTTTTGTTGAGTCCTAAGTGTCTAAGTATTAAGTCAACTTGTACTCAGTTGTATCATATATACAGTGTTAAGAGAGAACAGATGAGCTTTTACAGTAAAGTGAGGGCGGGTTTTGGAGACTCAAATGAAACAATTATTAACTGTGAAATTTTTTTTTTCGACCAATCAAAAAACGGAGATGGCATTAACTTCTTAGCTTAAAACTCAGTGAATCTTATTAAAGTGGGGCCTTCAAATTGTTTATATTAATTGGAACATTTGGAATTCAAATTTTTGGACGGAAACATCTGTTGTTTATTACAATATATCTAGAAACAAGATCGGCAGCTGTAATGGATTTTGACTTTGAAGTTTATGAGCTGTGAATAAATATTCATGACAAAAAAATTTAGGAAATGAGATGGCAAAAAAGAAATATACTGAATGACAATCAATGAAAGGCAAATAGAAGAAAATGAAAAAAAATAGAATACTCAAGTTAAGAAAATTAAAATTTGTGAAAAAGCAAAAGTGGAAGAAGAAATAATTAAGCTTGATAATAAAGATTATTAGAAAATATAACTCAAACTTTGAAGCATTAAAGTATCTAAATTTAAACTTGTAAAGAAAGAAAGAAAGATTGAAACAACATAGTTTTAATCTTTAATAATTTGCTCATAAAATCCATTATGAATGTAAATATACAATTTTACAGTCGATTGTATTTTGTGTCTATTTCTTTCAATTTTCAAGCCGTTGCCAAATTTTGGACCTCCAAAAATATTGTCTTTCTTATTCCCTTTCCTTCCCTTCCCCTAACGGGAGTAATCTCGAGATCCCATTTCCTGAGGTTCCCATTTTCTTATTTCCAATTGTTTGATGCAAATATTTTAGTCAAAAATTGTTTTTTTTAACAATATTAGTACCGTAAATACAACTCGAAAAATTCCATTTCCTTGCTCTAGTTGCTAGGAAATTGGAAGTTCCATGGAACACTTATTTTAAACATAAGTGTTATTTTGACCAAATATATATCTATATTGTGAAGTGCGCATAAGAATTCTTGAACATTTTATCTTAACCATAAGAGTTATTTTGACCAAATATATATCTATTTAAAGTGTGCTTAAGAATTCTTGAACATTTATAGTATGATTTCCACTTTCATCAAAATATTTTCTAATCTTCAAGGAATTCTACTTCATTCTATACTTAAATCATTAATTAATTTTGAAAAAGATTGCAGAACAAACATAGAAAGCACTGAAGACAAAACATGAATTGCGATAAAATACTTATATCAGAAATATCAGTGTTTTAAGCAATCACCTCACCAAATCACTAAAAAATTATTGAATCTGCTAAGGCCATATACTCTATGATTTGATTGACACTAGTATATTGCAGATTTACCTGTTATGGTGTTTGTCTTGACCAGAGCGAAGTAGTGAAAACAGTGGTAACTTACTCTATGATATATTTGATTGACAATAGTCTATCACCAATTTACCTGTCGCAACCTTTGTCTTAATCAGCACATTCATATACCACCCAACCACTACTAGAATCCCTTGCACACTTTCTTTCATTCAGTTCATTAGCACCAATTGTCCTACTATTGTCACAGGGAATACATATTTGAATAAGAAAGAAAGTTTGTAAAGCATTCTGGTAGTGGTAGTAAAAAGATGCAATTGGCCTGTCAATCAATTCTAGAGCCAAAGGGGTTGGATGCTTGACTCATAGCCAGTTATTTTACTTTTACTATAAACAAAGTACTACTACTCTGAGTCAAGAAATTTGGTCCAAGATTTGTCATATTAGGCAGATTAAGAACCCTGTTTTTTCTTCCCGCAAATGGCAAACGTGACCACGTTTTCATTGTTTCCCTACAATTCATGTAACCTTTTGCAAACCTTCCTGATAAAGACAAGTATTCTTTTGTTTATCTACTACTTGGGGATTTTTGTGATTCCTTTTCACTAATTTCAAAGAATTTTTTAATGGTCAACTGACGTTTCACGTTTGCTGTAAACGAGAAGCTTAACCTCTCTATTAACAGCTAGCCCCACCCCCAAGGTTTTTGAGTCAAGTGCTATGGAGAATGATGATGTCTACTTATTGGCCTATTTTGTATTGCACAAGTTCCCCTTTCTTGTTAATTATCAGCCAAAGCTCAAGAACAACAAACCAGAGTACCAGGGAGGTACAAAGCAGCATAACTTTGCATTTCTGTGGGGGGAGGAGAGGTGGTGGATATAGACAACACTGTCAAATAACGGTACCCTGCCTGGCACTCTTTTGCCAACTTGCCCTTGAGCTGAGAGAGAGGTACTGAAAAGCACTTGGCTCTAGAGTTTTTACATTTTTAACACTAGAATTATGATGTTGGTGAAAACAGTACACCTCCCTCCTCATCCTTAGAATGATCTGGCGGTACATATACTGATGACATCAGACTCCCAATATTAATTCCTTGACTTGATCCTGGAGAAAGCGACGACTGAGAACTAGAGAGTGATGAGTGTAATGATAGATTCCGAGGAATTTGCTCTGCACTGTGATTTCTAGGGGAAGTAGGTGAGGTGGTGCTTGATGATAACATCACTGCGGTGGATGTCTGTGTAGATGGTTTTGTCTCTCCAGGATGGTGGGAAGGTAGGTAGGGTAGCGTTGCCTCTAGTGTGATAGAGGAGTCTAGTAGTCTGCTTCTGAAACATAAAAGACATATAAAGGTTATTTACAGGCCAGGAAGTCCAGATAGGGAGGTTAAATTTTTGATCCAAGGATGTTAGACTTTGGTCTGTTCTATAGGCACAGGACACAGTTAAACCTCTATACTTTACTACTTCTCATAAAACCCACGAATAATTAATGAGGAAAACACAATAGAAATCATTGTCCAAGGAGGAGGTTGTATATCTGATACAAAATCATCCTGATTTGCATAAACTTTAAAGTGCTACTACGACGAAAATCGCTCAAACTTGGATTCAGCTGAAACTTCCTAAAAATACTCTTTAAAGGTCCAAAAATCAAAGTATAAAGTGTTTTCTCGATATTCAGGACGAAAGTATGATATTTTTACGATTACTTTTTGGAGTCTGTGACGTCATATACTCAACATCAAACATTGCTACACATATTTCTTTGTATATAAATCCTTAATTTATTTTATTCCTATAAAGCCCAAAGGGTGGCTAATGTGCTTATTTCACATTACTTGTGACTATAATTTATATTTTGGGGTATTTGGGTATTTCTTTCTCAGTTTACTACTGATATTTTGATCATAAACTACAAAGAAATGTATGGAGCGATGTTCGATGTTGAGTGTATGACGTCACAGACTCCAAAAAATAATCGTAAAAATATCATACTTTTGTCCTTAATATCGAGAAAACACTTCATACAGTGATTATTGGACCTTTAAAGAGTATTCTTATGAAGTTTCAGCTGAATCCAAGTTTGAGCGATTTTCGTCGTAGTAGCACTTTAACTTTCAGGCACAATCGTTAAACAAAGAAATGATAAATCGGTCAATTATTAGGTGAATAAAATAGACAATAAAAGAATGGAACATTTACCTAGTAGAGTCTCCAGTAGAGTTCGTCATGTACACATCCCCATTGGCCAGTTCTGTAGCAGGGTCTTCTACTTTACCAAGCATGCTATATCTATATTAATCAAACAAACGAAAAATAAAATAAGAGGAAAAAATGAAATTTTACTGCCTACTCCAGTTTTCCTTATTAGAGACTTATTTATTATTCACACACATAAATTTACTTACAAAAATAATACAGCAAATTGAAATAAAGTTTAAATATACAATTAATGTGATAACTAGGACATGTTGAAAAAGAATTTAATTGTTAGGTGTGTGTGGCTGTCGAAATAGTTAAAACTTTCATATTGACAGTCACAAAAATCAACGTTTGAGCAGAAGCTTTGCGTCATGAATATTTCATCATGGAGTGATTTGCACAGATTCTCCAACATTCGTAAGCAGAGTTGATTGTTGGTTCTCATCTGTTCTTCAAGTTTTTTTCCTGGTTCTCCCATTTATTTCCTCCCCCCACGAAAAAAGACTTCTAAATTCCAATTTGACTCTAGTCGCTAAAGGAAATTTACAATCTCTACTACCATGTGTAAATCCAAAATTAATAAATTCAATTATTAGTTATTAACCAACCTCTTAGCGTCTTCATCCTCCCAATCATCATCATCTTCATCACTAGAATCATCTGGTGCTACGTAAAGGACTTCCAAGGTTATATCACCATGTACGCTAGACAGAATCTTTACAGCCTCATTATGCTTCGCTTCTTGAAGGTCAATTCCATTGACGGCAAGGACAGCATCTCCTACATATAACCCCCCAGACCGTGATGCTGGCATTCCATCATGGATTTCAGATATGAGAATGGGAACCCCATGTTCTTTACCTCCCTGGAAATGGATGAACAAGCTGAACGTAAGAGTAACATACTGCAGTATGAAGGATGGTGATGATTAAGTGTACTGGGAAATGTGGAAATTCACATACTTCTTGGAATCTCATTTTCAGTATCTTTTGAAGCATTTCTGGGTAAGAAAGGGGATTACATTGACACCCAGTAACCCATACCTAGAACTAACACTGATTATATTTAAAAATACCTACCGTTATCGATACCCCTAACCCTTCATTTTTTTCCTTATGTACAACCACTGTCCTCGGCTCCCCAATACCCCTTCGCTTTCTATTTAAGGAGTTGGCATCCTCATTCTCACTTGGATCAGGTAGAGGTGGCTTGGGTGGTTTATTATGTGGATCCTTACGGCCTCGACATGCTCGTATGACAGTTTTATGTCGGTGTAAATGAATTTCGGCTTCTATTTGATTCCATAGTTTGTCGTGTGCACTCCCTCTCATGTCTCTACCAAGAAGTTGAATCTGTTGTATTCTAAAATAAATATTTTTTTTCAATCATTTTAATTAATTACAATTCGACCTCAAAATCAGAGGACCGTGTGTTAAATGACTCTTTGTGGTTAATACTTTCTTTCCCTCTTCAAAAAAAGGTTATTTAGTATTTTATCTTATTTTCAAACCCCAAGAAACAACCTCTGGGCTGATCTAAGTCAGGGCACGGCTAACTCACAGATAGAACCCTGAAACAACCTCTGGGCTGATCTAAGTCAGGGCACGGCTAACTCACAGATAGAACCCTGAAACAACCTCTGGGCTGATCTAAGTCAGGGCATGGCTAACTCACAGATAGAACCCTGAAACAACCTCTGGGCTGATCTAAGTCAGGGCATGGCTAACTCACAGATCAAACCCTGAAACAACCTCTGGGCTGATCTAAGTCAGGGCACGGCTAACTCACAGATTGAACCCTGAAACGACCTCTGGGCTGATCTAAGTCAGGGCACAGCTAACTCACAGATCAAATTGGAATTTGGTTTGTGAAGGCAACTGGAAAAACATGTTCTTTGGTCTTAACAATCATAACAAATGTAGTGGTAGTAGTAGCATGTGGAGCCAACTTCACAGAAGATATTTCTAAGAGGCCTATTTTAAACATTTTGTTGTTTAGGCTTACCTCCCAGCCAGCTCTTTATCTAAATATTTAGCAGCAAGCCTTGCTCCATACACTTCTCCTTGCAACGAGAATATGTGCTTTCTAAGATTATTGTTTTCTTTTTCAAGATTTTTCACTTCGCTTTCTAACTTGGCTTCTTTTATAGCATCTTTCTTGTATGTGGAAATCTCACTTTCCTATGAAGATAAGAAAATGAGTTGAATAATTTTATTTCATGGACATCATACACAGTTTCTAAGATCGGCTTGATCGATTTTTGTCCACGATGGACCCTACTGTAAGATAAAAAATATGTTGTACTAGAATACCGAAGACATGGGTTTGAGTCTACAAGGGAATAATATGACATTTTGTCTCTTATTTGAGATTATTCTGCAGATAGGCTGGTGCTGCACAATAGGACTCAGGGTCCCCTTCGAGGTACATCGCACCAATTTCCAACCCCATAAAATCCCCATACCCATCCCACAATCAACCCATTAAGAAATCATTAGTAATGGCCAGACACCGAGGGTGGTCACTGCCTGGGTTTTTTTACGTCCTCAGTGGTTCTTTTACGTCCCTCTGTTCCAGGGTGAGGTAGTGTGGAGAGACGGGACCACCACTTTACGTGGTCATCTGAGCCATGTGAAGGTCTAACTGTTTGTAGTTGTTATTATGAAGGCAGCACCTTCTCCTCAGTTATTTTAAGATCCTGAGTGTTGGTCTGGCGGGGACTCTTAGGGAGTGTCATGGATAAAAACTGACCAAAATGATCCAAGAAAATGTATATATGACTTTTGAAATCCACACTTGCAAGTTAAAATTAAAAATTGTATTTTGACATCAAAAATAAAATTATAATTTGATTAATTATTTTTTATCTTTTTGCAGCCTTTACAAATTCTTACTGTAGATGTAACAAGGGCACTAGGATACCTGAAGTGATTGAATTTTTAAGATACAGTAACTAAATACAAGTATAACAAGCTTTGATTCAAACAATTAAGAAAAAAAACTATAAAAATCCAATCACTTTAGGTGTCGTATTGCCCCTGGATGTAAGCCTGAGAATAGAAATATCAGAGGATTGAGTTGTATGAGGATAGTGTGATGGTGCACCAGGAAACATAGTGTGATGGTGCACCAGGAAACATAGTGTTATGGTGCACCAGGAAACATAGTGTTATGGTGCACCAGGAAACATAGTGTGATAGTGCACCAGGAAACATAGTGATGGTGCACCAGGAAACATAGTGTTATGGTGCACCAGGAAACATAGTGTGATGGTGTACCAGGAAACATAGTGTGATGGTGCACCAGGAAACATAGTGTTATGGTGCACCAGGAAACATAGTGTGATGGTGTACCAGGAAACATAGTGTGATGGTGCACCAGGAAACAATCCTGGAGCTGATACAAAGGAGGTGAGCACCAGTAGAATGAATCATACAATCAAAATTAATAATGGAGGATTTCCAATGTTGGTGTATAGTTTGTAAATGATATATTCATAACAGTTATACTTACAGTGGATACTTACTAATTTGTTTTTAATTGTTTCAGAATCAGCATGAGTTCCTGCTGACGCATGTAGCTGTAATTGAACTGCATGTAACTGTAGCAATAAATTATTGACCTCCTTCTCCATTACTTTTCGTGTGGCCTGTTCTTCTACGATGTCATGTCGAAGTGCAATCAATTCAGCCTGATTATGGGAAAAAGAATTATAAATTATTTATTATTATTATTATTAACACTAACGAGCATTAATTTTTGATTACGCTTAATTGTTATTTAGGATTGATTGGATCAGTAAATGGAACACAATCGAACATTCAATTATGCTCGATCAAATGCAATGGAATTCACAATTTTTTTAGCATTCTATTCCGTTCGATTGCCGAATGCAATTGAATCTAATCATGTGATTGCATCCTATTTATTCGATTGATTATTGATTGGGAACAGGGGAAGGGTATGTGTGAAAGGTGAAACCTTCTCAACAATTAATGAGCCCAACAAAAAAGGATTTACCTCGTAGATAAATAATAATCAAAAACAATCATCTTCAGTGTATAATTATAAAAAAATGCCTCAAAACATGCTTTATCAAATCTCTTTTGATATACTGCATTGCTCAAAATATCATTCCTCCCTTACAGAGGGGGATTGAAATTTCCAGAGTATGGGGAAGGGTCTGAGGAGGGTATATTTTGTAGTTCCAAAAAATATTCATACCTCCCCAACAGAGGGATTGGAATTTCCAAGGGGTGGGGAAAGGGTCTGAGGAGGGTATATTGTGTAGTTCCAAAAAATATTCATACCTCCCCCACAGAGGGATTGGAATTTCCAAGGGGTGGGGAAAGGGTCTGAGGAGGGTATATTGTGTAGTTCCAGAAAATATCCATACCCCCCCCCTCCCCCACAGAGGTAGATTGAAATTTCCAAGGGAAGGTCTGAGGAAGGTATGTTGTATAGTTAGGAAAAATCCATATACCTCCCCCACAGAAGGGGATTGGAATTTCCAAGAGCTGGGGTGTGGAGGGTCTGAGGAGAGTATATTGTGTAGTTCCAGAAAATATCCATACCTCCCCTAACAGAGGGGGATTGAAATTTCCAAAGTGTGGGGAAGGGTCTGAGAAGGGTATACTGTGTAGTTCCAGAAAATATCCATACCTCCCCCACAGAGGGGGAATGGAATTTCCATGGGGAGGGGCTGAGAAGGGTATATTGTGTGCTTCCTGAAATTTATTAAGTATATAATTTTGGTGCACACAGTAACACGACTTTGCCCCCCCCTCAGCCAATTCAAAAATATGATTAAAATACTCACAGTTTCAAAATTGATAAAGTTTTAAAAATAACACAACAGTAAGATAATCAAAATTTTGGTCAAAAATCAAAAATTATTATCCAAAGGCGAAGCGAATATGAGCCTTAGGCAAATAATTGTTTTGGTGAGTTTTTTTCCCCAATTTTATTTATTTCTACAAGTCAGGCACAAATCAACAAACATTCATCTGTAGGTGAATATTTAACAATTGAAGCGGTGAAAATGAAAATGGCCTAAGTGACTTTTTGGGATGTTTTTAAAAAAATAGCCTAAACCAAACAAAAATACCAGCAAACAGCCTCTTTTAGTTTAAACATGAATGTTTAGTATTTATTTTTCATGATTTTGATCGGAAAAGTAGAAAAAAACACTCCTTAGTTACGCATTGGCTTTGCTTGACAACCGATCATCTGTGAACTAGTGTATATTTGCATATCACTTGATGCCTCAAGTGAATTGCATTAACAGTATGCTGTGTGTTCAAGCAGAAACTGTAATTCGATTTTGTCACTGTAAGGCTAATTTAATTGCAGCTTCTCTTTTTTTTTACAAGAGCATGGTATTTTTTGGCACAAATCTATTTTTTCGCCTTTGCAGGAAGCTACACGTCCTTTAAATGCATGTGTGCTTACTATTCGCCGAAGGTGAAGTGATTATCAGGGAATATTTACCGAGACACAAGTCTTCGAGCGGTGAGGTAAATATTCCCCAATAATCACTGAGCCTGAGGCAAATAATTGTTTTAGTATAAATACGCAGGTGATTCTTTCAAAAAAAGGAAAAAAAGAAGACATTTTTTTCCAGTAACAGCAACAAAGTGCCTGGCCGCCATTTTGGATTATCGCTGGAGGTGATTATCGTGTGATAGTGTGAGTTTCTTGACCAATCAGCGTGCGCGATTTTCTATAATCACCTGCATATTTTTTCTAAAGCAGCATAAGACGTAAATTCTGACCAATGAGCGCGCCGGATTTATTATATTCACTTGTGTAAAAATACTAATAGTAATATATTGCATTTCCACAATTGGATTTAGTTCTAACTACAATTTGTAAGTTTATATCGACGGATAATAGTTATTTCCCATTTTGACAGCATCATGACTGGTGCTTTACTTAAAAAACAAAATATTTTAGGTTCTAGCGAGTGTGTTTAAAATGACTTTCAAAAATATTTTCATTCAAAAATGTAAAATTCACTTGTGACAGGCGACATCTGTTGAATTATCTTTTTACTAAATCAAAATAATACAGGAAACATAAATTCACGTCTTAATTCAATAAGGAAATGAATAAATATAAAACAAATAAGTTTAGGATAAAAAAATGGAGTGAATTACCTCAAGTTTAGCATTTCCTTGAAAGATGGTCTGAGCTTTGTGAACGAGTTGTGCGAAAGCAGACGAAAGCTGGGTCATTTTTTGTCGTCCATCATAAGTTATCTCACTTTGATCTGGATCTACCTCGCCTAAAAGGAGATCTAAGTCAACAAAAGCTTTATCAAATTCTTTTTCCAATAGATCAAGCCACCGAAACATCGACACCGCGACCGCCATTTTGTTTGAAAGAACCGGTGACGTCACACGGACCCAGTGACCGCATAGGTTTCTGGGACAGTTGGATGATTTCAGCGCCGTAAAGTTTCTATGGAAACGACTTTTTAATCTCATATATCCAAAGCCAGCCAATAAAGAAATAAATATAATAAGACAAACTGGGTTACTAGTAATTAGATAGATCCGGCGTGTGAGTAGAGATTATTTTTCCCCGGGTCCTCTGGTTTTAACTCAGGCTACGAAACCCAACACGCTAATAAATTCAAATTCACAATGTAATCTGTACCGTTGTTTACTTTATTCTCTACTTTCCCATAACCCATAATTCTTTTTTGTTTGTTCCCATCCCCCCGCCCCCTTCCCCTCCCTTCCCCTCCCTCCCTTCCCCTCCCTTCTCCATTGGTAAAAAAATGAGCGGCTGCTTCCTTGTGAGGTTTCAGGATTTAATCTGTGAATTAGCCGTTCCCTGTCATAGTTTGGGGACTTATTTTGATATGTTTTGACTTAGCATCCGCTAGTTGCCCCCCAGTCAACCGCTTATTTGCCCCCCAGTCAACTCCAAAAAGTCACGTGATTGATAGTAAGCAATTAGTTTCGTCACGCAACACTTACTCCCGCGTGACGACACTAATAGCGGCTGCGTAGGAGACTAGTATTTTGATGTTGGCTAGTAAACACTAGCGTGGACTGCGTCGGTGTTTCTAATGAAAAAGTTATCGTAGATTGATAAGTTCTACACCGTAGTGAAAATAGGAACTGACGTTTCGGACGTTAGTCCTTCGTCGGAGTCAATGACTCCGACGAAGGACTAACGTCCGAAACGTCAGTTCCTATTTTCACTACGGTGTAGAACTTATCAATCTACGATAACTGTTAGACTAGTATTTTCCTTATCTTACAAAACACAAGTATTTTGGGCTACCTGTGGTTTCGAGTCCACAGTCCTCACGTGCTGATACTTATATTCCGTGACTTCGTTAATATTTAACATGACATATTGAAATTTCTCACTCATGCATGAGAAAACAGTAAAGAATCGTTTGTACACTTTTAACACCTAACATAATAATGCTTCTTCGTCGAAGATACAGAACCCTATTAGCAATAGGTGTCGTGCTTTTAGTGGTGAAAATATATATTTATTTTAGCTACAAAAGCTTCGCTTACTACACTAACCAAGCTTGGAATCCAGTCGTTAAATGCTACAACACGAAGCAACACCTTCAGCAGCTCGTGGATCTGACTCACGACGTTCATCACATCTTGAATAAGATGGATATTGAACACTGGCTTATTTATGGTTCGATCTGGGGAGCCAAGCGAGTTGAAGGTCCACTGCCTTGGGACAACGATGTTGATATTGGATTCAGTGGAGAGTCATACTCCTTTTCGTCTCGTACTCTTGACGAATTTCTGAAACCTTTTAAAGACGCAGGGATGACTGTGAGGAACAAATGGCGTCAAAGTGGCACAATAACTATCTCGAAACCAAATTTACCTCTAAGTCTTGACCTTTTTGCATTTTATGAGCATAATGGATGGAAGAAGAGAACAGGACTTGAATCGTGGCTGTTCTTCTTGAACTATGATTATTACCACACTTTTCCTTCGTGGACAGTAGAACCACCTTTACCAGAAGTCCGCTTTGGTCACTTTAACATTTCGATTCCCAAAGGGGAATTTACGGCTCTTAAATATTTATATCGGGATAATTGGTGGACTGAAGTTAAACCAAAAGGTTGCTTATAAAATGGTAATCCGCCCATAATATTTGTTTGATCTCGGCATTTTCAAACATGAATCCTATTTATACGGTGTGACAACTACTAGGATGTTTTTGATTTTTCCCCCTAGTGGCTGCAAAAATTCACTTACTGGCTGTTAAAATTCACTAGGAAGTTTTTAAAAATTCTTCCAACATTGGGAATCGTGCTAGTTCGAAACGACATGCTGCTAAATAATGTTTCAATGAGAAGAGAAACAGCTGGAAATACGAATGGAATCGTGTGGAAAAAGTAAAACGAAACAAGAATGCAACAAAAGTAGATTTTATACGAAGCTGTGAAAGAAAAATAAGTTAAAGAAAACAGTATTTAGCGGCTTCGCAAAACGGATTTTTACGATTCTGCGAAAAACGTCCGTCACGCAATACAAATGCAAATTCGTGATTATACTGACGTCTCATCGAGACAAACTATTGTTTTAACGCTAGGGATCATGCATGGTCGCTTGATTGGGATGGAATGACAACAACACATCTTAAATGAAAATGAAGTTTGGTTTATGAGCTGGTGAAGGCTAAATATTACGCTAAATATCTCGAGAGAAGAGCCTAAATTTCTATCATTTTATCCGAAGTAAACAAACCGTGACGTCATTATGAATTAGGGCAATTGACAAAACTCTCACTAGTATTTTGGTTAGTACTTCATGTAAGACCCCATGTAATGGCACTATTATGCATGGTTCTACACTGTATACATACACGATATAGGATATACTTATAACGTTACTTATATCACTGTATTCATGTGTATTCACTGTATTCATGTGTATTCACTGTATTCATGTGTATTCATGTGTATTCACTGTATTCATGTGTATTCACTGTATTCATGTGTATTCACTGTATTCATGTGTATTCACTGTAATCACGTGTATTCACTGTAATCACGTGTATTCACTGTGATCATGTGTATTCATGTGTATTCACTGTATTCATGTGTATTCACTGTATTCATGTGTATTCACTGTTATCATGTGTATTCACTGTGATCATGTGTGTTCACTGTGATCATGTGTATTCACTGTTATCATGTGTATTCACTGTGATCATGTGTATTCACTGTGATCATGTGTATTCATGTGTATTCACTGTATTCATGTGTATTCACTGTATTCATGTGTATTCACTGTATTCATGTGTATTCACTGTGATCATGTGTGTTCACTGTAATCATGTGTGTTCACTGTAATCATGTGTGTTCACTGTAATCATGTGTATTCACTGTAATCATGTGTGTTCACTGCAATCATGTGTGTTCACTGCAATCATGTGTGTTCACTGTATTAATGTGTGTTCACTGTCATCATGTGTATTCACTGCAATCATGTGTATTCACTGTAATCACGTGTATTCATGTGTATTCACTGTATTAATGTGTATTCACTGTATTAATGTGTATTCACTGTATTAATGTGTATTCACTGTGATCATGTGTATTCACTGTGATCATGTGTATTCACTGTCATCATGTGTATTCACTGCAATCATGTGTATTCACTGTATTCATGTGTATTCACTGTATTCATGTGTATTCACTGTAATCATGTGTGTTCATGTGTATTCACTGCAATCATGTGTATTCATGTGTATTCACTGTATTCATGTGTATTCACTGTAATCATGTGTGTTCATGTGTATTCACTGCAATCATGTGTATTCACTGCAATCATGTGTATTCACTGTTATCATGTGTATTCATGTGTATTCACTGCAATCATGTGTATTCACTGTTATCAAGTGTATTCACTGTTATCAAGTGTATTCACTGTTATCATGTGTATTCACTGTGATCATGTGTATTCACTGTTATCATGTGTATTCACTGTAATCACTGCAATCATGTGTATTCACTGTTATCAAGTGTGTTCACTGTGATCATGTGTGTTCACTGTAATCACTGCAATCATGTGTATTCACTGTTATCAAGTGTATTCACTGTTATCATGTGTATTCACTGTTATCATGTGTATTCACTATAATCACGTGTATTCACTGTTATCATGTGTATTCATGTGTATTCACTGCAATCATGTGTATTCACTGTGTTCATGTGTATTCATGTGTATTCACTGCAATCATGTGTATTCACTGTATTCATGTGTATTCATGTGTATTCACTGCAATCATGTGTATTCATGTGTATTCACTGTATTCATGTGTATTCACTGTTATCATGTGTGTTCACTGTCATCATGTGTATTCACTGTTATCATGTGTATTCACTGTGATCATGTGTATTCACTGTGATCATGTGTATTCACTGTAATCATGTGTATTCACTGTAATCATGTGTGTTCATGTGTATTCACTGTATTCATGTGTATTCACTGTGATCATGTGTATTCACTGTATTCATGTGTATTCACTGTGATCATGTGTGTTCACTGTAATCATGTGTATTCACTGTGATCATGTGTATTCACTGTAATCATGTGTATTCACTGTAATCACGTGTATTCATGTGTATTCACTGTATTAATGTGTATTCACTGTATTCATGTGTATTCACTGTGATCATGTGTATTCACTGTCATCATGTGTGTTCACTGCAATCATGTGTGTTCACTGCAATCATGTGTATTCACTGTATTCATGTGTATTCACTGTATTCATGTGTATTCACTGTATTCATGTGTATTCACTGTATTCATGTGTATTCACTGTAATCATGTGTGTTCATGTGTATTCACTGCAATCATGTGTATTCACTGCAATCATGTGTATTCACTGTATTCATGTGTATTCATGTGTATTCACTGCAATCATGTGTATTCACTGTATTCATGTGTATTCATGTGTATTCACTGCAATCATGTGTATTCATGTGTATTCATGTGTATTCACTGCAATCATGTGTATTCACTGTATTCATGTGTATTCACTGTAATCACGTGTATTCACTGTATTCATGTGTATTCACTGTTATCATGTGTATTCACTGTGATCATGTGTATTCACTGTTATCAAGTGTGTTCACTGTGATCATGTGTATTCACTGTTATCAATGCAATCATGTGTATTCACTGTGATCATGTGTATTCACTGTAATCATGTGTGTTCACTGTGATCATGTGTATTCATGTGTATTCACTGCAATCATTTGTATTGACTGTATTCATGTGTGTTCACTGTTATCATGTGTATTCACTGTTATCAATGCAATCATGTGTATTCACTGTTATCATGCGTGTTCACTGTTATCATGTGTATTTTCTATAGTTTAAAACGATTTTCAAATTTAGTAGAGGAGGAAGATTTTCGGAAAAAACGTGCGGAAACTGAAAAATCCCTCCTTTTATAGCCTTATATCTTTTAACCAATACGGTGACCCCCTTCTCTTTTTTCATTATACCATAACAATGAACTTAAAATAACAGAATTAAAAACAAAAAAAATCATAGAATAATTTTGAAGATTCGGTACTACGTTAAACTTGAACTTGAGTGCTTTGGCTTCTCATTGCTTGCGAAATCCGCGAAACAAAATTTCCACATATTACTTATTTTATATTATATTATTATGTTATATTTTTTGCCTAACAAGCGGCAGTTATTTTTTTCTCACCTTGCATTGCAATTTCATATTTTTGTTACAGCATAAAAATCCAATTTTAATTTTCATGAAAACGCTTCATTTTTCATTTTTCGCTAGTCTAGCAGTGCAATCCTGAATACTGAACTTCGCAGAGAAAATTTCAAGCTTTTTGATTTCTTGTCACAAATGTTTGAGTTGTGGTCGGTTGCAACGCGACAAATAAACAATTAACATTGCGAGAGAAAAAAACATGTGTAAACAGCAGTTTTAGGGCAACATTGAAGGGAAATTTTCTTTTATTTTAAAATGACTTTTGAAAATTATAAGACAATAGAAAAAATTAAGAGAATAAAAGGGACAGCGATAATAGAGGTATGAAACGTCGTTATGCAAAGTGTTTGGCTGTCTCCTTTCTTAGTAAAAGTATACCACCAAACTTCAAGTATATTTGGAGTTATAAAACCATTGAAATGTCCTAAGTTTTTGCTTATTGTTTGTATGTTGTAAATTACGACAAAGTTACGAGCATGCGCAGTGCGTTTTCACCCGTTTTGTAGGTTGATTTCATCGTAATTTCACCGTACAGTATTTATTAACAAGATATTTTTTACAAACAGCAACGTTCAATAACATAATAGCAACTATTAAAATGATGATTATGTTTAACTTTCGTAGATTGATAAATAGAGTGCAAACAATAGAGTACAACACTATAAGTGTGTAACATAAATACCACTAAATACTGCTACATTATGCTAATCCTATTGTTTTCTATTGTTTGATTAGCACTAATTACTCACTAAATAGTGCGAAGCGTTGCACACTTTTAGTCTTTGTACTCTATAACCGTTAAACTTTAGTAATACTAAATAGCACAATTTCATGCAAATTCCATTGTTTTCTATTGTTTAATTAGCAATATTTTGTACTATTTAGTAATAGTGTTTCACAGATTAATTGTT
Organism: Actinia tenebrosa; assembly: GCF_029948245.1. Lineage (NCBI taxonomy): Eukaryota > Metazoa > Cnidaria > Anthozoa > Actiniaria > Actiniidae > Actinia > Actinia tenebrosa. The sequence goes on from NW_028292582.1 coordinate 19,450,847, forward strand.
TGCACTCCATATTCTTAATTATCCACAAAGTACCTATATTTCTCCTTTTCGATAAAATGTCTAATCATTATTAATCATTATTATCTCAGCGCGCCCATTAATATCCTCTATTTATTCAATTTAAATGTCTTGCTTAATGTTCACCATGACCACCGGATTTTCCCATGATGACCATTTGCTTCGCTTCGATCTGCTTCAACTTTCCTTGAATTTCGCTAGTTTTCTTTGAACGCACGGGTAGTTTAGTTTCCTCACAAATTGTGGACTGCGTAACATGGTTGTACAATTGGGTAATGTTTCCTACTGAAAGTGGTACCAAACAGGACAGGATAGCTTTCATTATAGTGAAAAGCATACATGTTTCATATTCTGACCACACGGAAGAAGTCGGTTTGCTTCCTTTCTCTAATAGGTAATCAGCACTCCGCATCTTCTTGAATGGTGAGGGGTTTGATCTTTTTCTTTTCGTAACTGGACTATGCGAAACATCGTAAGGCCTAGTGCATTCTCCATACACATTTTTGCAGTTTTTGCAATAGCAATGTTCTCCGCATGGTTTCTTGTTTTTGAAGCAAGGACACTTTGTTTTTCGTGTTGTATTGTTGCATGCGATGTATTCTTTAGATTCTTTATATTCTGCTCTTTCGCCGCACCTGCAGGACATCTGTGCCTTTTCTGTGTCTGTGCTTATTTCATCCTTGTTTTGACAGCCTCTACATCTGCAGCTGTTGCAGCAGGACAATCCCTCCATCACACAAGGACATTTCCGGCCAGCTCGCGCAGCGTCAGTGTCAGTGTCGAATGGTATGCAAGACGACACACTTTGCCCTTTCTTATTTCTTCCACAAGAACAGGTTTTTCTTTGACCGTTCGAAGCGGCCTCATTGGCATTTTCTGTAAAGATAAAATAAAATAAGATAAAAGATAAAATAACAATGAAACATTTGTTATCCAAACTTCGTATGACTGTATTTCAAAAGACTATATTTCGATCAATTCACGAATCACGCGCTTTTTTTCCCGTGAATTAAAACTGAATATATCAAAAAATGCATGAATGAGAACTTATGATATCTCGAATCATGCACTCGCGGATTTAAGTCAAATAACAGATCACGTAAAACCCCTTCCAGTCCCTGATATGATATCGTTTAAATTACCTTCATCGTTGTTCAGCAATGAAGTAGCGTCGTAATGACCTGGACCATAGGCATTAAAGGACATGCATAGCATCTCTGTCACGATCTGCTGTTCGGGTACAAAGGGAATATATGGTAATCCAGGTAAGTTGGTGACGACCAATATGGGAATTTTCAACACATCTGAACACACTTTCATTATCAAGTCTCCCATTTCCCCACAATAGGTCCCTTCATCTCGAAATCGTTCAGTTTCATAGTTCATTTCCTGTTGATCAACTCCAAGCATTTGTTAATAGTCTTCACTTGATTGCACTGCGTTGACAAAAATTTGACGAAGGAAATGGACGTCTTCGTCAAAACTTCCTCCTAAGCCTAAGTCTGTTAAGTATTTCTTTAAAGTTGTTTCCGTTTGCAATTCGTTTGATTTACGAAGCTGTTTAATAATGCTGGCAAAAGCACAGTCGCCATCTCCTGCTACTGGATCACGACTCAAATTAAGTGAGGTTAAATTTCTGCTAAGTAAATCTTCTTGCTCGCTTTGGGAAATATCGTTGTGTCCATTGTCTGTTAACAGAACATTCTTTACTCCAGTCAGCTGCATCCACGGAATATCCATGACGTTAAAACTTCTGTCTTTGCATTGCTTTTTCACTTTCTCAAGTGTGTCGAATAACATTATTGTGTTTTCACAAATCATCGCTGCCACGAAATCGTTGAACATATCCTCGATGGTCTCAATTACCACTAATCCTGATGAATCTGTGTCCAAGTTCTTGATGTTTTTAACTTTACGCTGTTCCCAAACCCTATCTAAACTGTGGTTAGCATTCTGTGTCGCGCTCTTAAAGTAACTCGTTTTCTCTTTTTCGGCATCGCTTTCAGTTAAGCTATATTTTGGAAGAGGCATAAAAGGTACGACTCTTGCATTGCTTTGGTGTTTTTTGCCCATTTTCTTTACATTTATTCCATAAAAAATCAGACTTAAAACTGCAACAGCGATTTCCGGACTTATAGTTGTGGCACCACAAAGAAGACTCTCGTTTAAGGTGTGGTGGAGACGTTCGTTGCACTCAGTGCCTTGTCCCGGTGGAAGTCCTGATAAACATCCCTTACGTATATGTATTTTTAAATTTTCCAGTTCTTGTAGAGTTTTAGTTTGAGTGTTACAGTTCAAAAGTTCTCTCCATCTAATAAGGAAATTGTTTAGATTTTGTTCAATAACATCAGGTTGCGGCGTTTGCTGATTGCGAAGGTGTCCACAATCTCCGTCGTTGCGAAATATTAACCCAAAATCTTTAGATATTTGTCTCGATGTTTCAGTACCTTTTGGAAAAGTTTTCACGACTCTCTGTACAGCATGAAACAAATCCAACTTGACGACCACGCCCGGAAAGACTGATTCATATTGTTTTCTCACTTTACAACAATCATCGACGATAACCGTTTCAAGCCCTTCTCTCATAACACTCTTTAAATATTGTAATAAATCTTTAATTTCCTCAAACGCCGTTGATCTTGTAAGCCGCCAGCCTACGATTTGGCGATTCTCGTTCATCACTATGTATAAGTTTTCAAATTGCCGAATAAACCTGTTGTCACTAGCTCTTGAAGCCCCGATATATTTACTAATTCTAAAAGTATGGTCGCATGTAATAATTTTACTAACTTGTGCGCATTTTTCCATTTCCCTTTTATAATTCGGTTCTTTGTCATTAAAGTCAGCTAAGAATATTTCCATAATTTTGTCGTTACTTGGAAACGAAAACAGAATATTGCTGTAAAACCCTTCAAAATCATTCTGATCCGAATCATTTCCACAATGATTGTGAAAGAGAGAATAACGTTCCATTTTTTCACAGTACTCTTTAAAATTTGTTGCAGCAATCCCAGCGGAGATTTGTAGAAAATTGACTCCTTGAATGATCTGGGTTTCGATGAAGTCAACTAACACCTTTGTGCAAGCAGATTTATAAAACATCTCAATAGGAAAACATCCAACTCCATACAATTTTGGTATACAGCGTAAAATATCCATACTAGCAGATAGATATTTGTGATGGTTTCCTCCTTGTTTGCAAATGTACACTCTTTGAATTAATAAAATGTTACCTCTCAAATCATATACATATATTTGAAGTCAATTAAAGGACAACAACAGCAACAAACTTGTGTTAATTAACAGGATAATTTGGTCAACTACGTACTACTACTACTGAGAACCACTATAGAAGCCTAAGTTCAAGATTCAGACATACTGACATCATCATCTGAATCTCGTACACATAATCTTCATCATAACCTGTATCACTATAACTGAACGAAGTTAAAAATTGTAGATCCATCAGTGATTTAATCTCTAAAATGGCACTCTTGGAGAATATCTTCTCCTCTTTACCATTTTCGGCCATTTCACAATATCCCCTTTTTAATTCCTGATATCCCAGTGTAATAGAGTGAAGAGAAGTGACCTTCTGGTGTACAATTTTGGGGTTATTTAATAAAATGAAAGCGTTTTAATTATGTCGTCTGTGATCGATTTAATGTACTTTAATTTAGATAGCATTTAAAATGCTAGTTTTATCGCAACGGGCATCCTTTTTATCCACACTTACTTTACAGTATTCTCTGTAAGAAAGAATGACTTGGTTTAAGGCTCACTTTTGAATCAAAAGTGATCGGAATTTAGTTGTAAATATACATTGTGAAAAGCCGCGAATTTTGAAGGGTTGCGCGTATGACGTCACTTTCTTTGAATCACTAAACGTTGAACACAATCGCTTAATGGCGGACTCAAACGGTCAAACTTTACAGGCTAAATGCAACATCTTCCCAGTCTCGAATCGAAAAAGAATTAGGACAGTAAACTAAATTACATATTTATATATATATCCAGGGATGGTGTAGTTTTCGTAAGACTAGCACTTTAAAGAAAGGTGGAAGAGCTAATTAGAGGAATTAATGGGATCAGGGCCATCAAATATTAAACCTAGTGCAAAGGAAGGCTAGGACTTGACATTAACATTAACATTTGGGTTGCAACCCCCAAAACCCACGTCTAGATCCGCCACTGAGTTTTTTGATTGGTTAACCCCCCAAAACGCAAGGCATTATGGGGGTGTGAAATGGGAGAATTAGGGATTTCCGACAAAGTGGAATTTGAACCAAATAAGGTATTCCTTTGGCTTCATACAACCAAACCGTTTATAATAGGTTTTGACGTTTGTCCGTCGTAGGAAGAAGCAAGGCCAAAAGGTTGGTCCCGGGTCAGTTTATTGTTAAAAGGTGGCTACTTATGACTTGTTTGATATGATAGAGTGAGTCTTCCGCATAAGGTACTGATCAAAGAAGACAATGACCAACTGCTTCTTTATAAGGTATTAGGTGTGTAAAGCTATCCAATAACAATCATGATATATTTGCTCAACCAATAAAAAAAATTGTTTTACTAACTACAGTTTGGTTGATAACAAAAAAATAATGATTGGCAGGTTTCTGAATCTTAATTTTATGCATGATATATTTGCAGTGAATACACATGATAACAGTGAATACACATGATCACAGTGAACACACATGATTGCAGTGAATACACATGATTACAGTGAATACACATGATTACAGTGAATACACATGATGGTAGTGAACACACATGATCACAGTGAACACACATGATTACAGTGAATACACATGATCACAGTGAACACACATGATCACAGTGAACACACATGATAACAGTGAATACACATGATCACAGTGAACACACATGATTGCAGTGAATACACATGATTACAGTGAATACACATGATTACAGTGAATACACATGATGGTAGTGAACACACATGATCACAGTGAACACACATGATTACAGTGAATACACATGATCACAGTGAACACACATGATCACAGTGAACACACATGATCACAGTGAATACACATGATAACAGTGAATACACATGATAACAGTGAATACACATGATCACAGTGAATACACATGATCACAGTGAATACACTTGATAACAGTGAATACACATGATTGCAGTGAATACACATGAATACACATGATAACAGTGAATACACATGATTGCAGTGAATACACATGAACACACATGATTACAGTGAATACACATGAATACAGTGAATACACATGATAACAGTGAATACACATGATCACAGTGAACACACATGATTGCAGTGAATACACATGATTACAGTGAACACACTTGATAACAGTGAATACACATGATTGCAGTGAATACACATGAATACACGTGATTACAGTGAATACACATGATCACAGTGAACACACATGAATACAGTGAATACACTTGATAACAGTGAATACACATGATTGCAGTGATTACAGTGAATACACATGATCACAGTGAATACACATGATAACAGTGAATACACATTAATACAGTGAATACACATGATTGCAGTGAATACACATGATAACAGTGAATACACTTGATAACAGTGAATACACTTGATAACAGTGAATACACATGATTGCAGTGAATACACATGAATACACGTGATTACAGTGAATACACATGATCACAGTGAACACACATGAATACAGTGAATACACTTGATAACAGTGAATACACATGATTGCAGTGATTACAGTGAATACACATGATCACAGTGAATACACATGATAACAGTGAATACACATTAATACAGTGAATACACATGATTGCAGTGAATACACATGAATACACATGATAACAGTGAATACACATGATTGCAGTGAATACACATGAACACACATGATTACAGTGAATACACATGAATACAGTGAATACACATGAATACAGTGAATACACATGATTGCAGTGAACACACATGATTGCAGTGAACACACATGATGACAGTGAATACACATGATCACAGTGAATACACATGAATACAGTGAATACACATTAATACAGTGAATACACATGAATACACGTGATTACAGTGAATACACATGATTACAGTGAATACACATGATGACAGTGAACACACATTAATACAGTGAACACACATGATTGCAGTGAATACACATGATTACAGTGAATACACATGATTACAGTAAATACACATGATGGTAGTGAACACACATGATCACAGTGAACACACATGATTACAGTGAATACACATGATCACAGTGAACACACATGATCACTGTGAATACACATGATCACAGTGAACACACATGATTGCAGTGAATACACATGAATACAGTGAATACACTTGATAACAGTGAATACACATGATTGCAGTGATTACAGTGAATACACATGATTACAGTGAATACACATGATCACAGTGAACACACATGATCACAGTGAATACACATGATCACAGTGAACACACATGATTGCAGTGAATACACATGATTGCAGTGAATACACATGAATACACGTGATTACAGTGAATACACGTGATCATAGTGAACACACATGAATACAGTGAATACACTTGATAACAGTGAATACACATGATTGCAGTGATTACAGTGAATACACATGATCACAGTGAATACACATGATAACAGTGAATACACATGATAACAGTGAATACACATGATTGCAGTGAATACACATGAACACACATGATCACAGTGAACACACCTGATTACAGTGAATACACATGATTGCAGTGAACACACATGAATACAGTGAATACACATGATGACAGTGAACACACATGATCACAGTGAATACACATTAATACAGTGAATACACATCAATACAGTGAATACACATGAATACACGTGATTACAGTGAATACACATGATTACAGTGAATACACATGATGACAGTGAACACACATTAATACAGTGAACACACATGATTGCAGTGAATACACATGATTACAGTGAATACACATGATTACAGTGAATACACATGATGGTAGTGAACACACATGATCACAGTGAACACACATGATTACAGTGAATACACATGATCACAGTGAACACACATGATCACAGTGAACACACATGATCACAGTGAACACACATGATAACAGTGAATACACATGATCACAGTGAATACACATGATAACAGTGAATACACATGATGACAGTGAACACACATGATCACAGTGAATACACATGATAACAGTGAATACACATGATTACAGTGAATACACATGATGGTAGTGAACACACATGATCACAGTGAATACACGTGATTACAGTGAATACACATGATTACAGTGAATACACATGAATACAGTGAATACACATGAATACAGTGAATACACATGAATACAGTGAATACACATGAATACAGTGAATACACATGAATACAGTGAATACACATGAATACAGTGAATACACATGAATATAGTGAATACACATGAATACAGTGAATACACATGATTGCAGTGAATACACATGAATACACATGAATACACATGAATACAGTGAATACACATGAATACAGTGAATACACATGAATACAGTGATATAAGTAACATTATAAGTATATCCTATATCGTGTATGTATACAGTGTAGAACCATGCATAATAGTGCCATTACATGGGGTCTTACATGAAGTACTGACCAGTATTTTTAATATTTAAATTTTAAAATGCTAATTTTATATGATTAATAATCTAGATTTTATTAGAATAATTCAAAACAGTGCATTAATTATGCCAGTTTTGCTATTTTGTTATTTTTATATGACACCGTTCCCGCAATGAAAAGTCTTAATATTTTTACACAAATGAATATGATATATCCTGCATGCTCATTGGTCACAATTTACCTCTTGTGCTGTTATATTCATCTACAGGTGAATATAATGAGGTGAATATAACGTGCACACGCTAGTTTGTCAGTTAGTGCTGTTTGCAGAGATATATAGAATTTGAACAACAAAATTAAAAAGCCTTCTCCCTCCTATTATTTATTAAATTCACTTGTGTTCAAAATACTAAAACAATAATTATTCACCTCAGGGTCAGTGAATATCGGGGAATAGTTACCGAGGTGCAAGCTTTTGAGCATTATTCTCCGATACTCACCAAGCCTAAGATGAATGATTGTTAAATATTCATGTGATAATGAAAACTCCAAAATAATCTATTAGATTACATTAATAAATAATTGAAAAACGTTTAAGTATTTCAACATTTTAAATTAATTATTTATATAATTTATAGGGTAAATATATCTAAAAAAATAATAGAATATGAATTTATATATTTTGATTTATCAATATTTTATTTTACTGATTCTAATATGTGATAAAAATAATCTATTAATATTTCAAATGTCAGATGAATAAAGATAAAAGAAAGATTTCTGCCTTTGTTGTTGTGGAAGTGAATTTCATTAGCTAACAGAAGACATCACATAATATGAAAATACTCAACCATAAAATCATTGTTGAGTTAAAACATTCACCATTTTCCATAAGTTGCAAGCACACCATTTGTCTCGATTTGATGCAAGGCATGGCTGCCTTTGAAGATGGCGCAGGGAGCTGTGAAGGGGACTATTAAGTATATATTCAGTGTTTAACTTCATGGACAAAAGTATACACCAAATTCAAAAATCATTGTCGAGTACCAGTATATTTTTGTTTGCATGAAATTGTTTTAAATTGCTAGCCTATTGAGGTGGCTCACTTCTCACGATGACTGTATGTATACCCCCTCCCCTTAGGTCACTGCTAATTTAAACAAAAGAAAACAATAGAATTAGCATAAAATAGCACTATTTAGTGATATTTATGTTACACACTTTTAGTGTTTGCATTCTAGTGCATTATTATTTGAGTCATTATCACGGCTGGTGCTGCACAATAGGACACAGGGGTCCCCTTCCAGTTACATTGCACCATGAATTTCCAAAAATCTTTAAATCCTCATACCCATCCCACAGTTCATAACTTAGTAAAGGCTTGACACGGAGGGTGGTCACTGCCAGCCTAAGAGAAGGTTTCTTCAAGTCCTCAGTGGTTGATTTATGCCCCTCCCCTGCAAGGAGAGGTGGTTTCTGAGAGGAAGAGTGGATGGGCAGGATCTCAATTTTATATGGCATAGTCATCCAAGTGACAAGGTCTAAATAGTTATAGATGTTATTAAAACAAAATACAGCACCTTCTGCTCAGTTACTACGGTTTTCCATATTCTGCAAACTCAGACATTTTAACGGCTTGTCATGAAATTGGTTTTTTACTACAGCCAGTCAAGAATATAAAAGGTACCAACTGATTATCTTTGAGTGACGGCAGCAAAAAAAAACAAATTTCAGCATGCAGCTTGCAACTAACGAGTTTACAAAATATCGAAAACTACAGTAATTTAGGGCCCTGGGTGTTGAAGTAGGGTGATGATGTACTGAACATGTGACACAGGAGAAATGAAAATCAGTATAAAAATAAACAGTTTACTGGTATTTGTATGGGAAATGTGCTGGGATAGACCTTTATACTTGGGCATAATGTTTTCCAATATTTCAGACCAAGCTTTGTGAGTGTCATTTCCTTGAGAATAAGATTACCTCTTTGAGTTGTATCCATATTCATGTCATATCCATATTCTTCTCATGTGCAACAATTAAAGAAAGAAATGATACTCTAGAGAATGGCATACGTTTTGAAATGGTAACACATTACACCCAAGATATAAAATTATATATATATATATTATATAAACAAAAAAAACATTACACACAAAATGGTCATTGATCCTCTGAGGGCTTGCTAGAAATTGTAAAACTTACATAATTTTTTTTGAATGGTTACATGAGCATAAACATAATAATAAATAAAAATTACATTATAATTATTATATTGGTACTATTGTATATCTAGACATGGGATCATGCATATTGTTGTACTTCAGGAGAAGAAAGAAGAAAAGAAAGAAAAGAAGAAAGAAAAGAAGGAAGAGAACAATATATTTTTCTTGCGTAGCCTTGAAATCAAAGGGTTAATCAAAGGTTTATATTGTCATGGAAGTATACATGTTGCCGTGTGTAAAAGTTGGATTGCCAAGTGCAATGAAACAAACTATATCTGCTGCCTGTACATACATGAGGCTTTTTTGAGTTTGAAAAGCAAAAAAGCATCCTGATCTAGCTTGGGTACCAACAACACCAATAAGGAGTAATAAATAAATAAGGTTGTTTGCACTCCCAGAGGAGGGGTGGGGGTACTCCCATATGTGGACTATACAGGGATGATCCGCTGAACAGGGTATGGTTTTTCAAGCTTCTTATCATAAACAGGGTATGCAATTTCACTCAAGTTCCAAGTTCTTCCTGAGTTTCCTGTCATATTCAGGGATTCTACTTTCGTATTGACCAAAACTGGTTATTATGGTTGTAAAAAAAACGATACGCGAGATGACATGATAATTGGAACAGGAACTCAGTGCAATTAATTATACCTTTTGTCATAAACAGAGTCTACAAATTTGAGTATTTTTGTCATAAACAGGGTACCCCTTTCAGAATCCCAGCGGAACACCCCTACCCAAATCCTAGCGGGGTACCCCCTGGGTTTGTACTGAAGCTAGGGCAGGATGCATCATGTACACTATCTCAGGAAAGGCCTACAACTATATACTGCAGTTGTTTCTGATGTTTCGCTGACAAAGATTTATGTTTCATCGCTATTGCTATCTATCATCAGCATTGATGAGTCCATATTTGACTTCCAGTATACTCAAGGTACGTTGATAGGCACTACAAAGTAAAAAGATTCCCAATTTTAATAAAAACACAGAGTTTTACATCTAGGTGATCTTGCTCACACACTTCTGGTTACTTTTAACCAATCAGAAGCATTTTTGTTGCTTTGCCAAAAGTTTCATGATGAATTTCAAAATGGAGTCGTATTTTCAAGTTAACCTTTTTAAAATACGTCCTGAAATATAACTTTCCATTTAAAAATCCTATGTTACATGTACCAGAAAAGCTTCCCCTTGTCCTATCAGCAATTGAAATTAATAAAATAAAGCATAAATACAATAAAAGTAAGCAAAACTTGGTGTTGTGATATTAGGCCCCATCCACATGTATCCGGAAATTTTTGTATCCGCAAATTTTTTTTATGGATACAGGTTGTGTCCACATGGTCCTCAAATTTTTGTGACCATATCCACAAATTCTACGAAAACGGACACGTGGGACGGTGAAAATGATTCGAATACGCTGCATGTGGATGCAAACATTTTTGTATCTGCAAAAAAATTTGGCGGATACAAACATTTCTGGATACGTGTGGACGGGGCCTTAGTCACCAGCTGCCATTTTGGTTACTGTGAGATATTATGAAATAGGAGACTGGGTATCAGGAACTGTTCAATAAAATTGACAAATAATTTTTTGCACGCTTCGAGGCGAGATCACCTGGATAAGTATGTGGTTAGAGTGAAGTCATTAAACCCGTGAAATAGAAGTCAGAAAAATACACTTTTAAATTAGTAGACCCTAATTCCATTGTTTTCTTTTGTGTCTATTTGACTAGTATTACACATTGACTAATATATTTTATCTCACAGGTTAAATGCCTTCACTCTAAAATACATATATACTATTAGTATAATTTTAGACTTGAGTATAGAGCGAGTTTCCACTAGTTTAATTCTCTACCGAACTACAATAAAAGTCGATATCTTTAGATGTGTTGTTCTCTTCCTTGCCACAAGGGTTTTTTCTGGGTTTTCCAGTTTTCCTTGCTCCATAAAATCAATGTGAGTTGTTGAGTCAGTTGTGTGTTTTAAATAGTGAATGGGAATTACTTGTGCTGAAGCCGTGAGAGCGCTTGCCTCTCACCAATTGATGTGACTGGAGTTCAAGTCCTGCAGTATCAGTGTCATATGTGAGTAGAGTTGTTTGTTGGTTCTCTCCTGTGCTTTGAGGGTTTTTTCTCAAGGTTCTCTGGTTTTCCTCCCTCTACGAAAATCAACCCCTTAATTCCAGTGCCACAGGTTTGTTAGCCACTGGCTATTACAGTAAGTGCTAGACACTCATAGAAACAAGGGCAGAATGTACGAAGTAATGTGTATGTGGGGCAAGCTTCATTGAAGAGTTTGTTACTGGGAGTGATTGTACTATATATGATATATGGTTTTTTATTGTCAATTTTACAAGAAACATACCTTCCGTCTCTGATGATGGAGAACTCTTCAGGTACAGAAAGGTTAATTACAGTAGATCCTTGTCGACAAGCTTGTGATTGGCCAAGCAATCCCCCATCTACAATCAAGTTCAGCTTAGGCCAAAGAGTCTTGAACTCCTACAAGAAATAACAAAACATTTTTACCCTCAATGTTTTCATTTCTACTTGCCAATCAAAAAAAAAAAAAAAAAGGTAAAGGGAATTGATTTTACATTGAAACTGCAGGGAGAGCAGAGAGTCTAATAATATTCTCCTGAGCCATGAGCTGGTGTATTAAGTGTTGCAAAGCGTGCCCCTTACCACTTCGGACTATCAGTGCTCCTTATTACGGGTACTTACAGTCAAACCATCTCAAGCATGAACATGTAGAGGTCAATAATGACTTTATTTTTGGATTCTTGATTGCATTATTCGATTTGAACATTTATTATTGAAACAAAGTCTTCAAAGCCTAGCATATACGAAATCCAAGCATATATGCAGCTGAAATGCAAGAACAACTTTTTGTTCAAGGAATATGTAATATCAATGACTTACCTTCTGTTTGCGCTATAAACAAGAGCCTACGAGCCAAGTTAATCGAATTTTCAAGCTATTCTTTATTTTTCAAATATTGAAGACTTCATTTCTATAATGAATGTTCAGATCGAATAATGAAATCAAGAATCCAAAAATAAAGTCATTAATGACCTCTACATGTTCATGCTTGAGGTGGTTTGACTGTAAAGCTACAGCTACACAATCTGAGAGAGAAGTCCAAACAGACGGGGAGTTCCTGAGCATTGAACCATGGACCTTTACCTATGAAGGCCGCATACTAACCAACTGAGCTACAGTGTGTGCCTGCTCCTAAGTTTTACGATACAGACACACTATACCAGGACCACTTGAACAAAATTTAAGATAAAAAACTATAGACAATAAGGAGAGAGCAAAATCAGTATCATGACGTAAGCCAATCAAAATCTCTTATTCCCACAGTTTTTGATAACAGCTAGCTAAGTTTTTCTTAGATATATATTATGAGATCTAGGCTTTGTTGCTTGCTCCTGATTGGTTCAAATTTGACTAGAGTTTGATTCCTTTGTTTTTACTCTATGCTGTGATTGGTTAACTTTCTTTAAGCAGTCCTGGTTAGTGTGTTTTCACGTAAGACTATTTCATGTGCCAAAGACAATATTTTTCGAGGTTTTGCATTTATGGCTGTCACAAGAACAGGTGAAAAATCAATGACACCTTTTTAATCTAATGTTGAAACCTCAAAAATAGGAACCATTGTTTTTACTGTACCTCGATTTTCAAGCTACTCATTCCAGCACTCTTATTGGCGCTTGTCAAAGCAATCGGCTCCTTACAAGCTTTAGCAAGTTGCTGAACAAACTTATGATTTGGGATTCTTATTCCTACGAGCTTTGTCCCTGAATTTAAACCTGGATTGAGTTCCTTTGTCCTTTCAAAGACCAGTGTAACAGGTCCTGGCAAGAGGTCATGTAAAATCTCGTCATAGACAGTAACCTTACCCCACCTGAAAGAAATGTAACCAACATAATTTGTTTAAACGATGTGTAGTTCCAGAAAATGTCCATACCCCCACCACGAAGAGAATTTGTAAGTGTACCCCCTACTCCCAGGAACTTCCAATTTTCTTCCATACAAACTCTTATTTTGTTCTTTCTCTGACCCCCCTCCCCTCCAGAATTTCCAATTTCCTCCGTGAGTGGGGTATGGATATTTTCTTGAACTACACAATATAAAACAGCTACAGCTGACAAGATTATCAATAGGCTAGAATAGATTCACAGCAAGCACAAGAGTAATGTGACATTTTTAAATGATAAGAGATTTCATTTCCCAAAGGAGAAATTTTTTAAGGCAATTTGGAAACTGAAAATGTTATTTTAAAATAAAATAAAAAATACACAAAATCAGTATGATTGGTAATAAGTTAGCCTTATTAATGAAGAAGAAAAAATTATTAGAACTTTTTTTGTTAACCAGGGATCGCAACAATGTAGAACCATTTCAAATCAAAAACTATGCCATTCAAAAATATCCCAAGATCACTTTAATTGCCCTAACAAGGGCTCTCAAAGTATTGGAACATCCTTGTACAACCCAAAAAACTGAGTGACCCTGAAACAGACTTGACATCCATGTAATGACAGATAGACAGTCAGACAAACAAACAGACAGTTAAATGGGCATACTTTTTGACATCTTCAACATCACCAACACAAATAGCAATGGGCTTTTCTTGGTGTCTTTCCTTGATTTCATATAACTGCTTGACAGCAGTGGTGGACTGTGCAAGTGCGGCAATACCATATATGGTATCTGTGGGTATTGCTATGACGTGTCCTAGCTTCAGTGACTTGACAGCCTCTTCTATCAATTTTGACATGTGATTCTCACTCTCTGAAAAGAAGAAAAATGTGAAAACAAATGACATAAAACCTGGGTGTAAAAAGTCAGAGCACTCATTTCTCACAACTGGGGTCTCGGGTTTGATTCCTCGAACCAGCATCACGTGAGTAGAATAGTCTCCTTTACAGTTCTCGGCATCTCAGGGGTACTCTTGCCTATTTAGGGTAGGGATCTGTCGCTAAGCCCTCTGAACCCTGACCCTATTCCAGAGTAAAATAGCTGAAATTCATACCCTGTTCCAGAGCAAGATCGCTTAAAACCATACCCTTTTCTGGTATTTTGAAAATAGATACGTTGTTCAAGAGAGGAGAGAGCGTGATTTCATATACCCTGCCCAGAGCAAGCGCAATCTCATATACCGTGTTCCAGAGTAGAATTGCTGAAAACCATACCCTGTTTGTAGGCACGTACCTGTATAGCGAATATAGGGGAGTACCCCCCTGGGGATACATGTGAATAATAGTTCAAGGTATTAAAAAAGATCTCTATCATTGCAAGGTCACTGTTCGTCTTGCTTAGATGCAAAGGCACAGCTACCTTTCAAGATGGCGCAGGGAACTGTGAAAGGGACTATTGGTTAGGTCCCTCCTTTGATTCAAGGTTTTTTTTTCTGATTTCACAGCTTTCCTCCCAATGTTGTGAATAAAAGTCCGAACGAAATAAGAATTTAACATTTTTTAGAATACTCCTTTTTACAGTTCCATTCAGTGACCACGAATAATAGTTCCTAGCCGAGGCTGGAGTTACTGCGCATGATAAACTGCTGTAGTTTTGTTATGCGTGGAAACTCCAGCCTCGGCTAGGAACTATTATTCGTGGTCACTGAATGGAACTGTAAGAAGGAGTATTCATTCGACACTCTTTTCTTAACCTTTTTCATAGGCTTTAATTCGAATGAATGAACCTTTATTTATACAGGGTAGCCCTTTCAGTTATATAAAATAACTGTTATCAATAGGAGCCCTCAAGCTGTAAAAGATGATGACCAAACCCTTAGATTCACTTGAATCTTTTGCTACTTACCGTTTTCTTGAAGTCTAACTACTTGATATTTCATGATTGTCGTCTTAACAGGACAGGTAAGATTAAGTTTCTACTATCAAAAGTGTTTGATGTGGATGTTTAACAAATAAAAAAACGTAGATTTATCCCAATAAATTTAAAAACTTAGACTAAACTTCTTATTTCAACTGATAATAAGACTTTAGTGCATGTTATTGCTAAGTAAGATACTCTAATTGTAAGCTAAGTGCGTAGGAATACAGCTCTATTGCGTTGTGGTTGCATCATAAACTACACGTGACGGACATCTTGGATTTTATGAAACCACAGGTAGCCCAACCTTATGCTTCTGTAAATTTATAAATAATCATTATAATTGAATATTAGATCTTAAATGTTATGGCAAGGATTCGTTTCTATTTTTTTCTTTTCAAGAATGCCTCTTGTTATAACCACATTTATTAGCTATGTTATGAAATATACAATTGACAATATTTAGGTGATGTGCCCAGAGACAAAGGTCAAGACCAAGACGAAGAGGGTCTACTACCTAGCAAGATGGTTTAAGTTGTCCTACCAAATAAATGGGCCAATCACAGTGTTATTCTTGAAAGGTGGTTGTCGGATTAAAACACCTCCAGGAATTTCTATTGTTCAATATTTTTACCCTACTCCACTAACTCCTGCCCGGCTAGCTCAGTCGGTAGAGCATGGGACTCTTAATCTCAGGGTCGTGGGTTCGAGCCCCACGTTGGGCGGTAAACTTTTTCACCTCTTTTTACTCCACAATAACTATAAACTGACTCATCTTTTAAAAGTTATTATGTTTTAATTTGCGATGTTCTTTCGTTATCATTATTATTATTTTAAAATTACAAGCAACATATTTTATGAAAGTTAACAAAGTTTTTTTAATTTTCACTGGATTGTTATTTCAGATTTTTTTATAAATATAAACAAATAAAATATTCAGAATATTTAATTTAACATTTAACTATCTTCATTAATTTTTCATTCATAATTTCTAAAGCTACGTAAAGTTTATTTGTTCTAGTATCCAGATTCTCTCGACCACGAAGAACGAGAAGGACTGGTTATGATGGAGATTTTGTCCACATAATGCCACGTGATTAAAACTGCTATCAATCAAAGTCGGTTTTCGGTATTGAAAATACTTTAAAAGCATAAATCTTAAACGTATAAAATACAATACACATATTTCTTGAATGCGTTCAAGTTATATATCCGCAGGGATGGAATTCAATTTTCTATCATAAAACATTTTTGTGTAAAAATATTCCTTTCTGTCATAAAAAGGCTGCTAAGCTCTTATTGGTTGAATATTTTAGACTACATTCTATAAAATCTACTAAACCTCTGACTTTCGATATATTTTGGGTGAGCTCAACACGGTGTATTTGGTGGAAGTGACAACAGGTGGCGAAGCTTCGGGCTGAGTTCTGGGAAGAGTTACCGTATGTCTTCTTTGTCGATCTCTTGAACGTCGACTGCTCCCAGAATGAATGAAATCCTTATCAGAACTAGTTTCTATAGCAACGCGAGTATTTTCATTGAAATCTATCTCTCTTGGTTCACATCTTTGTCTTTCCTTGACAACAACCCTTTTCGTGACGTATTCCCCTCCCTCCTGATTGGCTGTATCTTTAGCTTTCTCCTGATTGGTTAAACTTGAATCCCGCATCCTTTGTGTCAGCGGACTATCCTCCACGTCCTCGTTTTTTGAAGAAGAATCGCTGAGTTTAACTCCACTATCGTTTCCATTCTCCTTTGTATCTTTTCCGTGTCTGACTCGAGCCGTAATCATCACTGGCATACTTGAACGTCGATCTTTAATGGTTCTCGACGACCTAGACTCAGGCACACGAGATTCGGCCTTTCTTCGGTCACGTGGTTTGGTTGTATCTCCGAATGACTCGCCAAGTGCTTCACTGATGATTCGTTTTATTGCCGGATCACGTGTGTCACTGTAGCTTCTGTGATCACGTGATTTTGGTACATCGACATGAGTCGCAGTCCCCCTTGTCTTACGAGACGATCTGGTGTCGAGCTCTGTCGTCTGTCTCCGAGTTTTTATCCGAGCGTGGCTCGGTTTTGCATTCCGGGAGTCCATCACAGGCACTCTGAAAGGTTCACTTTTTCGTATGTCGGGCGATTCTCGTACATCACGCGAAATCCTTGCGTCACGTGATTCACTAGAAGAGTCACGTGCACCTGTGTTCTTGGTCTGCGAGTCATTCATGACTTTTTCAACCGATATTCTGGAATCGAAGTCTATTGTTTTTCTTACACGTGCCGCGCGTGCCTCCCTCGATTCCAATTGGTCACCGAACTCCCTTCTGTCCTTGGAACCCTTTCGATACAAACGATCACGTGACTCCTTGCGGTCATCTTGATCACGTGATTCCTTTCCATCGCATGGTTCACGTGTCGACTTACTCACTTCGGTATCCGCCAGAGCGTGTTGACGCGAAGTTTCCATGACCGTATTTCGTCTTCGTGAGCGATGGCTCCGATCCTTATCTCTTCCTGCCTTGCAGCTATCTAGACTCAGTTTCCTTGGTGACATGGACGGAGGAGGGAGGTTAAGCGGTTCGATCGGTGGGTGCTTGGTATGCAGCTTGAGGCTAAGGTTAGGAAGAAGAGGCTCGCGAGGGGTGAAGGGTAAGGATATGCGAGCACGTGGTGCTGTGGTTCTTTTTGAATCGTCACTCGAAGTTGACGAAGTAGAATAACGTCGATTCCTTGACGGAGAAGCGAACGGTCTCAAACTCGACAAACTTGATTCGACTGCGTCACTAGCTTGAGATTTGTCACCATCATTACCTTTGCTTACCACATCATCCTTACTAACATCACCTTTGTTTGCTACAACCACTTCACCACCATCATATATATCTCCCATCTTTGTTGTACCTACACTACTGTCATCTCTGGTCTTTATCGGAGTATTATCCTTCGCAGAATCAAATCCTAGTACTTCCTTATAAAAGTCCTTCATAGGGCTGACTGGAGTCGAATACCGCCGCGTCGGTTTGGGACTACAATGTACCGACAAAGGACTTAGCGTACTACGAACCATCAACTGCGCAGACTCAGGGTCTTCCTTTTCAGGACCCTTTTCTTTCTGCTCTACACTAGTCACCTGACAAACAAGCCCGTAGGTAGGACCACTAGGATCTGATATCTTGGGTTTGATTGGCTCAGGTGGTTCTATTGGTTTTCTTATAGGGCTAGGGTCACGTGTTACGGGGTACGTTCTAATGGGAAGAGAACCTCGCCTTCCTCTAAAAGCAAACG
This sequence comes from Actinia tenebrosa, assembly GCF_029948245.1. Lineage (NCBI taxonomy): Eukaryota > Metazoa > Cnidaria > Anthozoa > Actiniaria > Actiniidae > Actinia > Actinia tenebrosa. Next base: position 19,469,866 of record NW_028292582.1, read on the forward strand.
GTGACGTGTCAGTCTTGTTGTCATGGTTACTGGGAGTTCGTTCCCGCGGAACTGACAAGGGAAGCGATCCCTTCCTCTCCAGTGGAATCTATTAAAAGACAGAAAAACAGCTTAATTAGTTGATATTATATCTGAAAAGAAATTAATAGTCTCTTTAACACAGTTCCCTGCTCCATCTTGAAAGGTAGCCGTGCCTTTGCATTGAAGCGAGACGAATTGTGAGCTTGCAATGATAGAGAACTCTTTTAACACCTTGGACTATTATTCCTATGTCCCTATCATTGCACAAGCTCACCGTTTGTCTCGCTTCGATGCAAAGGCACGCCCACCTTTCAAGATGGCACAGGGAACTGTGAAAGGGACTGTTTAATCCAGTACTAAATGCGTTATACATATTTTACACAAACCTTTATTGGATGTGGTTGTACAAGAGGCTTGGGCGCGGGGGAAAGAGGGATGGCAATGACCTTGGTATTAATCGGTGAAATCCGCACCACCGGCTTCGTGCCTGAATCTTTTCTGACATTCATTTCTCTTACGACGGTTATTTCATCTTCTTTGAAACTTTCCTTCACGAAAACGTCGTCGCTTATCGTACTTGACTCGCTGTTGCTTACATCTTTCGTCGAGGTTTCGGCCCTAATGTTTAGGTCATCATTATTATCATTATTCTCCATTAGTTGTTTTTCAGAAGATTGAGAAGGAGCTTGCACCAACACCTCAACAGATGCCTGCTTCCTCGCCAACCTCATTTTATAAGTTTCGGAAATTTTCCGGCCCACGGGCTCGGTAGGTTCGTCTTTTCTCTCTCGTATGATGGCCATGCCATTGTGCCCCTCTTCTGATTCCTTTTGTTCAGGGATCTCGTCATCTGCGATTTCTAAAGATTCCATGTGGTTGAAAGCTCCTGATTTGTGGACTGTTTCTTCTTTTGGTGTCGCTAAGGCACCATCAGCCTCGTCTGGCATCGCAGCGGATCCTGTGTGTCAATGAGGAAAGATTTGAAGGAGGATCCTGAAGGGGTAAAATGGGAGCTGGGATTTGCCTTTTGGGGGCTGGGAAAAAGGGATTTTAGGCACTGGAAAAGGGATTCAAAAACAAACAAACAAACAAACAAACAAAAAACAAAACAAACCAAAAACACACAAACAAAAAATGGGAATGGGAAAAACATAGGCTGTGACAATGGGATTTGGTCAAGATGAGGCTCGGAGATGGGATTAGGACTTCCCCTTTCAGGACCCTCTAGAAGCTGTATCAAAAGGTATGTCTGAATTTCTTTTATGGGTCGCCGTCCCCAGTAACCATGCCAGTGACCTCAACAATTCATTCTTTTCTCATCACAAATCATACCTCCCACCCTCTTCATTAAAGTACAATTTTCAAGGAAGCGGTGTCATAATAACTATGGGTGCATGGTCGGCATTCAAGGCCAGTCGCTTTACAAAAGTTTTTATTAACGCAGGTGGTCAATAAACTCAGGTTCAAAAAATGTACTAACCTTTAAACCTCCCCCCCCCCCCCCTTCATGCCAGTTACAATTTTCAATGAAGTGAGGTAATAAGTATTGGTCGGCATTCTTACGACTGGTCGTTCTACAGAGGTTTTAAACAACGCAGGTGGTCGATAAACACAGGTTTTCAAAATGGACTTACCTTTCAATTCATTACCATCCCTATCACTAGCAAGGCGACCACGCATTCCCTGACTACACTGTGACGACCCAGCAGCAGAGCTCCCTTCCTGCGCTGAATCGGCTTTTAATTTTTGAAGCCTGTTGCTACTACTGTACCCGAATCCAACGGTGTCTTCCATTCGTGGCTTCTTCGGCACAGCATCGGGTTCATCCGTCGAGTCGGTTTTTATCAATCGGCGCGGTAGTTTCGGTGTTGGGTGCTGATGGATGTATCGCTGTAGTTTTTTGTTTATGAGGTGGTAAACACAGGACGCGGCGTTTGACCTAAAAAGGAACTACCGTATTATTCCACAGGGACTGCAGAGATAGTTTGGAGTTGAAGGGCTAATCTAGGGGTTCAAGGTAATGCCCTCGCCCCTCCCCCTCTAAAATTTTAAAATTGAGGCTCTTGATCGGAAATGCGATTTCCAGTTCCACGGTTTTGAAGGTCAATAGACCTAATTACCTTTGTATGTAAATTGCCCATTTCGAACCATGTGATGTTAACAAGATGTTCTCTGGAGAAATGTTTCTTTCAAATGTTTTCATATCCACATGAATATTATGAACAAATACATTTCAGAAAGATAATCAAGGAACAATTATCTAAAGCATATCATATAAAAAATCCCTTGGTTTGAAATGGGCAATTTACACCGGGAGGTATTTATGATATAGGTCTATTGCAACGTATTGCATTAAAGTCACATCAAAGCTTTAGGCAACTCATAACAGAAAATCATTTTTCCAAAAGAGGTTTTGCACCATCACGTGCCCATCCCATAATACAGCTTGGGCTGCCTGTGGTTAGATAGCCGAACAATAAAATCCCTCTGCTCTTGGGAATTGAATCCTTTCTTATGTAAAACGACTGTATTGTTCCTGCCATCTAACATGGCTGCCGTCACGTGATGGTGCAAAACCTCTATTGGTTAAAAGCGTAGTTCCATTGATATATTTTTTGCAAGAGACAATGGGGACTGGTACCGACCCTATCTTGGGTTGTTAATCACTACATCATTTGAACATAGTTCGTGATTGGATAAAACGACAAAGAATTTTAATTGGTAATCTACGGCTTCCGGAAGAATGAAGTTTGTGATTGGAAAGGAAAACAAAGAAGCAAAACAAAGAAACCGGTTGAGTCGGGCGGGTAATCCACAACCGGCAGAACGCGTACTGTTCAGTAATCAACTCTTACTTTGTATTGGTTATTCAGTTTTATTCTCTTTTGCACCGACGAAAGACTAACGTCCGAAACGTCAGTAAGTTTTTTCATATTTTCACGGTGTAAAATTTACCCTTTTATCATTGCAATTTCATTAGAAACTCCAACGCAGCTCACACTAGTTTTTAGCTAGTTATCTCTTCATTTTTACTCATTATTCATGACGTCATACTTACCTATTGTTCGTAACCCCATCTATGATATCCTGTTCTTTGAACTGCATTCTGTTAGTCATGTGACTAATGATGTCTCTGTTCATTTCCTCGGGTTTCAGATAGTTCGGGAAGGGCATGGGAACGAGCGGGTCACTCTCGTAGCCTTTCTTCAGCCATGTGTGGTTCAAGGCTTCTTCGATGGAGATGCGTTCAGTAGGCTCGAACGTCAGGAATCTTAATATTAAATCTTTACAACCTGGGAAAACAAAGTTGATTTTAACTTACTCGAATGGTCACCCTGTTGAACCCGTTTATTCCCATGTTTGAGAATAAAAAAATATGTTTGAAAACGCGTAATTTCATCCTAAAGCGCTTGAATGCGAGGCTATGTGAGGAAAATCTATTGTTCTAGTCAACATGGCTACCGTGAGGGAACGGTTCATGAGCCTCGCCGAAGCCTGAAGGAGGATAGGGTAAAAGAAAACTCATATTTTACAGTCATCACTCCCCATACGGGGCTCTTCCGTTAGGTTCCCTCCATACACTCTACCACTACATTGATTCTATATTTACAACATACAAAACTCAACTCACATGTTGCTTTTTAAGGAGGGAGGAAACCGGAGATCCCGGAGAAAACTCTCGTGACAAGGGAGAGAACAACACGTCAAACAAACTCAATATAATCCAGTCTGATCCGGACTCGAATCCGGACCACAGTGGTGAGAGGCGAGCGGTAAACCACTACGCCAACCATAAAGACCTAGTAAATTTTAATGACACTTGGTCTAAAATGGGAGCAAAGTAGAATGGCGCACTAGGACACATATCTTACAAACTGTGATCCCAATTCAGATTTGTGCTTAGCTCAATCAGTTTCCATAGCAACATACCTGGTGACAGTCGGTCTGGTATAGGGTTCATTTCACCCTTAACCATCTTGTTATAGAGTGTGATGATATTGAAGGGTTCAGCAGTGTAGGGTAGTTTACCAGTCAACATGGCGTACATATTAACACCTCTGTAATAAAAAATAACAGACTTGAGAAAAGAGTACGAGGGAGGTCTGGGGTCAACATGGCGTACATATTAACACCTCTGTAATAAAAAAATAACAGACTTGAGAAAAGAGAACGAGGGAGGTCTGGGGTCAACATGGCGTACATATTAACACCTCTGTAATGAAAAAAAAAAACAGACTTGAGAAAAGAGTACGAGGGAGGTCGGGGAAGGATTGTTATGCGCAAAGGCTCACGGAAATCTATGGAAAATGGAATCAAAGAATGGTGTAGAGGAAGGTTCAATTCCTGGCCTCGCAATCACTGTGAGAATTTGAAGCGATCCTAGATGCCTTTACAATTGCTAATATCTACCCTCTGGCTAGTCCCATGCATCCCCATTTTCAAAATATTTTATTACACAAGATAAGCAAAATGTTTTATTTTAATGGCGGGTTAATGCTAGCATAAATAAGATATGCCGCTGACCGCTAGTTAGACTTACATACTCCATACGTCAACCTTGGTACCGTATGTTAGATGTCCTAGAATCTCAGGGGCCGCATAAGCAGGGGAGCCACACTGAGTCTTACAATGTTCCCTCGTAGTAGATCTTTCTCCTGTCTGTGGTACATATACTGTATTGCTTAGACCAAAATCTGAAGAAAACAAAAAATATGCAGGAAAAATTGTCGGGAAATTCAAAAGATTTCAAAAGATCTTTCTCCCGTCTGTGGTACGTATACCGTATTGCTTAAACCAAAATCCAAAGAAAACAAAAAATATGCAGGAAAAATTGTCGGGAAATTCAAAAGATTCGAATGTTGTTATTAGCCATTAGCCGAGGTTACAGAAAAAACTGGGTCGAGTTGGAATTGCAGTGCATTGTGGGACTGTTTAGGTGACGAATGGGAAGCAATCTTCCAAATATGTCCCCTAAATCATTCCAATAATGCATTGCAATGCCAAATCGAGCCAGTTTTTGTTCTCAATATCGAAAAGGCTAATTGGCCGTTCGCATGATGTCGTCATTTTACTACGACTACCATAATGCTTTGCGAATCTTCTTTCCTATTCAAGTCTGTATTCCCTTCTTAAAGAAAAAATAGTTTGAAAGGGATGTTCTGGTAACTATAGTAAATGATGCTATTATGCAAATGAACTATTAGCACAATAAGGATGAATAATATTCATAGTTTACCTATAATCTTGATATTGTAGTCTTCATCTAAAAGTAAATTTTCTACTTTAAGGTCTCTACCATGAAAAATTAAGAATACATGTTTTTAAATTCAAGAAATCGAAGAACAAGGGATTGAAAAAAAGTTCATATACAACATAATTTTGTCTAGTTACTACAATACTTCATTTTACAGTTCTGTTCGAGTGACCACGAATAATAGTTCGAAAGTGAGGCTGCAGTTTCCGCGCATAGCAAAACTATATTTTTTAACATGCGCGAAAACTCCAACCTCGCCTTGGAACGGAACTGTTAAATGGAGTATTTAAATTGTCGCGGGATCGAGACTTTGAAGGCAATAAAAGTGCCATCACTCAGCTCGATTCTTTCATTTTCCTCTTTTTTTTATTTGGGTGGCATGGGTGCTGTAGTGGTTTACTGCTCACCTCTCACCGCTGTGGTCTGGATTCGAACCCCGGCTCAGACTGGATCATATGTGAGTTGAGTTTGTTTGATGTGTTGTTCTCTCCCTTGCTACGAGGGTTTTATCTGATTTCCTCTTTCCGTGAATATCAACATGTGAGGTGAGTGTTGTATGTTGTAAATATAGAATGTAGTGGTAGTGCGTGTGGAGGGAACCCAACTGAAGAACACTGTACGGGAGGAGGGGAGTGACGGTTGTAAAAAAAATATTTTTAATCATTTGTTCATTCTCATTTTCCTCCCCAGTCCTCATCATTCTCTTGCCATTCCTCCCCAGTCCCTTCTTTTCCTGCCCCAGTTCTCCAGTTTCTCCATATTCAGACCATAACTTACCTATGTATTATGCCTCCTCGATGTAAATAATGAACAGCGGAAATGATCTGTCTTACAAACTTGCGCACTTCAACTTCGCCAAGTTTCTTACGATAACATATATAATCCATCAGGTCACCTCCACTAGCTACTTCAAATACTAAATAATACCTGTATAGAACAAAGTACGTCACTTCCGGTCAGTAGGACTGCATTTCCGGTGCAAATGGGAACACAGCGGGAAAAGGGAATGGTAACCAGATTCCTTATAAACTCCTATTAATCTGGAAGCAAAACCTTATTCCTGCTGTGCAAAATTCCCACTTCAGCAAAAACCGAAAGGGAGGCAGATGTCTTGCTTAGTAAAAGACGTCATTTCCGGTGGGTCCACTCTTCATTTCCGGCGGAAGTGGTGCCCAATAGTGAAAAGACGTCATTTCTGGTGAGTTCAACTTTAACTTCAGCATGAAGGGGATTTTCGAGGTAGGTGTTGAAAAAATGTCAACTTTCTCGAGATTTCGTAGTATTAACAATAGTATATCGTATTTAGAAGCAAGCAGACTAACCTATTTTACACTTTTTCTGCAATATTGCCAATTTATTATTGTAAAACAATATACCACAGCAAAAAAAATTGTTAGATTTATTCACAGCATTCATATTCATATTCCTCTTCATATTGTATAATATGTAGGCATATTGTAAATGTTAAAGTCTAAAAGACAAACTCTGTGCGGATGCTCCAACCGGGACCACTTTGAAAAACTATTATCATTAACCAATCATATTGCGACATTTAGTTCAATATTTTTAACCAGCCAATCAGATAGCACATCGATATAATAAGAGCGTGAGAACGTGATAATCTGATTGGCTAACGCTGTTATCAGTTCAATTTCTGTCTAGTTTACTGTTATTTGATTGGTCAGTTTTATTCGTAATTGGTCCCGGTTAGTGCGTCCGCACAGTAAAATGAAATTACAGCATATAAAAATAAATAAATAAATAAATAAATAAATAAATAAATAAATAAAATAAAAATTTATTATTACAGTGCGAATCGAAAAATCATGGGCACCTAGAAATATTCTAGGAATGTTCTATTCTTCTTTGGCCAATCAGAATTGACTAACCACAAGATAACGGAAAGATGACAATAACGCTTCTGATTGGCTATTGAATATCCTTTAAATTTTTCTAGGTTCCCACGGTTTTTCGATTCGCACTGTAAAAAAAGTCTAACCTATTTTCTGTTTCCACTACTTCAAGTAACTGTATAACGTTTTGATGTCGAACCATTTGAAGGATCTTAGCTTCCCGTCTCATGTTCTTTGATACATAGCGATCTTCCATGGCTTGTTTCTTGTCGATGATTTTGATTGCAACCTTAAGTAACAAAAATGAGTAAAAATATAAGCAAAATGTTCAATCCCATGCATCCCTCATTAGAAAAGGAAAGGCAAGAGAAGTTATTTAATTTTATCAAAAACAATAGCAATAAGAACAACAGCAAAAGCATGAACAGCAGTAACATGCACAACAGCAACAGCAACAGTAGCAACAACAACAGCAGCAACAGCAGAAACAGAAACACCAGAAGCAGCAAAAAAAGTAGCAACAAAAACAGTAGCAACAACGACATCAACAGCAAGAAATGAAAACAACAATCGTGGCAGCAGTAGCAACGGCAGTAGCTGGGTTTTTGACTGAAATATAACGAAGGTGCATAGACCCACTTATTCCAACCTTGGAGCAAAATTTGACATTTTCTTTTTACTTTGCAAATTGGTCTTTTTTAACTAAAAATCAGTTGGAATTTATATCCTCTTTCTGATATAAGGAATACAAGTTGATTTTTTGCTGCCATTCAGACTATAGTACTGAGACCCTGGCAAAGTCCTTCGTCTTCGTGTAGTTCGCGCTCGCGTAATAAAACACAGGCAGCCCAACCATGATCACACGCGCTGGACTTCGACGCTCGCTTGTTTTTTCACAGCGAACTTTGTGAGTCTTAGAGAGATCGCCTTGAAGCAAGTCTAAGGTTATGGGTATGATCATTAACGTTCCTTAATTACAATTCTAAAAACAAATTGCTAAAATTAAAACGAAGTTCTGAATGATGCCCTGAGGGTCAATGAGGTGACTAACATTACGGATAATGTCGTCGTTGCAGAAGACGAGAAAATTCCTAATTCTTTTTCACGAATGTCAACGAGGAATCAACCCTACGTGTGGACCTTATAGAAGTACCATCGCGAAAACTTCAAATAAGCAATTCTATGAAAGCAAATAGCTTCGAAATACTTGGTAAAGCATCACAAAAAGTTATCTCTACAGCATATATGTTCGTGGCAAAGGATTATAATCGTTCTTGTCAAGACATCATTGACACTTGGCGAGGCATGCTATGAGTGAAAATAAGTCGCTCTGGTCAGACCCAAATACGAGGACGTCATAACTACTCATTAATGTACTCGTCTGATGGTTCTGGTAGGTACAAATATAAGCATATCGGTATGGTATTTGCTTGGGGATACTGGGCTGGTTCAAGACTCAAGTTTATCATTTTGGAACTATTTTGAGAAAATAGAAAAATCTAGCACTCGAACGATACAGGGTGTTAAGGGGGCAACTGTTAACACTCTACATCGTTCCAAAAATAAAACCATGACAGTCACTTTGGATGGTATCGTTTCTTTCTTTGATGTAGGTTTGATGGATGGATGCATGGACGGACGGACGAATGGATGGATGGATGGATGCACGGACGGACGGACGGACGGACGGACGGACGGACGAATGGATGGATGGATGGATAGATGGATGGATGGATGGATGGATGGATGGATGGTTGAATGGATGGATGGATGGATGGATGGGTGGGTGGGTGGGTGGATGGATGGATGGATGGATGGGTGGACGGACGGACGGACGGACGGACGGACGGACGGATGGATGGATGGATGGATGGATGGATGGATGGATAAATGAGTAGATTAATTTAGAAAGCAGTAATAAAATTCAAGAATCAAGTTCCTCCAGACATCATGGCAGTCTAGCCAAAGGGCATTTCAGTTTTTTCCTAACATGATCATGATCATACATCTCTTTATCCAGGCATCGCACAACACACAAGTTTTATCATTCTTCAGATTTCACCCCAAGGCCAAATCATGTTGTGAAGGTTGTCACGGGGTTACGCGTGACGAGTGACTCGGGCTAAAATAATTGCGTGACACGTTAATAGGGCAAAATGTATAGCCATTAATTCGCCTTTCATACGTTTTAATATATTTGACGCACGAATTTTAGATGATATCGATGCTTGAAACGCGAAGCCAACCTTCCCCTCTCCCCTCCACACACACTCCTGTGCAACCTTGGTTGTACTACAGACGCAACTCCTAAACCAGAGCTGACCCAAACCCGGAAAGAAATACTATTATGAAGTCTGTAAAAAAGTGCCTCGAATATCGACAAGACAACACGAGACAATCTCATACCACAAATTCCAGTGCATTAATTCATATTATGCTTCACGACTTGTAATATATTACGCTGTCACTACCTGTTACCTACCACAGCGACCTCTTAGTAAGTGCTGTTACGAAGCAACGATTCGCAGTTACACCTTTCGCAAAGCCATGGGATACAAGGTTATGAAGTCAGGTTAGGAAGTATGGGTATAGAGGTTTTGCACCATCACGTGCCCATCTTATAATATTGCTTGGGCTTCCTGTGGTTAGATGGCATAGCAATAAAATCCCTTTGCTCTGGGGAATTGAATTCTTTCTCATGTACAACGACTGTATTGTACCGGCCAATCTAACATGGCTGCCGTCACGTGGTGGTGCAAAACCTCTTTTTACAATCACTTACAAAGTTCTCGCGCGCTGATTGGTTATTTTTTATCATCAATAAGAGGACAGACAGATAAAGCTGTCGTCAACGAGCGCGCGCTCTTTCCGTTGGTTGTTTTGATCACTAAAAATGAGCTAGTTTTTGTCGTTTTTGTTATTGTAAAAAACAAATAGACATCAGTTTTTTATGTATTTGTCCTCTTATTGACGATAAATTTTGTGGCATCACATTGTCAAAGTAGTACATGTATGCGGATCCACACTTACCTCCCACTTAAGCTCAATTAATGGCTCACTAGATCTTTTGTCGTAACTTAAAAAGGTGACAACTCTTATTTATTTATCTATTTATTTAGCTTTGCCATTTAAACACCCACGCATATACAACACACACGGACAAGTTATATACAATAAATACATGCATAATGGCTGGGAATCCACTACAGCATGTGCCAATAACTTGGTCCCTCACATATATATTTACATTTAAAGAAAGGGAGTTATTAAGAAAAAAAAATTTTTTTGGTTTATTTTGGTTTGTTTTTGTTTTTGTCTTCTTTTGTCTTGATTCGTTTTGTTTTGTTGTTGTTCTTTGAATGTTTTTTTTGTCCTTATTTCGGTATATTTCTTGCTGCTCTGTTCTGGAGGATTTGCAGAGAGTCAGACAAACCTTTTCCAAAGTTACCCCATACTGGACTGCCGTAATCAAAGTATGGCAGTATGAGTGATTTATACATTGTAATAAGTGTTTCATGGGGGACAAGATGTCTAGCTCTTCTTAGCGCACCTATTCCTCCAGACACCTTCTTAGAAATTTGTTCACTTTGATCTTTCCAAGTTAATGACTGTTCAATTTCTGGACCCAAGTATTTGTAGCACACTTCTCTTTTGTGAGGTTTGTTATATGTACTTTGATCAGAAAAGGGTAACTAAGGTTTTTGGCTTTATTTTGGCTAGTCATTATCATCTATTTCGTTTTTGCCACATTTAAACTATTGAATTTCATTCAGGTCATCATTCATTTGTTGTTCAAGAACTGACTCATTTGCATTTACCAAGGTTAGGCTAGTATCATATGCATACATGCGGATATTAGAATTCAGATCACAAGCTGAAAGATCATTAATATAGATTATGAATAACAAAGGCCCTAAGATTGACCCTTGAGGTACGCCACATCTAATTTTGTGACTTTTTGAAAGTACCCCATCAACAGTTGTATTTTGTTCTCTATATTTGTGAGCCATTCTTGGCTAACCACCTCTTACCTTACTACCTCTTTCTTGACTGACCATCGTATAAAGTCTCACGTCGAATCTTTCTCATAAGATTATTGATCAAAAACTCTCCAAAGTGGCCATTTTTTACTAGACCGAACGACTCACCGGCCTAATGGTCGTTTTGCGTAGGCTGGCAAAGCTGTGACGACAGAAAAATCCAGACAGAAGTCCGAATGAAATGTTTTAAACTCAGAAGCAAATGAGATATATAATATCGATAAATTATGGATGGAAAAACAATGCAAAGTCACGGCGAGAGCTCACCAAGAAAAGCATAACCTTAAAGCAATCAGGTAAAAAAAAAAAAACAATCTTAATTTGTCATATCTAATGTCATGAGAAAAACTAATCCTTCCACAATGAAGGCTCTTTACTTTCTTACTCAAAATTGATCTAATAAATCCCAAAAGACACGAAGTGTAATCCCCCGTTTAGAAAATAACATACCAGTCCTTCAGGGGAAATATCAGCCGATTTTGAATAAATAAAACTTAGGATGAACTGGCTTATAAATTCTTGAGAATATTTTTTTCCTTCCAAATAAATAGTTTATTACTTGAGTTATTGAAATTCCACGGTGAATGACAAGCATACTTCAACTTTGTGACCTTGTTTTGTTGATGTACAAAAAAGACACTCGTGTTTGTAATACTTATGATAACCGTTCTCTATGGACGTCTTTTTATAAAAAAAAATTCTAAAATGTCGTGGGATAAGTAAGATTTTGTATTTCATAGGATACAATGGATTGTATAAGTGTAATTCAGAACGTTTTTCGACAAAGAGAATAGAAAATTAATTAGGATAACTCATTAACTTACACAACAACAGCTACATTTATTTGACGATTGCATCAATTGAATTTACGGATTTAAAGTCTTTTGAGTTAATCTGTGTGGAAAATGAATATCTAGGGATCTGGCTTATTATTATATAACATAGAACTATAGTTTCAATTTACTGTGGAGAAATGATTACACACGCGAGCGAGTTAAATGTTTTTGCTCCAAGCAACCCAAACAAACAATTAAAGAAGTCAAAGCTTTTTAAACACACTTGTCGGCAAAGCAACATCTTTGTGAATTCTGTCACTGACAATTGTATTTTAGAGATGCTAGAGTTGGTTTTATGTACATCCTTTCATTGAGTCATGTAAGGATTTGAGTAAACTACCATTGAGTTGAGTTATCAAATTACTCTTATAAATAGACTTGGAGTAAAAAGATTATTCATCGTAATAATTTATGCAATCTTTATTAAACAAACTGCCAGTGATTTTGGCTTTGAAACTGTTTTTGATGATAAATAAATTCAAAGGTTTGAGACGCAGAATTATCCGAAGCGGGTTATATAATTCGGATTCTTAGTATTACAGTAAAGTTGTTTAAGATTGAAACTATGTAAATCTTTAGTGATGACTTACTAACCTTTTCTCCTGTCAAAACGTGGAATCCTTGCTTGACTTTGGCAAAAGAACCTTCACCAATTGTTTTGCCAAGAAGATAGTTCCCCACGCGCTTGCATTTTAAGAATTTTCGAAGCTCCTCACGTGAAACTTGAACAACACTCGGCGGTAGACAGTCATTTGAAGACGAAGTTGATGAAGACGGCTTGTCTTGCTCTGAATTACCCGCCACAGAAGACATGATTTTGACAGACTCTGTTCTCATTCTCTGTATTTCGATGAGCTTCTACTTATTCTGCATGCTCTTTCCCTTCAAAACATTGCCGTGGGACAACATTGAGGGCCATCAGCGAGTCAATACGAGTCAATAAACGGCGTAAATCAACGTAAGATGAGATGGTGTTTGGCCAACTGGAGTGACAGATTCCTGACATGTCACTTCCAATGAGAAACAGATCTGATTTGGTAAAAAAAAATTAATTCGCCTAATTAAACAAACTCTTTATTAATTATTAACCAAACGGTTTGTAGATATCTTCAAATTGGTCGTCCAAGAAGATTGTCGGCTATTTATTTTTAAAATTTTAAGAAATACTTTTGGAGCAAATTACAACAGAAAAAGGCTTCGTATAATGGGGTCGAAATAGGATATCCCGTTAGAGAACCTAGGAGTGTACTCTCTAAAGATGTAACTATCATTGACGTGATATTCCTTGCGTTACAGTTTAAAGTCTTTGTAAGATAATCCGCGAAGTATTGAGTTACCCTTAGAGCCGGTATAAATCTGACGGATTCGGAAGAACTTTGCAGCATTCGCTAGACATCCACTGAAAACGAAGTATCTAGAGCAAAGTAAAAAAAAGATGGACTTTATTCAAATCCTTATGCTTTATCTCGTTACTGTTATTGAAATATCTACCGGAAATATTCCCAGAGAGAATATTTCACTTTCTCCTTCAACATGGCCTCAAGAAGAATACCTAAGGTTAGAAACGATTTCTCTTAGAAAGAATCCACGGCCGAAGCCTCTGGCTTACAGTGACACAAAGGGCTTAGTGGCGGGAACGACTAGTGCACTCGCGGTACACGCGGGAATAGACGCGCTACGAAAAGGCGGGAATGCGATGGATGCTTGTTTAGCAACAGCAATGGCAGGTAAGGAAATATTTTTGTTAAAATTACTTCTTTTTGATTTGTTTTTGGGGCGCTGCCAGCTGTAGCTCGGGCCAAAAAACCTTAGAAAACTCGCGCCGTCAGTGATGAAGTGGGACAGAGATAGAAACCGGCTTGCGGACAAATTCTAAAAGTTGTTTTTCTAATTAAATCAAAAACGAATGCATGAATCGCCATGTCCTGAAGATGGATTCGTGCCTTCTACAGGGCTATTCTTTTCACTTAACTCAATAAAAGTCGAATGTTTGTAAAATCAAAAGATATAACTAGCTAAAAACTAGTGTGAGCTGCGTCGGTGTTTCTAATGAAACAGTAATGATGAAAAGGTAAATTATACACCGTGAAAAGATGAAAAAACTTACTGACGTTTCGGACGCTAGTCCTTCGTCTGAGTAAAATCAGATAAGGGCCAGCCGTGTAAATCAAAACTCGCTGATTTTCAAGCGTTCCTTCCTCTTTGGGCTTTTAAATCTACACAAAAAATCCTTCCCAGCATTCGACCCAGTATACTTTTCACAACTATTAAATTTACTGAACAAAGTATATGAACTAGTTTTCAGCGTTCTGACCGCCTTCTACACATTCCTGACTAATGAAGCTCATTGGAATGAGAAAATATGTACCCTGAAGGAAGTCAACATGTTCTTAAGTTGATCGCTTCGCAGATAAAAGTAATAATTAATGTTCTACGTTAGTAGACTTGCAGCTCTAAGGTCACAGTAGATTTCAACAGCCCTTCAAATTAAAACAGACCGCTAATTCCTTTTTTTGTCCTTGGAAAGACACAAACCCATTTTCATTCTCTCATTTCGTTAGTTATTTCGTTTTCTCCATCGGTTCTTCGTTTCTCTGTGAGTTAGCCGTGCCATTGACATTGATCAGAGGTTGTTTAAGGGTTTGATAAATTAGTGCTTTGTTTTGTTTGTTGGATTCAACACGAGTTTTTAGAACAACAATGATCTTCACAGTCTGTCTGGCTTACAATGACGTTAAACTTAAAAAGATATTTTTGATATTTTACGGATTTCCTGACCCTTTCTTTGGACTCTGTTTTTGACATCATTTCCGTGACTCATCGATAAAAAGGGCCATTTTAGTCTCACTACATGATATTACCACGAGATAGAGCGATAAACAAAGCTAAATATACTACAAGATATTTGGTTGCTGGCCATAAATGTTTGGAAGGTGTTCTGTAGGGAGATTTCGTCGTAAGCTAATAAGTTTTGTCGGGGGAAAATGCGATTTCTCCTGGCGAATCCGGCGATCACACACGAACCACTGTTCTTGCCATACTTTAGTAAATATTTTGAAAACGGGGCCTTGACTAACTATTTTTTGTCGTTCTTCCATTAGGCCACTTTCGTAGCATTTCGTATACATCTCTACCCTTAACCAATTCTACATCCATTGTGTGCAGAGAAGCACGTAGACGCTGTCTCGGCCTTAAGTTTGTCCAGGGATTTGATAGCCAATGCTCTCCACTCCTAATGCAATCCCTGAGAACATAGGGTTCGTCTGTTTAATACCAAAACGAACTATGACCGACCCAAGACTCCTTGTTAAATATTCTTATTACATTTTCAACGATTTTAAATTATTGAGTATAAACGATTTGTAGGCGTATATGCGTATGATAAATTGACAACTCCCTTTTGAAGAGGCGGAATTTTAATAACATAGAAATATATAGCATAAAAAAGAAGTGGTTGACGTTCAAAAGTCACGTAGTAGATTAGGGTCTTGCGAATATATGTGTAATGAGTTGTCGGGGTTTCGTCAAGTTCTTTTGAGTTAAAGTAGGTTCAAGACCTGTTCCGACAAAAACAAAGTGCGATGATGCATGTGTTACGTGTGGAAGAAGAGACCCTCAGTCGTCAAGTGATTTGTCCGAGCGAGGATTGGTTGTTGAAAAAAACTTTTCATTAAAAAGCTCCCGTTTTTCAAGTTTCCTGCCATCTATTTGCTATTTTCAGTTCTTATTTTCCTTATTCTTCTTCTTGTTCTTTCGTCATCTCTTCACTAGTCTATTTTCTTGTTCTTCATCTTCATCTGTTCTTATTCTTGTCGTTCTTCTTCTTCTTGTTCTTTTTTCATCTCTTCACTAGTCTATTTTCTTGTTCTTCATCTTCATCTGTTCTTATTCTTGTCGTTCTTCTTCTTCTTGCTCTTTTCAGCTTCTTCTCTTCTCCTTCTCTCTTCCTCCTCTTGTACTATTTCTTATTCTCATTTCTTCTCCTTCATCTTTCATCCTTTCTTTCTTCTTCATATTCGTCTTCATCACCTCCCCTCACCTCTTTTTTCACTCCTTTTGTTTCCTTTCCTAGTTTTCCTATTGGTTTGAACTTACTCTCTGCGTCGTACTCAAAATACAGCAATCGATTTCCTTCTAATTGTTAATATATATCAAAGAACCATTTCATTTATTTTTATCCTTGTCCGACGAAATGTTTTTTTGTTTTTGCCAAAAATAGACTAGAAAAGAAAAGGTCCAGAAAATTTTCTAATCATGTAAAACTACAGTAGTACTGCCGAGATTCTTTCACGGAAGACCCTTTTAATCACATTCCAGTCGTTGCCAAATTAATTGCAATTATTAGTCTATGACGGGCGGAGAGTCTAGACATCGTGGAAGACCCACTTGTTAGTACTTGGCGTGCTACCGTGTTGATACCACGTCTGCGTCCATTTAACGTTTTCGATCCCACCCAATCACAAACCTGGAACATTTGTTTTATCTATTAACTATGTTTTGACAGAGCTCATGCACCTTTTTACAAGTGGGTGGACGAAAACCTGAACTCAATCTAAATGTAATCCGAATTCAGAGGAAAGATCTCTTATCAACTGACACGCGAGACTATTTCCAACTAAGCTAGCCACCCATCTTTTCCGGTTCTAAGATCATTCTACTTGTATTCTCCATTGAATCGACCTTATTGACGGCAGTATTTTTGTTCAAGCTGTGAAGGTGTTCACTTTGGCGTCCGGTCTGGGTGGTAACTAGGCTGCAAACGAAAAACAGAACCGATTTGTTATAGATATTATGTTGGTAACCTTCCATCGAGAGGTTTCACGGAAGCTTTGTCTTGGAGAAAACACAAGAAAAACCTTTGGAAAATAAATACCGTTTCTCCATTCAATCCAACGTCTTTGAAATACGATTCTTTGTTTGCTTATTACAGTAATATATATATATAGTCTAAACCTACTATTTTACTGTAACGAATCCTGTGCTTTGGCTGTTTGAGCTGATAGTGGTCTATAATTGATAAATCACTAGTAGCACAGGTAGCCCAAGCTTGGTTTCTGTGGTGTCCTGTTATAAGGAAATGTATGGGGATTCATCAAAAAAGTCAATAAAATAATTGAAACGTGAAACCAATCTTGGGCTACCTGTGCTAGTGCCAGTTTTAAAAACCACACCCATGGCCGCTAACTAGCGTTTTCAACCGAATTTAAGTTTTCAGTTGTATCCATTTATATGACCATTCCTGTCCACACGTAGCGTTTTCGAACCGCTAAGAAGACTCCTCAAAGAAGAAATTCCGTTTTCAAATATATCCGGATACGTGTGGACAAGACCTTCGCTCATGACAATCATCGCCAGAAAAAGTTAACGATGTAATTACTCTAATTAGGATATGTCAAATACCTTAGGATTAAATAGAGTTTATTAATTGTACAACTTCATCGTCTCGCCCCACGGCAGACATTTAACTGACACTTGGAAATTAGATTAATTGAAGGACGGAAAGATTGTACATAATGCAATTGACAGCTTTTCTAAACTCACGCGAGCGGTTCACCACGCATTTTTGCAAAGAATAACAAAAAAAATTGGTTGATTGCGCTCAACAGAACTGTTTTGCTTGACCACTACAGCGTCCCCCATTTTCAGGTCAAATGAAGGACGGTGAAATTTTTAAGTTAATTAAAAAATTATTTAAGACAATTTCAAATTAAAATAAGAGTATATTACTGACACAATGCGCGGTTTTCTGAGGGTGCATTATCCAGCGATAATGCACGGATGCTCGTACCTCTTTTTACGTAACATATACACCTATTTCGAAGATCGTTGTCGCACCAAGAGCCTCAAGTAACAAGCCAAGGCTCCAGAGAACGTCGGTACTTTTAATTATAATTTAATTATTCATGGTTCATGCAAGGGGCTATAGCTCTACACTAATTATCATCTCAAGCAGCCTTGCTTGGAGCAATTTGTGAAGTCAATAAATGAAAATGCACCACTAATTACAGCTAAATGTACCAGCGTTCTCTGTGGTCTTGGCTTGTTGCTTGAGGCTTTTGGTGCGACAACGATTTCTGAAATAGAGTATATACGAACGTTATATACGAACATTATACAAAGTGAAATTACGTACGTTGCTATCTGTTATCTTGTTACCATGGACATCAATCGGTTGCGTCGCAAGTTTTTTTTACTAGAAACATTTCTTGTCAAAACTCTGTACTTCTAGTACCCAATAGAGGTCAATAGCAAACATTTTCTTGGTTAAATGGCGGTCAATCGTTACGTCGATTGCAGGGGATGACTGCACGGATTAGATCTCCCGAGCCAAAGGCTCTGCCTTGTTTAAGCCTTTGACGCCAGATCGAATAGGAACTGATTTAGTAGTTGATTTTTACGCTGGCAGGCAAAACCGGTGAACACGGAAAAAACCGTCAAAGTAGGTTCGCAGGCTACCCTCAAAACAAAGTTTTGAAGTGGAGTGGAATGAACCTTTGGAAACTCCATAGAACAAAGCTATTGTTTTGCATTTTATATTGAATCTTACCATCACGTGTTACTGACCGTGCACAATGGACCAAAGCAAGTATGGCTGAAAATACTCATTTCCTTATTATTTTCATGTATGAACATTTTGAAAGCGAAAACTTTCATTCCCTAGATACAGTTAAGCCTTTCTAGATGATAAATAAGAAAGCATTAAAAATGGCAATTTCCTTTTCAATAAACAATTAATATTAATCATATAGGATTAATTAACAAATAATTCATATTTTTAAGGGGGGGGGGGGGGGGGAAATTCTATATTCCCTAATATTGTGAACAAACGGAGCAACTTTTCTGTGCAAGTCAACGTCATATAACAATGGAAAAAGACGAACAAAAACATAGAATAGGTTTCCAAACCATTCCAATCCATTAACTATGCTCAAAGCACAGGAGAGAACAAGCTTCTCTACTCACATATGACCCTGAGCCCAGGAATGGCATAACGTGTGTTGCATGAAGAGTTTGCCGCGTAGGCTTCTCTCGATGGAACGTGCAGTGGAGACGACCTTGACTTTAGATACAGTCCACGTTCGAGCAATAAGCGTGTGTCATCGACCTTGTTTTATTTTTGCGGTTACTACAAGTACGTGTAGCATTTGCGGTCTGTCTGAAGCTATTTTACGTCATTGGGTCAAATAACTTCGGGGATTTAACTTTAGGTACGCTTATATTTTCTGCGGTAAAAAACACGCCATAGTATAAACACTCTGGGCGGTAGGTCACGAGAGAAGCAAGAGCTTAGGCACACGAGGCACACGTCGCTGAGAGATTCTCGTGCAGTTCGAGTGCTCTACAGCTTCTAGAACTAATCAACAGAGAGAAACTAGCTGTATTTTAAAAATTTTATAAAAATAATTTTGATTATTGGCGCGCGTGTTGTCCAGATCCTGATATTAACTCGGTAGCGCGAGCCAATCAGCGCAAGTTGTGTGTTATATCACACATATTTTCAGTTGTCTTGGCACCTTCTTTGTTCATTCTGGTAACGCTATTGCACAATTACGGCCAGACAAAGTAAATTCAAATGGCAATCAAATTAGAATATTTCGATGGTGCTTTTTGGCGGGAAAACCGCCATCTTGGAATTTGTGACGTCACGCAAGTCAAATAAGGCTAATTTTTTGTCCTTATCCAGAGGACGATCCATGCCAGGACTATGCCATGCTCAATTTGCCGACAAAATTTGAAATTGTGAAGATTATTGACGCTTTATTTAAGAGCATGTCAGTAGCAACCTTAAATGTTATAAAAAATTAATTCAAAACATCTGGGGACTTCCTAACGAGGTGTTGAGGTTAACCTATTTGAGATATCATTAATCTTTCAACCACAAACCAATAAGCTCCGCACAAACAGTTTGATGAACTTGACAACAGATAAGTTTTAAGATCAAAAACACATGTTTTTACGTGGAAAAGGAAATTGATTTGAAATTAATAACAGGTGTTGAATTCTTCATGTTCTGTTTGCGTTAAAAGTATAGTTCGATTTTTAAAGTGGCTATCACCCTTCAAAATTTAAATCTAATTTATCTGCGCCAGTAATGTTTTGTATATTAAATGATTATTCTTCATACGTCACAGCATTAGCATAACGCATGGAAAAACCTTTATAACTTTAAGAAGCCTCGTTCAAACTATATAATTTTTTCTGGTTATTCAACATCTTACTCAACGTAGAATCAATACTGTGAATATTGTCAGAAGGGTGATAGGCACTTTAAATCGAAAACACTGCAGGGTAGTCATGCGTCAGTCCTATTGGACACGCAATTTCTCTTAAACTTTTTCCTTACTTACTTTCCAGACACATTTACTCAGGGTTGGCCTCATTTCAGTTTGTCCAACGATGCAAACACTTTGAAATTCCACGAACCGTCACTTGAACATGACAGCACACATATATTCAAAATAATTCCATACGAAATCGAGGAGGCGAGCCCTGAGTTAGCGAGAATTCGAAACTGGAGTAAATTCTAAAGAATCTGGTTTTAATTAATATATATATGATGTTCTTTTTCGTGTATTTCCAGAAATTCCCTTGACAGCGGGAGCAACAGTTTCCTTCGCCGGGGTAGCAAACATTCTTTACTACGATCACGTGACCGGAAGAGTTCACAATCTAGACTCCGGATGGAAGATCCCAAGAAACAGAAACCAGGAACAGATTCCGTCGCTGGAGACGCTGGGAGACTCAGTACTAGTCCCAGGGTTCCTTGCGGGCATGTTTGAAGCGGCTGAGTTCTCGAAGTTTCCGCTGAGTACATTACTTGAGCCCGCGTTGTTCTTTGCTGAGCAAGGCTTAAAGGTGCCTCACAGTTTGAGTAAACTGATGAAGCAATACTACAACAGGCACACGCTACTCAAGACTGACAAAGGCGAGTAGCTTTACATGACTTTATCTTAACATCGCGGGTATGACATCACGGTCACGTGGCCATTCGTCTGCACTTCATATTACGTCATAATATGCATGCTACGTCATAGCGACCATGTTGGTGGTATTCACAAAAGTTCACTTATTTTTGTTGTATTGCTTCGGTATTTAACTTACGATAGAATTTTCCCTCTTTCGTTTTGCTTTCTTAGGTTCAAAAATCTTCACCAATCCACAAACCAACAAGCCGTACGAGCCAGCCGATCTCTTCCGTCAGCCACAACTCGCCAAGTTCATCCGAAACATCCAAAGACACGGCAAAAACTACTTCTACCGAGGCAAATGGACAAAAAAGTTGTTAGGGACGGTCCGAAAACACGGGGGTTACATGAACGCTAATGATATGGCGCATTACGAAGCACAGTGGATTGAGCCCGCGAGGACTATGTACAACGCATATCACGTGTTTACAACCGGGGCAGACTGGGGAGGAGTTGAGCTGCTGGAGATGCTCAACATAATGAACCTTGCAGGATTGACGCTATCCAACGATACCTATCTGACAAACGCGACAAAGTTATTATCATTAATATCTATAAGCCGATACAGCCAGTTTATATCTGCATACTCGCATGCCAATCCTGAAGCGTGGGGCACATTGCACGAATACTTTCACATTGACTCCAGCCGTAAAGGAAGAATGTCCAATGCAACGGCAAAGCTGATATGGAACCGCCTTAGCAACCAAGAGGGATTTGACATGATTAGTGAACTGATCCACGAATTATTGACCAGTGTCCCGGATGTTGACCGACATCGAGAAAATCGTCGTGGATCGTCGGGGATTGTTGCAATGGACAAGGAAGGGAATGTTTGTTCCATGGCCCACACGGCCAATTCTAAACCGTGGGGTACTGGGCTCTTTGTTCAAGGCGTGGCACTGCCTCATTCTGGTGCTGTGTTACGCGACATGGTGTCACGTGGTCAACCAGGAAGTAGAGTTCCTTCGGGACTTCAACCTGTGATTGTCTTCAAGAAAAATACAAACAAAAAATCTACCTCGTATTCATTCTCAAAGGGTACTCTTCTGCGCATTGAAAAGCCCTACAAACGAGAAAAAAATCAAGAAATCCTCGAAATTAACAGCAAAATAATCAAAAAAGAAATATCTGCACCAAAACAAAAGTCAGCCGTGAAGCAACCGAAAGAATTGCTTTCCGACACTTTGAAGAAAAACAGCAAGAAAGGGTATTTGAGTATTGTGAATTTGATCAGAGGACAAGATAGCAGTGAGAAACCCCATGGGATTGATGGGGGTAACCATAAGCCCAACCCTACTTCAGGACACGAGATGAGTACGATGGAAGTAATCAATTCAAGTGTCGTAGACACAAACAAAACTGAAAATCAAGAAGCTGATAATATCGAGGAAGGAGTCAACGAGAAGAACGATTCTAAGAAAACTGAAGTTAAGAATGAATGGGAAAGGGAATGGAAAAATCATTGGGAGTATGAACTTGAAGAAAACGAGAAGGAAAACGAATTGAAGTATGATAAATGGAAAGAAAATGAATGGGAAAATAAGATAGAAAGAGAACCGCTTGAATCTGAAGAGGAAGAAAATAAAAATCAAAACGGGAATGAATTGACAGACTCAAAATATGAAGA
Source organism: Actinia tenebrosa (assembly GCF_029948245.1). NCBI lineage: Eukaryota > Metazoa > Cnidaria > Anthozoa > Actiniaria > Actiniidae > Actinia > Actinia tenebrosa. The sequence continues at coordinate 19,492,463 of NW_028292582.1, forward strand.
GGAACCTGAAACGATCGGGGGTCTGTTTGATATCAATGAATTAAATTCCGACTACGGAAAAGATACTTCCACCAAGACAGCTTCAAAAATTTCTTCCTCTCAATACGCAGTGAAGAAGTGGTTTCGAAATTTTGTTCAGAAACTGCTACAGCAAGAGAATAATAAACTCCCTACTGGCCTAATCACTCGTAAAAACTACAAAAAGAAGCGAAGAAATAGGCAACTCAAGCCGGCGGCAGCCTTGTCAGTGAATGGTCAATCCGCAACGGAAGCCATTTTACAGTACATCAACAATCTCCTTGACAACGAGATGGATGCAAAACAAGCTTCAGAAACGCCCATGTTTTTTTCTTCGACACCAGGCTCCCTTCGCCAGGACGTGCGACTGGAGCGGTTCTCATTCGACCAAGACGTCATCAATGACGTCAGGTCACGTGGACAGAATGTCCGCGAGGTCATGCATAAAGTGAGTCGAGTTATCGCGGGTTTTGGAGCGGTGTTAACAGTGAAGGACAAAAGAATTTACGGCTGTAGTCATCCTGATAGTGAAGGCTTTGCAGAAGGCCACTGACAGGACTCGACTAGCGAGAAAGATATTACTAGAAGTTCTAGTATGTATGAATAACGATTGATTGCATACTCAGGTTTAACCTCGTATCAGTGTCTAAATATTCACAAATACCAACGGTAAAGTAAAGAATGCACAACCTCAACAATACAAACACTTTGAAACTCAATGGATCTTCACTGGAACACATTATTATTCTGCAGAAAATCGAGGCTAAGCCTGAGCAACAAAGAACTCAAAACTAGCGTATTGAGAAGAGGAAAGGTTTATAAGTTAGGCCAAGGGAAGTGGAAGATCAAAAAGTAGGGTCATGACTTTTAGGCTCGTCTTGGAAAATGCACGGATGACATTAAAAGATTATAAATCTGTGCCAAAAATTGGACGTCATGAGTCTCCAAACCCTTCTCTACCTCATGCCAAGTGTAACTTTTAGTTTGGGCGCATTGTTTTCCCATTTCAGACCACGTGTCATTCTCTTGAGAATAACATTTTTTGTTTGAGTTGCATCCATATTCATGTGTCTTCTCATGCGCAACCGTTAAACAAAGAAATGATACTCTAGGGAATGACACGTGGTCTGAAATGGGAAAACATACGCTCACGCTAAATTGGTCTACTTACAACTAATTTCTATTCTAGAATTCAATTTCCTACTCATCCATCCATGTATATATCTCTGTATTACAAAATATTGGACAAAAAGTTTGAGATATAAAGAGCGCGCTGATTGGCTCGCTTACATCAAAGGACAGATGCTCCTCAAAAATATTTCATAAAAGCAACATAAACGGCTGCTTGTGTCTCTGCACTGTGATATAAACATTCTGAGAGCTTTAAAGCACTACTACGTCTCGTGCCCCTAAGCTTGCTTCTTTCTTGCTCTACAGCTCCCAACCTGCTTATATCACAGTACAGAAACATGCGTGCACGTTTTATATTTCATAATTATCAAACTCATGAATAATTCATGAGGAAAACACAACAGAAATCACGACCGTGAAGAGTGTTGTAAATCTGATACAAAACTGTGTTCATTTGCATAAACTTTAAGTTGGATTTTCTTGGCCAAAATCACTTTAATTTTGAAAATTTTAGTGAAACACAAAGGAACTAACCTAGAGTTTGATAAGTCATATACAGTATTCGTGTCCGTGTTGTATCAGATATACAATCACTCGGCTACGCCTCGTGGTTGTATATCTGATACAACACGGCCACTCATACTGTATATATTACCTAATGCATATAATAAACAATCACTGTACTTATCATTAAGATATATCATACATTACTGATATATAGGATTGTCATGGCAACACATATTGTTGTCGAGATGTGCTCATCCCAGTCATATTTATAAAGAGAGTATTGACTACATACAAGATATATGTATATATAAAGAGGTTTTATTTAGTTATGATTGTCGCTCCTCAAGTGACTCACAGTTATATAAAGAAATCTCATGGTGTTTATTTCATTAAATGGAATTTTTTTTAAAAAGGTTTCCATTTGTTTGGACGAGGTCGGTACTCATGAAGGGACATGTTGAATCACGGGACAGTAGTGGGCTCCTCTTCTACTAACAATACCTTCCCTTTTTTAAACCAAATTTTCACTTAACGAATGGTCAGCAGGAAGTGTAGGGGAAGGGGGGGTAGGGATGGAGTGTGGTAGGGGGGGGGGGGAGTAGCATTTGGTGACTGGGACATGAAAATCAACCGATATAACTTTAGGGGTCATCATATCTGGGAGGCAAAATATCCATGGGCCTGGGATATGTGACTTGAATACGTCCCTAGCAAGGGTCATCAAAATGTCCTTGCTACATGTCCCTTCGTGTGTACGGACCTACAGCAATACCGGGATCACTGGGCGACAATGACACGATTACCTTACGACAGCGATACGACTGTCGAAGTCCTGCGTCATCTGAGTGATCCATCTTTTTTCATATTCTACAGACTTTCCTTACGTATTGTCCAACTGCTATCTTTGGCTGTTAACTCGTTTTCAGGCCCCAGTAGAGCCACTGAGTCGTATTTGTCCGAGGTAGACAGGTACCTAGAATGGAGTAAGCCACTTTCTTAAAATCCAAGTGAAAACAGCTTTTTCTGGCTCAACTTTCAAGTTATAAACATGAAGTCTGAAATAAGATGTAATATTCACCTTCTTGTCACGTCTATCAGATCGTCACGCGTGACAGCAAACAACCTGTCACGCTGTGTTTGTCTCATTTCGTCTGTGACTCCTTGGGTGAAGTACAGTAGTCCTCGATTACCGGGTGACACAGGACTGTCAACCTACGAATCAACCAATCAGAAGTGAGTATTAGATGACTAGGGAGGGGGGGGGGGCTAGGGAAAAGAGAGGTGCGGGGAGGGTGGGAGAATATGAGCCAAAAATGACTCCAAAAAAACTTAATATTTTAATGATGGTATTTTATGAATGAATGAATGAATGAATGAATACTTTATTTAAGGAGGAGACCTCATCACCCTTAAGTGCTTTTCATGAGGGACCTCCAAAAAAACAATACATAAGATTACAAGCTAAGATAAAACTATAAAAGTGATTTCAAAATTACATACATAATAATACAATAATACCGCCAATATAAAAATATTATAAATACATTTAAAAAATTATCACATTACTTATTACATACTAGAAAGATAATTTTTCTTAAATATCGTATAAGACTTAGAAGATTAAATTGTGTCTGATAGAAGATTCCATTCATTTAAAAACATATAACTAGATTTTGATTTGCCCCAGTTGGTCTTTACTAAAGATAAACTTACCGCTGCAAAAACAGAGAGCTTTGCTTCATCAATGTCTTGTTCAGTGAAGTTTCCTTCCTCTGCCCACGTGATCGAGTTATTGAATGCTGCTAATGTATCGAGACTATTGGGATCTCTAAACAAAACAATCAATGTAGCATTAAGAGTTTTCATTAGGAGTCGCAGATCTATCTGAGCAAAATTCTCCAGCTTAAACTACCATGATCTTCTCCTATTATTTCAAGACTTAATGAAAATCCTGCCAGGACTATCTCGGGCTAGCTCTTGATCTTATACTATTATTTCAAAACTTAATGAAAACCCTGCCAGTACTCTTTGACTAGTTCACGATCTTCTCCTATTATTTCAAAATTTAATAAAAACCCTGCCAGTACTCTGACTAGTTCATGATCTTCTCCTATTATTTCAAAACTTAATGGAAATCCTGGGAATTATAAGGTACACTTTAACATACGAAATACCATATCTTGAGAAACGTTATTGGCACTAAAAACTATATCGAAATTTACCTGTAAGAATAAAATGAGAAGACGCCTCCATCTAATTTAGCTCCACCGCCATAAGCACCGCCTTTCTCTCTAAAATACCAATGGTATAAAGATTTGATTATAAGGAAGAAAATAGGTCCAAGAACAGAGCATTGTGGAACACCCTTCAAACGTTTCGTTGTGAATAGGTCACGTGATTCCCTTAAATCGATCAGTCGTGACAAAATGAACACCAGAAATGAGAAGAGAAACCTCGATATTACTGAGAAGGCGAAGTTTCATCTTATAATATAGAATATAGGAGAAATGGTATTAAATATAGGATCGCACAACTTACCGAATCTCTCTATGAAGAAACTTAGATGACAACAACTTTGCAAGAATTCTTAACCTAAAAAGAAAACGAAAAATCGCAGATTGCATTTTTAAAATAAACAGGCATGATAGAGTTAGAGATAAGATTCAACATAATCATTGCAAAGAGCAGGAAGGAATTACTGAGGAAGGGAGAAACGCCTATGAAAAGAAGCAAGGAAGAAGGGAGAAACAACGGTAAAATATAGGGAAAGGGGTAAGGCAACATGAAAAGAGAGAAGGGAAGAAATCATTATTATCCAATTTTATTAATATTTTATTATGGGAGAAATGATTGAAAAATGATAGAAAAATGGCATAAAAAATATCAAAGGAAGACTATTCAAATACCTGTTCCTCTCCGCTCTAAAAACAGAGTTATTATTATTATTATTATTATTATTATTATTATTATTTTATTTTTTTAATTTTTATTAATTTTTATTTTATTTATTATTATTATTATTTTTTTTTAAATATCGCACACGCGCAAGTTGAAGACGCACGGGAGTAGGGTAAGGCGAAATTTAAACTGTATCCGGTTACTAAGAATAGCCCAAACGGGAATTTACATGGCGCGCGCGCTATTTAGAAGTTCCCCATTTCTTATTTATGCTCTCTTGTTTTGATACTTACTTTGGATAATCTTGGTGGTTGTAAGTAACTGCGTTAATACATCGACTGGAGTAGTTCACCGGGAAGGGTAGTTCAAAGTGCGTCTTGTTGGACTTGGGTTGAAATTCGAGATTCTTTAAAAAAGGAAATAATATCTTACACCAGGAGGAAACCAAGTTTGGTGTTGTCTGGTGAATGGTAACTTTTTGCGATTGAGCAATGGAATTAAGTGCTTGCCTTCCACTAATACACTAGTCAATTGAAAACCCCACCCCCCCCCCCCCCCCCCCGCCCTAGGGATAGAGAGGGGAATTACCGGGGAGAGACCAGGGAATTCATACGATCTTTTCAGTAAAAAAATCTTTTCAGCTGATTGATACCAAGCGATAGAACACTTTCTGTTGATAGCACATGACGGGCAGTGTTTGTTCACTGGTAACGAGAGTCATTCAGCTGATTGATACCAAGCAATATGCCCCATAGTCCCCAGCAAGCGTCACCACAGGAACCCCAAATGACAGCACAATACCTACCAATACCATTCCTGGTTCATCAACGGTGCTACTAGGTAGTGCATCACAATAACCTTCTAAAGCTGTCTCTACAGCAGATCTACTTTCTGGGATCGTATTCACTGCACATCTAGACAACACAACGAAAACAATACTTAATATACAACAACCTTCTAGTGCTGTCTCTACAGCAGATCTACTTTCTGGGGTCGTATTTACTGCATATCTAGACAACACAACAAAAACAATACTAAATATACAACAACCTTCTAGTGCTGTCTCTACAGCAGATCTACTTTCTGGGATCGTATTTACTGCACATCTAGACAACACAACAAAACTAAATATACTGCTACTTCAAAACATGTTGCTATCAATAGACGTCACTTCTGGTAATAGCTGCGTTTTGAATGGCTTGTAGAATCTTGGAGGTTGTTTTGATCTCTTGTTTTCTGGTTTCATGTCGTAGAAATAGTCAAAAACAATAGTTTGAGGACTTATTTTGACATGACTAAACTTCCGCTAGTTGCCCCTAAGTCAACCGCTTGTTTGCCCCCCAGTCAACTCCAAAAAGTCACGTGATTGATAGTAAGCGATATTGGTGGGTGAACATTTTGTTTGATGTTGTATGCTGCATACTAAGTAGGAAATGTATTGTGGATCATCTGCAAATAATGTCAGAATAGAAGAAGATATGCTGGAAAAACATTCAGACAAAGTTTAGAAAAAATTCATATCCTTGTGCCGTTTGTCTGAATGCATTCACATCACTCACAATACATTTCTGGCTTGGTATTCCACATACGACAAAACCATTCTTTATTGGAAAGGCTGTATAAAAAAACTGCATGCAGGGTGAGGTTTTTGGCGCTAATATTTTTCATGTCATGAGAATACCTGGAGGCTTCTACCTGGATTTTTGGCAAGCCCAACTTGAGATAAATTATAATTTTTTACATTGCATGAAACATTAAATATTTGAGAGGGTTGGGGACTTTAGAAAAGTCTTAAGTCTTAGGGCTATTAAGGGGTTCCTTGTATTGTTACCTGAATTGAGTACCCTCTAGTACATGCACAGCTATGTTCGTTAGTTTTTGGATAACAGGCGTGAGATCTTCCATATCAACCAAATTTTTCATGAAGAGAACCTAAAACAACGAAATGCCGAGATCAAACAACAATGAATAAAACAAATCAAAATATAATAATATTTTTATTTCGGCTGTAGTGTTTTAACCATTCCAGACCACGTGCCATGCTCTGGAGAATGTTTGACTTGTATCCATATTCGTATGTCTTCTCATGCGCAACCATTTAACAAAGAAATGATACTCTAGGGAATAACATGTGGTCTGAATGGGAAAAAATTACGCCAAAGCTAGAGGTTTATTCTCAGGCGTAAACCGTTAAATAAAGAAATGATACTCTAGGGAATAACACGCGGTCTGAAATGGGACAACATTACGCCAAAGCTAAAGAGGTTTATTATCAGGTGTAAACCGTTAAATAAAGAAATGATACTCTAGGGAATGACACGTGGTCTGAAATGGGAAAACACGCCCAAGGTAAAGAGGTGTATCGGGAGGTGAGTTCTTAAAACCCTACCTGGGACAAGCCACCAAATATTTCACCCAGATGTGAAGCCGGAGTCAAGACACTGGAAGCCAGGCTCATTGCATATGAATGACCAGAATGTGCAATGGAGTTAGCAAAATCTGCCGCCATCATATTTATCAGGGTACGAAGACGATCTTGGTCATCTAACATGGGCCTGGTGAAACAAAATAGCAATGTAATAGTGGGCCTGTAGTAGACACAGGCCGTGAGAGACTGGACAAGAAGCACGGTGTGAGTGGAGAAAGAGGGCGGCCATTCTTCTAGTTGTTGTAAATTTATTAGACAAGTTAGTGAATAAAGGTAATTTGTGGAAATCCTGGGCCGCATAATGTAAACATTCTTGGTTGTTGCATGACGTAATCAGGAGCAGCGACTGACATGCCAAAATGGAAAAAAGTGAGAGAACATCCTGCACTACGTTTTGATCAACAATCTATGTAATATCTTATCACTACCTTGCAAATATCTCTCCCCAGAGATAAAACATGTGTGGTAAGTTACCATCCAAACAGTGAGAAGAAAACATCATGCCCTAAAAAGCATCAATTAGAACAATACATAATAAGACCTAATTTTTTCTCAATAACATAGCCTTGCACTTACAGTGCCACTACTCCAACCACGGCCGCCTCGTCAAATGTTCTACAAATCATCCAAAAGTGTTCGAGCATTTAGACAATAAGCCTTTTCATAGTTTAAGAATCGATTCCACTGCGCATGCGATTTTATCCCGAATTTCTCACCTTCTTTATTCTAAACCTTCTTTTGTTCTTAATTAAACAAAAGAAGGTGAGAAATTCGGGATAAAATCGCATGCGCAGTGGAATCGATTCTTAAACTATGAAAAGGCTTATAGATTAGCGACAAATTTTGAATTGAAATATTCTTCTTTTGTTACGGTTGATAAAACTAAATGACGAAGAAGAGCTTGTAATATATTTTCTTCGCAAATCATGTGTCAAAAATATAAAAAAATAGTAAAGTATGACTTCAAATACGACAGGATAGCAAATTAGAAACCGTATAAAACACAGTCTTTATGATTACAGTTTGTTTCTTCCAGACAACGATATAATCAGGCTGACACTGTTAGATTTTATCACCATGTTACTATGCGAGAGCACGTTTATATTCGACGACAAAGGTGCCGGCAGTCTCCTAAACCGTGTAAACTCTTGGATATCTGTCCGATTTGTAGCAATTCTATTGTTCAGATTCCCACTTTTGATTGGCTAATTTGTAGAAAATTTGTTCGGATGGCCTTGAATGCAGTATTCTCTTGCTCTTGATAAAACCTTTTAACTTTCTTTGTTTTGTCTGCTCTCTCCTCTTACTTTAAACTGGAATTTTTAAATTTTCTTGCACACATGCATTCATTTTCATATTTCTGTTTGTTTTACTTCCATTGCTCTCCACTTCCAGTAATGTTAATTCTCTTTCATTTAATAACTTTCTCCTTCGATCCCTTATGGCCACCACCTACCTGTTCATACTTATTGGTTCCTGTATGGTGTGTACACACGTGAGTGCCGACAGACAATCCTCCTGTTCTTCGTTCGATAATCTGCACCAGCTCCTTGTAATTCAGGTTTCCTGCTCCCATCCTGAAGAAAAACACCAGAGTCTTGGTTAGGTTGCATTTAGTCACACTGTTGAATAGTTAGCTAAATTTATTCTCGGCTTCGCCTCGTGTCACTCTTTCGCTTGTTTTAACAATTAAAATTAAACGATTAAAATCGTTCTTTATTTTTATTTTCTCTCGTGCGTCTATATCGCCATGGGCGCGCGCTTTTATGTCGTCTAACTGATAACTAACTTATATAACTATTTAGTTGACGTCACCTAAAATAGCAAAAAAGCGCATCCGGGGGGGCTTACTTTACCAGAGAATGTGTAAAGAGACAGTCGATTACATCTTCGTTTTCTCCCCCTGATTTTCAGACCGTTGACCGTGAATTGCCAATTTATGTGACGACAACTAAGATAGTAAATAACTTATCTAATTTAGTTGACGTTAACCATTCAACAGGTGCACTGTAACAACACGTGTATGCATAGAGTAGTTTTCGTATGACTGTGAAAAGCTCAAGGCACAAACACGGTCGTGACACGGCAAAGCATACGCCAGACCAATCACTTTGAGCGAGAATTTACTCTCCATCCCATCAAATACCCGAAACACGGCATAAACACGGCGCGGACACGGTCACGACAAGGTCACGGCACTGTCAGACCAATCACACTGCGCGAGAGAAAAAATCTGCCAAATAAAAATCTAGAAAACATTACGGTCAAGGCACGGCACGCTTACGACACTGAGCTTTTCACAGCCATGCGAAAACTGCTCAACGATTCAAACAAGGGAATACAGAACAGCGAAGGAATCAGGTAAAGAGTATCAGGTGTGTACATATCCTGCGTGCATCTGAACACAAACTGTTGGTTAGGTTCGTACAGGGCTTAAGATAACTGCTGGTCAGTCGCCAGTCATGATGACAGGCCATACTAGTACAGCTACATTAGGAGGTTAAACCTAGTTTCCTTGTCACAATAAATAGCAAGGCAAAGCTTTGACCAGACAAGTTCTAATTCTGGGTGGACATTGTCCGATGTCTGGCCGTTATTTTAAGCCGTGGTGTCAGTTGTATGTCATTTCATGAATGACACTTCACTCACTTTGTAATGACGAAACAGAATAATGGCAGGTAAGGTTTGAGGTCATCAGGGATATCTGAGATACTGGAGATGGCCCTGAAGTACGTAACACCATTAGTGGGCTGCTCAGAAAACTGTATTGGAACACCAGCTGAAGAAATAAACAAATGAAGAGACGGACAGACAGACCACCTCAGTAACCACCTTGAGTATTAATACTTTCTTTATAATACCACCCTGAGAAAGCATATTTTTTAAGTCTAATTTTTAATTTCTTGATTCAATGTTTTTTTCCCAGATCCTCCAGTTTTTCTCCCTTCTAAAGACTTACAAAAGTTAGCCATGCACTGACTTAGATCAGCCCAGAGGTTGTTTCAGAGTTAGATCTGTGAGTTAGCCATGCCCTGACTTAGATCAGCCCAGAGGTTGTTTCAGGGTTTATTCTGTGAGTTAGCCATACCCTGACTTAGATCAGCCCAGAGGTCGTTTCAGGGTTAGATCTGTGAGTTAGTCATGCCCTGACTTAGATCAGCCCAGAGGTTGTTTCAGGGTTCGATCTGTGAGTTAGCCATGCCCTGACTTAGATCAGCCCAGAGGTTGTTTCAGGGTTCTATCTGTGAGTTAGCCATGCCCTGACTTAGATCAGCCCAGAGGTTGTTTCAGGGTTCAATATATGAGTTAGCCATGCCCTGACTTAGATCAGCCCAGAGGTTGTTTCAGGGTATTGATTAAATTTAAAGGTTTTTAAAGATTGGAGTCTTTTGGATTTTTCATGTCCATGCAGCCATGTTAGTAGTCTCCTATGCAGCTGCTATTAGTGTCATCATGCAACGAGGGGAGTAAGCAGTGCAGGATGACACTAATAGCAGTTGCATAGGAGACTATCATGTTGGTGGTAGTTGACAGAAGATTCCTAATTAGCTTGCTTTTTCTGCTATCTTTACTTTCTCATTTAACTCTCTTGGGAATGGAAGCAAACCATCAATTCTTTCTCATTTAACTCTCTTGGGAATGGAAGCAAACCATCAATTCTTTCTCATTTAACCCTCTTGGGAATGGAAGCAAAGCATCAATTCTTTCTCATTTAACTCTCTTGGGAATGGAAGCAAACCATCAATTCTTCGTACATACCAATAACACACTCATCCACGACTACAGGCTTGTGTTTTGGGTCAATGTCTGAAAACAAAACCAAGATTATGTTCAAGATACAAACAAGTTATGGTGTAGCTTGGGTATGCACACCCCAAACTGAGCCATAAGATACATTGGTAATACAACTACTGTCTACCCAAAGGGGCGTTTTACAATCCCAATGCGACAAATACATCCTCTCTGACCTGATATTTGCATGACTGGCAGACATGACACATCTTGAACGGTATTTTGCTGCTTTGCTAATTCTAAACCTGAAAAAATAGGAAAGAAAGTATTTTTTTATAGAAAATGGGTTGCCTGTGTTGCGATGGAGTGGCATGGGTCAAAGGTTCTGACCTCACTCTCGTCGGGGCCAATTGACCTCCTCAGCTCAGGTGTAAAGTTGTCCCATTTCAGACCACATGTCATTCCCTTGAGAATGAGATTCTTTGTTGGAGTTGTATCCAAATTTATGTGTCTTCTCATGTGCAACTGAGTGCAACTGTTAAACAAAGAAAAGATACTCTAGGGAATGACACATGCTCTGAAATGGGTCAACATTACGCCAGAGCCAAGGAGGTCTGTTGTTGGGTTTCACTTGATGTCATAATTTCCTGTCTCAAGCAGAATGTTCACCACTTTAATCCCAAGTTTTCAGTAGAACTCTATCTGATCGACCATCATTTGGATCAGATAATGAGTAACTTCAAAGACTTAAATCACTTTTAAATAAATAAATCACTTTATTTAAGTGTCTAGTCGTTCTAGCACTTTCGCACTAATTGGGGACACTTTTCACTCACACACACTACCACTACATTCAATATTCTATGCACACAATGCTCAACTCACATGTTGATTTCCACTTTTACCCAGCAATAGAATTCTTTCTGGCTGACAGCACCTGGTGGTCAGTGTTTGACCACCATTTGGAGCAGATAATGAGATTCAAAGACTTTTATCAGCTGAGTGAAACCCAGTAATAGAATTCTTTCTGGTTGACAGCACATGGTAGTCAGTGTTTGACCATCATTTGGAGCAGATAATGAGATTCAAAGACTTTTATCAGCTGATTGAAACCCAGTAATTTTCAATGCCATCTTTCTCGTAAAGAGTACTCACACTTTTTGTAGATAATATCCTTGTCTTCTGCTGTCAATGTTGAAGTTTGGTCTTGCAGTTTCTTCTTTTCTTCTTCTGCTAGTTTGTTTTCATACTCAGGCTGATTAATATTACCAACAAAAAAATATGAGCTTCTCAGAAGAAGGCAAGATTTGTCTCGTAATGAACAAGGAGCTTGAGAGTTGGAATGGAGTGAGAGATATATTCCTACTGTATGTATGTAAGGGAGACGGCTTGGTCTATAGTATGTTAATGAGTTGTACATAAGCTGTGTCAAAAGGTCTATGAAATAGTACCCAAGCTAGACCACAATGCATTCTGTTTGTCAATCTTTCTGAAAAGGTATATGAAATAGTAGCCAGAACATGTATTGTAAGACAGTGTAAGGCATTATGAACAAAATATGCTGATTTGAACCCAAGCTAGACCACAATGCATCTTGTTTGTCAATCTCAGAAAAGGTATATGAAATAGCCAGAACATGCATTGTAAGATCAGTGTAAGGCATTATGAACAAAATATCAAGGTTAGCAGCTCAGAAAAGTGCTACATCTAAGTAAAACCCAACTGCTCCAACTTACGTCTGGGTTCAAGACAAGTGTTAGACAATGTGGGTTATCTTTGAAGTATTCTTTGACTTTATTCTGCAGAAACTTCTCATCTTTGAGGCACTCCTACAGAGGAGAAATCAAGCATCAGAAAGATAACACAGACCAGCCCTTGGATGGAAGTTATACAATGCTTCTTCTGAGAATATGTTACTTTAGAACTTTAGAGTTTGTAATACTCTAGTAAGAAGAAGCATGCTTAACATACTTTGAACTTCTCAATGTATTTATTACTGCAATTTTCATGAACATGCAAACTCTGTGTCTCCAATTTGCTTGCTGAAATTTGTTTTTCCGCTGCCGCCAGTCAAAAATATGAAAGGTACCGACTGATTAGTTTTGATTGACGGCAGCGAAAAACCAAATTTCAGAATGCAGCTTGCAGACACAGAGTTCACATGTTTATGAAAATTGCATTAACTTGGAAAAACGAATCAGCCCTTGGATATAAGTTATACAATGCTTCTTTGAAATTCTGAGCATTTGTTCCCTGAGGGTACATATATGAGAAAAGGGGGTGCAGAGAGACTTTAGAACTTTAGAGTTTATAATACTTTAGTATGAAGGAGGAATCCTAACATACTTTGAACTTCTCCATGTATTTATTAACTTGGAGGTACTCTGTGGGATCTCCACCATGGTTCCAAGGCTGCATTAGGCTCTAAATAAAACAAAGACTGTTAGTAATAATTGCTGTCAAAACTCTTACATAGAATAAGCTGAATTTTTGTTTGTCCTGCCTTCCTCCTCCCCCCCTTCCCCCTCCCCACTGTTCCCACAACACTGCACACCATCCCCCATGAAACAATTTCTTACCATCATTAAGCCAAGCCCAAAGTTAGAGCTCTGATGCTTGATAGAAAGTTCTAACTGATGTAGAACAGCTTCTATTCTTTCTTGTGGAATGCCCTCTCTGAAATTAAAAAAAAGGAGAAACAATCTAAGCAATTGCTACAAAGTTATTCTTACTACTGCTTTGTACAGGTATGGATTTATTGTCAAATATTACCTCAAACCTAGTGGGGATCAGGAATAAGGTCCAAAATAATGGGGCTTAAAAATATCCAAGAAAATGAAATTGTAGTGACTCAAGTCCTCAGTACGTGGCCTCAAATTTGAGTAATAGCATAGTCATAAACATGTTACTAATGACATAGCCACAATATAATCCGTGCATCCAAAGATTGATGGTACTTGCTGACATGACTGAATCAAGCACACTATGTAATGGAGATTTCGTTTAAAATTTCTTTTGAATTTATCTCGATTAATAAATTTTTATTATGCTTTTGCTATGTTATAGAAGCATTGGTCATTGATTAGTGTTCTTCCATCAAGTTTGGGGTGCACTCGGTTGGTTGCTTAAGCTTGAGTCGCACGAGTCGCATGAGGCAAAGGCATCCTTCAGGCTTAGCAACCTCCCACATGCATCCAAAACTTGATGGAAGCACGCTAATCAATGACCACAGTACAAGAAGTACAAGACATCCAAGGTTCAAGATACCAGAACTCTGCTGTATTTCATTGACAGGAAAGTGGCTTTAAAATGATGAACTTACTGAATGACTTTGTCAAATGTTTGGTTGATAATTTCCTTGACTCTTGGTACATCTTCTGCTTTGATGCCTTTGAGACCAATGGAGAATGAAGAATCCTTTGTGCCATTGTCATATCTATTATATATTCAACACACAATATTAGATTGATCATATCTATGCATAGTTTTCTCATAAGACAAGTGTTACTAGCTAACACTTGAATTTATCATATTTACACACCAACATCACCATCAACTCTATTATCATTATAATCATCATTACTATCGAGAATAGAAAGCTGCCAGTGCTATCATTGTCTTCATCATTCTCACAACCATCATCATGATCATAATCATCACCAACTGCAACATCACCATCACCATCACCACCATCATCATCGCCATTATCATCATCATCATCATCATCATCATCACCATTATCACCATCACCACCATCATCATCGCCATTATCATCATCATCATCATCACCATCATCATCATCGCCATTATCATCATCATCACCATCATCATCATTATTATCACCATCACCATCACCATTATCACCATTATCATCATCATCATCATCATCATTATTATCACCATCACCATCACCACCATCATCATCGCCATTATCATCATCATCATCACCATCATCATTATCATCGCCATCATCATCATCGCCATCTCCACCACCGCCACCGCCACCGCCACCTCCATCACCATTGTCATCGCCATCTCCATCACTGCCATCTCCATCTCCGTCTCCATGGCCATAGTCATCATCATTATTGTCCCCATACTCACCCTGTACCAGGAGAATAGTTTGACCCAATGTTGGGTTCAATAAGTGCTTGGTAAAATGGGGATGTTGGTCCTCCAATCAAAAGAGACGACAGGACACTCATAACAAACCCTTCAAATGGATCAGTAGTGCTTGAACAACAAGAAGTATAAATTTAGGCTTATAATGCATAATAAGTTAAATCAAAACAGATTGGATACATGTTACCCTCATCAGACCCTCCCCACCCCCCACCCCTTGGAAATTCCAATCCCTCTCTGTGGGGGTGGTATGAATATTTTATGGAACTACACAATATACCCTCCTCAGTCCCTCCCCACCCCTTGGAAATCCCAATCCCCCTCTGTGGGGGAGCTATGCATATTTTATGGAACTAGTTGTTTTTGGTAATAATGGGGTATTCAGAGACTCCCCCCTGATTATGATACAACATACCTGCTAAGTAGATAACTCATGCTTACAATAGTCTGTTTATCAGGGTCAGCTTCCATTGGGTCAACAGGACCTGTGATGCTGGCTTCTCTCTGAAGGAATGAATGATCATGTTAAGGAATGTTATCGAGGGAGTAACCTTAACACACTCTCATTATCATCATCTTTTCCCTTTAGGTGCGTTTCTGGCCTTAGGTTGCTTCTACTTGGCTAGGGTGGGGAATCTTGTCTCCACCAGTCGTATTTAGTCCTTTGTCTTCACCATTATTTTTCTAGCCTGTCGGTGTCTATACCTAGCAAGGATTGTATCCTAGTCCGTATTGCTAACATGTGTTACTAAGACCAGAAATCACACCTGAGAACCCAAGAGGGAGAGGTGATCGTGCTACCACTACACCACCCTTGATTTCCAAGTTGCCCTTCAAGGCCCGGTTATGTGAAGCCTGGATAGCGCTATCCAGCAGATAAATCCTTATCCAGTGGATAAGTCATTGCTGTTTTCCAATAAATTTATCCAATGGATAAAATTTATCCAATGGATAGTGCTATCCAGGCTTCGTAAAATCTGGCCCAGTCAATTAATTTCCTATCTCCTTACACTTGAAGTCCATCGCATTTCATTAGGAATGTCTGTCTCTGTTTGAAGCCTTTCAAAGTGTTTCAAGGCAATTTCATTAATCTGTTGCAGATGATCTTCAAGTGGAATGTCTCCATACGTGTAAAACCTACAAATATAACAAAACAGAAAACCCTTAGGAAATGCAAAAGAAATGCCTTGATGAGGAAATTTGGAATCTTGGTGCAGGACGGCAATGAGGGCTATTATCAAGGGGTGCAATGCATACACCAATGCTGATGCCCCCCACCCCCACCACCACCTAAAAAAATGATGGATTCTTGGCATTTTGCTGCCATCTACTGTACCCCATCCCCTAGCCCATAAAAAATACATGGAACTTCACCTGCTGTTGACAGAATACAGTATATCCTACCTTGAATTACTGGGGTGGTAGTGAGTAGAATGAAACTGCTTGAGTTGTTCCCACTTTTGAAATAAAATATAATCAAAATTGGTCAAATAAAACTAGCAAAGAACTACTTGAACATTTTGATCAGATCATCTTCATCTTGTGGTGGTTCAGGGCCTTGAACCCATGAAACCAAAGTAACCAATACTTTTTCCGTTATTTTAAGACTAAAGCAATAGTACATTGTTGTTGTACTCCTTTTTTTTTTGGCATAAAAAGAATATTTTTATGATATAACACCTTATAGCACCTCAAGCAAATGATATGGGTGGATATCTGGTGTTTATGATTTGATTTCTGGACTCAGCAGCTTATGTGAGTAGAGTTTGTTAGGTTACTTCCTTGATTCAAAGGATTCCAATTGGATCTGTGAGTTAGCCATGCCCTAACTTTGATATGCCCAGAGGTTGTTTCTGGGTTCAATCTCTGAGTTAGTGATGCCCTGACTTTGATCAGTCCAGAGGTTGTTTCAGGGTTTGATCTGTGAGCTAGCCATGCCCTGACTTAGATCAGCCCAGAGGTTTTTTCAGTTTTTGATATTTTTTCCTTGGGGGTAGGGGTAGGTACTCACAGTCAAATCTGGTATACGCAGTGGTTCCCCACCACTATTGTTACTATAAGTATGACTAGGCAATAGTTTGCTCTGAGCATCTCTAACAAATATTGATTCAGCTGTAGACATGGCTCCCTTCATTTCATTGAAAACAACTCCTTTGAAAACCAAAGGAGAATCGGGGTTGTTGAGGTCTTCATTTTCGAGTCTCCAGCCTTCTTGCCTGATGGAAAATTTGAGAAGAATTAATGAACCTAAGGTTAAAAATAACTTGACTTCAGAATTAATGTGGGCTATAGAAGTTGATAAAGGAGATGATTGTGATGGTGATCATAGTAATGATGTTGATAATGACAAATGGGATGCTTAAGATGCTCAAGATGCTTGTTACTTGCTTGTGTTATTCACATGTAATGTCTTGCTTGTGTTTGCTTTTATTTTTTTTTATATCCATGTAACTTCTTATTTGCGTCTTGAATGAATAACCATGTGTGCTGTATGTATGTATAATACCTACCAGAAATCCAGTTCTTGTAAGCGAGGAAAGAACACAGCGTCTAAATACACAGACAACAAGTTCCTGAAGTCTTTTGGGTTTTGAGTGGAGAAAGGATACATTGTGACATCACTTGCTGGAAATGAAATTTTAAAATGATTAATAATTATTGACTATGGCAACAGTTGTCACAACTTTTACAGTAAAACCATGATAGAGCTACTTACTTCATATTATTGATGAGTAGTGTTATGTTGATGTTTTATCTTATTATCTTATCATTGGTGTCGGTGATAAAGTCTAAAGATTAAGATGGATGATGATGATGATGATGGAAGTTGATGATGATAATGCATAATGATGATCATGAATGATGATGATGATAATGATGGTGGTGGTGGTGATGATCATGATCGTGATAATGGATGATGATGATGATGACCATGGAAGATGATGATGGTGATCAATGATGAGTATGATGATGATAATGGTATAATAGAAATGGCAATGATGATGATGATGGTGATCATGGATGATGATGAAGATGATTATTATGATGATCATGATCATGATGATAATGATGATGATCATAGATAATGATGATAGCAATGGTAGTAATGATAAAATATTAGCAATAACTGATGATGATGATTAAAAACAATGATGGTGGTAGACATGATCATAATGATGGTGACATGGTGATGACCGATCATGATGATGATGATTATGATTTTGATGATGAATGTTTACAATAATTAATATTGATTTGGTAATACCTGTCATTGCATTCATAAATGTTGCTAAAGATCTGTTAAGCATTTTAAAGAATGGATCCCGGCAAGGGAACTTCTGTGATCCACACAGCGTCGTGTGCTCTAATATGTGCGACACTCCAGTACTGTCCATGGGTGTGGTGCGGAATCCAACCCTGACATAACAAACAACAATAGTACAGTGAACAACTGTGACAAGAAAAATCATTTTCAGTTATTTTAATGTTTTATGACTCTATGTTATGAAGAAAAAGAATGGGATTGGGGTTCCTGTGGTTGATATAATACAGGGAACCCATACAATTGCAAACGTTTATAAAGTGTAGTGACAGAGCTGAGAAACATTAAGCATGTACCAAATTGTCCAAGAAAACAAACATGGCTGCCAGAAAATACTGCATCTAACATAAAAATTGGTCAAGATTTTTGGGGAAAAGGGTTTTAGCATACAGCATATATGAACATTAGAAAAATTTTTTTTTATATAAGAACAAACCTTATAGGTATTTGTTAATAGGTTAGAATAGAGTGGTTAGAATACATTTTTTTGCTGCTATTTTTATAAGCATACAACTATTGCCAGTTGGAATTTGGTTTTTCACAGCTGCCAGTCAAAAGTATGAAAGATACTGACTGATTAGTTTTGATTGACGGCAGCAGGAAAAAAAATTTCAGCGTGCAGCTCAAAGCTACCAAGTTTGCATGTTTATGATAATAGCAGTAATCTTCAAGATTATAGCAATCAGATGAGCCTGTGATTTTATCCAAAACTACCAAGACAAGTTTTTTCCTGTCCTGTTGCATTGGAAGACAATGTGTGAGTGTAATTACCCAAAGACATTATTTGAATCATCTCTTGCAATATGTAAGTGCTGGGCTCCTGTGGAATCATGGGTAAGGTGGACAGATACTAATGACAGTTCTGGTACTGGTACAACCTATACAAAACAAGATGCAAACAATATTATTTACTACTATCATTTATTATTTACTACTATTATTCATTATTTACTTTTTTGTTTGTTACTAATAAAAAAAATGTATGTAGGCAGTCTTATTACATTTTTCATCTTGAATATTTCATTTTATCATTTATTGTTTAAATGAAATATTAAAGACAAAAAATGTTATATGCCTGCCTACACAAAACAGAGTTTCTTCTCCTTTCTTCCAAGAAATCATATTGGATGCTTATTAGCTTGTGCGTAATGTTTTCCTTTTTAGACAACATGTCATTTACTTGAGAATAGGATTATTTGCTCGAGTTAAGTATGCATATTAATGTGTCTTCTCATGCACTGTGGTTAAACAAAGAAATGATACTCTAGGGAATAACCCACGTCTGAAATGAAAAAACATTACGCCCAAACCAAAGGATTCATTCATTTACCTTGGTTACTGTGTAACCATGGAGGCTGTCACCTTCCTTTAGCTGTTCTAATAAACACACATCAACAAGAGTAATAAATTCAGTGACATGTTAGATATTAAATCATGTTTGGCCTATCTCCAGTGCAAGTTATTTATGCAGCACAGCTGACATCACAATACCAACTCAAAACGTCAGTCACCACCAACAAAAAAATTAACAGTCTTTTTCAAGACTACATTCACCCGGACGATCACACTTCACAACAAACTTCAACACCTGGGTTCAAACCATCTACTGTAATACCAGCCTTACAATCTATAGAACGAGTCACAATATATTTAACAAAAGAGAAGAGCAGCATAAATTATAATTCACTGGAGATAACCTTATATTCTCTTAATCTTTCTTACTTGCTGCATCGAGTACCGCTGTGCTTTTCTCACATTCTTTTTGAAGCTGTGTGCATAAATATCTTTGATTGTTCCTAAATATTGACATAATTTGAATAAGATACTATGGAAAAAAGGCATCTAAAGACTTGAGCAAGAGTAAAAATATTTATCAGCAAATACGATTTAAAATATCGCACGTGTAACCATGTCATTTTGTTGAGTCATCCTCGTGAAAATTATATCCGAATACCTACCTTAAATATGGCAGTAATTTCCTTGGAGCAAGATTACGCGAAAGAAGTAGTAAGTTAGAGCGCCACATTTTAGAAATATGAACTAAAATTGCCGCTTAAAAATTGAGAAAAAAGTAGAACCAAAAATATTTAAAAAGACGACCCTTCGTCCGCCATTTTGTTTCCCGGCATTCTAAGCGGGTGTAATTATTTTGAGCATTTATGCGCGCAATGTGTTGTGGGTAGCCTAAAACACTTTTTCTTCCGATAAATATTATCTTAAAGGTTTTATAAATGAATCAGTTTTAAATTGAGAAATTCGTGATGTTAAGATTATTTTTTTATTTTCAATAAATTTTAGGTTTGTTTAGTTAGAAAATTTCATTTGAAAATTTGAGCCTGCTCTTTAGGAGCAGCGGTAACTCCCATGAGAGAAACGGCCATTTGAAAAAAACAACAGAATTTGAAGGTTAACTCTTTGATTCTTGACGATATTTTCAAGATCAAAATTACATTCTGAGGCCTCAATTACGCAAAAACTGTTGATTGGAAGGTTTTTTCTCGTGTAGATCGCTTGGAGGAATGGAGGATCAGGGGGGAAGGGTAAGTTGTTCATATTGTTGTCGAGTTTTTAAGATGGCGTCTGTTTATCTATTCGAATGTCATGTCAACACAAGGCTGCAAGGATTATAACGCTTGTCTTGTGTTTATTTTTATTAATTTTTCCGAAAATTTAACGCTTGATGCTTTTATAGATATCATTCATCAAAATCATTGAAAGTTTTGTAAATTTTTGTGTATAAATTTGAAGAAAAGCATGCACAATTTTGCAATATTTTTTTCGCAAAATATGCTACACGTAAGCTTACATTTTAATTACAATTAACTATTCCTATTTCGTCATCAAAACATTTTTTGATTTGATAATATTAATTGGTATTAATAGAACGTTACTACCCTAGCAACTTCAAAATATATTGAAAGAGGGTATATTGTGTAGAAATATCCATACCTCCCCCACAGAAGAGGATTTGAATTTCCAAGGGGTGGGGAGGGTCTGAGGAGGGTATATAGTGTATAGGTACTCCTCCCAATGGGTGGAGTATATGGATATTTTCTAAACTATATTTTTTCATATTACTCAAATGTTACCATTTTTGTCGTTAGTCCACTCCTCCATACCTCAGGAGCGTCAGGGGTGTACCAGATTCCCCATTCAGAGGAAGCATGAGATCAGAGGCCAATAGCTCTATATCATCCTACAGGGACTTTCCTCATGCCAAAAAGTACCAAGCTGAGGGATTAGCATCACCAAGAGGAATTGCGCCGCAGGCTAACAGTAGAGGTATTTGAGCAAACCATTACTAGGGATATCAACGAATTGCCATACCACAGAAAAAATAGAAGATGGAGAATGTTTTATGAAATCAGGCTCATGTTATCAAATTTTTATTACCACTGCTTCCATTGCTACACGCTGATTGAGACAACAGTAGTGTCAGGGAAATATTGTTATCTTTATGTATTCTAATTGATGGCTGCATATTGCCCAATTTCCCTGTCACAACTATTGTTAATTAAATGTTTAGTAATAAAATGTTTTTATTTTTATTGAAGAAATAGAAAATGTATGTGTGTGCTGTGTGCAGTTATGAAGCACTTGCAATATTATTGTGGATATTTGAAAACATTTGAGAAGTATTAGGAGAGGTGCAACTCATAGCAGAGTACTTCTCAACACTTCTCTCATGTCTTGCCAATCTTCAAGTGCATTATAGAGCAGATGCAATTCAACCGTGAAATAAAATAAAACTAAATACTAACTAATAGTTAATTTATTTAGTGACTAATAGTCACTATTACTCAACCAGAACATTTATTAAACAAAAGACACAAATGGTCTCTTGTGTATTTGTCCTTTGCATGAATGTTCTGGTTGAGTGATAGCAACTATTAGTCACTAAATAGATACTATTAGTTAGTGTTTAGTTTGACTTGATTTCACAGTTTAATTGCATCTGCTCTAGTGTAATAAATTCAATTTCTTTGAATGAGAAATTGGAAATTGTGTTCATGTGCTGTGTGTTCTCTTATGAAGCATGTGCCCCAACCAATCAAAAAGTGAGGTATATAACAGGTATATTATATCTCAATTTATAGCTGTCATATCTGCACTCAAGGGGCTACAAGAGAAGATAAGAAAGCTTGAACTAGAAAGAACAGAAGCAGAGGACAACCTTAAAAGATTGGCTACAGAATCAAAGCATTACAAGGATATTCTACAGAAAGAACACCATGCTAAAAGTACCAGCCAAGGAATCATTAGCAAACAAAATGACGGTAACAACATTGATCAAAACAACATTATTTTTATTGAAACCTGAAACAACCTCTGGCTAAGTCAGAGCATAACTGTGTCACACACCAAACCCTGGAACGACAACTGGGCTGATCGAAGTCAGGGCATATGGCTAGCTCACAGATTTGACCCTCAAAAAACCTCTGGAATGCATGATTGAAAACAGGACATAAATAACTCACAGATTGAACCTGAAACAACCTCTGGGTTGATCTAAGTCGGGGTATGACTTACTGACAGATTGAACCCTGAAACAACTTCTGGGCTGATCTAAAAATGTTAGATTTGGTTTTTTCTTTTGTCAATCATTTTTACATTTTGCATTTCAAGCTAAAGACATATTAGGTCAAATAACCCTACCGACCTTAAAATGAGAAACAAAAAGAGCACTTCAACATGAGTAAGAAAATGGAAATTCAGCTCATAACTGAACATGACACAAAAGAAATGGCAATAAATTGTATAAAATTTAATATTTTATAAGCTTAGTATTAATTTTGTATTGTTGAAAATGAGCTCTTGTCCTATTATTAAATGGTCTGTTCCATACTTTTGTTCATCAATATCTTATAACTATTATTTTATATAGATCTGCAAAATGATCTTCAGGGTGCTGAAGCAAGGTGCCACCTACTTGAAAAGCAGTTGGACTACATGCGAAAAATGGTACAAACAGCAGAAATGGATAGGGACAATGCAGTCCAGCGATCTGCCATGCTCACTCAACAAATAAGCCAACAAGCAACTGCTGACATTAAAGGACAGATTGGCAAGTTAACTGGGCTGGAGCGAGAGCATATGAAATTGACAGCTTCACAGTCACTGGCTGAGGTGAGCTTGTGGTTTTCCCCTGATGTTACTGTGATTGTAAATGGCCATATTCAGGTCCTTTTTAAATTGGATTTTGTTGTTATTGTTGTTTAAGAGCAAGATAAGGGAGTTGGAAGAAAGACTAAGAAATGAAGCCCATCACAGGAAGCTGTTGGAGGATAAGACTGTACAGGTAAATTTGGCATCATTGCCTCTTCTTTGGCTCCATTGCTCGTGCACAGGCCATTACTATGCAGGAGATCATAGGAGGGTTTACTGTAAACCTCTGTAAATCTGTAAATCTGTTGGAGCAACACTCAGGATCTTAAGTAATCTTAGCTAGTACATGTAGAAGGTGCTGCAATTGCTCCAAAAATATCTGCAAGTGGTTAGACCTCCGTTGTGTCCTGTATGATGGCCCTGTCTTATTAAGAGACATTAAACATAGCAGGCCACACATGACTATCACATGTAACCCTCTCTAAATAAAGTTAATTATTATTAATTATAATTATAATTTTTAATAAATAAGAAAATGTGCATGATATTTCATATACTCATGGCCATGGCCATTCCTGAATTTTATAAACATGATATATTCTGGTCTTACTTGGGCACAAACAACACCAAATGAGCTATGATGGACAACTGATGATTGTATTCAAAATAGACCAGAATGCACCATGTCTTCTATCTCAGAAAAGTTCATTGGAGAGGGTGGTCACGTGGGGCTACAGCCATTTAAGTGGCTATTACCCTTCTGACAATATTCACAGTATTGATTCTACATGGGGTAAGATATTGTTCAGCTTATGGCATGGAAAATCCTTTATAAATTTAAGAAGCTGCACTCAAACTAAAAAAAAATTTCAGTTTATTCAACATCTTACCCCATGTAGATTCAATACAGTGAATATGTCAGAAGGGTGATAGGCACTTTATATTTTCTTTATCTTCTATGATACAAGTTAAAAATGGAGGTTGCACCACAGTCCCTGGTGCATGCAGAAAACCCTTGGAATGCAACATCCTTGCATCTTTGAGACGAACATTAATGTTTGCAATTTTGTTATTTACTGTTCGTTTTTTTGTGTATTTTTTAGCTTCAAACGGAGTCAGAAAGAAATCGAATTCTTATACAAGCAGCACCACCACCACCAAAAATCAAAAAGAAAAAGAAGAAAAAGGTACATAAAAATACAGTCCAAACCTCTCTAATAAAGACACCAAGGAGTTGGACCTAAATGTAAATATTTGAATCATTAAGGGTAGACAAGATCAAACAAAGTGTCCATAATAGATAGGTGTCTGAGTTAGAGAGTTGTTCGGTTATAGCACATTTTATGATCATGATTCCCATGTGCCCAAATTCGGTAATTACTGTTTGAATAGTGCTTACCTCTTAGAACTTAATTACTCTATTTGGCTGCTTTTCCAGGTAAAAGCCAAGTCAAAGCCACAACCAGTACCAGGAAATCCTCCTGGACATTTTCACTTGAATATGGGAAATATCCCATTCGTCGTAGGAAAGGTAAGAAAATGTTTTCCCATGCATGCTAAAACAGCCCTTACCTTACTTTTACTGGATACTCACTCTTTTCTCTTACAGTCTGCTAGCAAATCCCATTCTGTTGGTGCTAACATCCAGCAAGCTTTATCCCTTCTCAAGGGTCACAATCCAGCTTTGTGTAACGCTTTAGCGCAGCGCCAAGCAAGACGTTGCAGTAGCTCTACTTCCAGTGACTCGGAGGGACTTGAAGATCTTCTGCTGGGCTTGCAGGACGAGTTTGGGCACATGAGTTTGTAAGTAATGAAAGAATACATCTCGTATGTCTAGCATGAATTTAGAGTATGCTAGAGCAGTTTTCGTATGACTGCGAAAAGCTCACGGCACAAAAGTGTCGTGGCACGGCAAGGCATACGCCAGACCAATCACATTGCTCGAGAATTTACTCTCCTTCCAATAAAATGCCCTAAAATTTATAAACACGAACATGGTCACGGCACTGCCGGACCAATGACTTTGCGCGAGATAAAGACTTTTCAATCAAAATTCTAGAATACATTCCGGTCGCGGCAAGGCACGCATACGGCACCGACTTTTTCATACGAAAGCTGATCTATGAATCTCCTGTAACATGACCGTGGACGCGAGTGAAAACGCACTGCGCATTCTCGGAAGTTTGGCGGGAAATTCAAAGTTCCAAGACTTACCCTAGTGTAACGCTACTCGTAAAATGTGTCACGCAACGCCATTGCGCAAAGATTTGCAGATAGCATGGATTTTATTTTTAAAATTTTTTTCTCTAGTGAGCATCAAGAGCTTGGTCGTCAAATCAATGAAACCGACGACCTAGTGATTCGCGAAGACTTAGAGCGAGAACTGGAACACCTTGTCAAACGCATGGAAGCAAAAGGCGAACAAATAGCGATGGTCAAACATCAAATCAACAAAAGAAGCGAACAGAGAACCAGGCCTAAATATCGACCACAGCCACACGTCCACGTACGACCGCGGAGCGCTAGTGCTAGACTGCCGGCAAGTGGAGGTGAAATTGAAGTGGTTACTACAGTGAAAACTAAGGGCAGCAAAGGAGTTTTCGCGGGAGTTGAAAATAGGATACCTCAAAAACCTGGAGTTAACGCTGATAAGAATTTAAAAGTTTTGAAAGGGATGCAAAATTTACAGAGTTCATTAACTAAAGATGATTTACATTGGGATTAAGAATTATTGAAGAACCTCTATTAACCACCTATTAGGCAGCTAACCTCTATTATTCGACCAAACTCAAATTAGCGACCAACTATTGTTTAACTAGCCTCTATCTAGCGACCACTTTGAAAATTCACCATCGGGGGCCGCTAAATATGGGTTTAAATGGATTATATTATAGAAACACTTTAGACTTACAGTAGGTTAGATATGATATAGTGATTTTTGTCATATAAAATCAAAGACGAACAGAGTAAGTCTAATGAGAGGGAAAAGTATGGTACATTTGTAAACGTACTGTAGCCTTACTATATCTTACTGAAAGTGCAACTACGCGTTGTGATTGGAGGATTGCCACGAAAAAATGGAAGCCATTTTAGTGTTATGTTAGGTACGCTTACGTGTTGTAAGTCAGTAACGTACGTTTCCCACTCATGTAAAAACCACTCTTCTACATAACTTTCACATATACTTCTTATCTTACTAAAGTTTCACATGACAAAAAGACAGGAAAAATATGTATATATAACTAAAAAAACTGATAAACATCGTATATTATTTATCCTAGATTCTTTGACACCGCACTTTCAGATTAGTCAATTTTTGCATAGAGGAAATTTTCTCTTTTTTTTTTTTTTTTCTTTTTTTACACGGGTAAAGCAAAAGATGAAGTTTCCTCTCTCTTCAAGTGTTGCCAACTCAACTTCTCAGAAAAGAAAGAAAAGCCTCAACGACCAAGGTTTATAAGCTTTGGAAACAAGTAATAGCCATTCCGAGGCTACGGAAAAACTTGGTCGAGTTGACATTGAATTGCATTGTGGGAATGTTTTAGGGGACCAATTAGACGCCTGGAAATATGCCCAAAATTCACTGCAATGCCAACACGACCAAGTTTTTCCCTCAACCTCAGAAACTCAGTATTCTGAAAGCCCCGTTGCTTGCTTAAGCTCTGTCCACATAGAATATCCAGTAATTCTTTCATACGGTTACATGTACTCACCGTGCTTTACGCATGTTCGTATTGTAGTCTCACTAATACCGTATATTATGGTAAAAGTCATTTCTTTGTTAGTATTAGCAAAACTCAAATTCCATTTTAAATCATAAGTAAATATCAAAAGATACACTTTATTGACCTAAATAAACTCCCACATATTTATCAAGGTGACTTAGAAATATAGCTTTTACCACACGGGCGGCCATGTCGTTTAATAACCTCATTTACAAACGTAACTCGTTTAGTTTCTTGTGGAACTTGTGTCCAATATGCGACCGCTGTTTGAAAAACAGTGCTTCGCAGCAGTCATGTCCATTGCCCTAAGGCGTGCGCTGATTCAGTTGTGCTTGCTTATCATCAGAGGAAATGCAAAGCCGCGGATCCTATAGTTCCCAGCTAGGCTCAAAGCCGGCAACCTACAGTAAAGTTGTACTACTATAGCAAAAATAATTTTTAATACAGAGATACTCAGTCCGCGCAGAAGTTCATAAAGTAGAGTTTTGAAGTGCAGTACGCATCTCATCTGTCATGAGGGACCACCATTTTTCGTGGTCATTCGAGTCACGATTAAGGTCACTAACCACTTTTTCCACCTTCTTGTACTGCTGACTCAAATATCCGTACATGACTTTACCTCCTGTCGTCAAACATTTGTTTACCCGAATACAGAGTTTAATTAGTTAATCACAAGTTCTCATGACATGGATTGTCCCACAAGAGCTTAGCGCTCACTCCACGACACAATGCACGCCTTTCTCTATACTAATCCTATAAATACTTCGCCTCTTCTAATTAAAAACCATCAAAAATATTTACAATCACTTACTTAAGGTACATTAACTCGTGTCTTACATAATATTCACACGTAATGGGATTGCAGCCAATTTGTTAAACTCAGTTTTCACCGCGAAGAGCTACGAAATGTTCAGTAAGAGTTTTCGTCCTCGTCCGAACAAAATAAGAAGCAAGAGTTGCTCAGATTCCATCAAGTCAGACGATGTTCTTTGGACGTACTTAGAAGAACATCCAGTTGGTCTAATAGGTAAGGAATTTCCCGGAATGTTTGATAAAAGATCCTTGAACTAGCAAGTTAAGTGTGCTGTTCGATCTCCAAGGATAATTTTTTCCAAGTCAAAGGGAAATTTTGGTATCGTTTCCATGATAGATAGTTTATAATTGGTTGAGATAGAGTAATCATAAAATATAATTTACTATTGTCTTCATATTCACGACAAAAATGGCTCTTATTTTTATTTGATTATTGCATTGAAAACATGGAACAAAGATTTCGGGTTTTTTTTCCAGTTGTTCACGAAATATTGGAAGTAAAGGCATTTAGACCGTAAGAAACTGGAATTATACCAAGAATGTCTGATGTACTGTCTGCCTCTGAGTCCGCGGCACTCGCTTCAGTGAGTTGAATAATTCTTTTACGAGCGCAAAACCTGCCAGCAAAAAACGAACGCAGGAAATATGACCATCTGCGATTCATCTCTTTTTTCGAGTTTCGTTTTTTTCATTTTTTGGTTCATAAGGAAAGACTTTGAGTTTTTTTCGGTCGTTTTTGCGAGCTTGAAAAAAAGAAAAACTGAATGGCTTCGCGTCGTTGATTGGCCAGGCGACCAGGTCCCGATCAAAAGGTCGTACAAAGTCACAAGTTCCAACAACTGGTCGACAATCGAAAAGAAATGTTAAAATATAAATGAACTAAAATATAACCCCTAAAGAATTCCCCTAATTTCAGTTTACAAAATTATTTTGAATAAAATTGCAAGGCTAATTTAGTCTTGCTCACTAGGCACTATCCATCTGTTCAGGGGAAAATCAACTTTAAAAAAATCCTTTAACTTCAACATATCTATTAACTATGATAGAATCCTGAAGTTGATCCTAGGAAAGGGTGCCGTCAAAATGATAAGTTTTCATTCGTAACGATAGGCTTAAAGTTCATGAGATATTTTTTGTGAGTGCTGGGGGGAAAAAGGTGAAAAGGCACCTCAAGTTGCAAGGCGCATAGCATATGCCCCGAGTTCCTTCCATGACGTCACATCTCAGTGAATACAGTAAGTGATAATGAAGACAGCTCAACACTTCATAATTCATGCACTTAAAAATCAACTTTAATTCCTCATAATTAACTCCTTCTTCAAGGAGATATGTACCGAAAAACCTCGCCATCCTCTCCCATCCAGAAAGGTTCGTAATGGTCCAGTAAGTTTTTCAATTTATCGTTAGTTTTCCAGACTTTCAAGTTGTTGATACGCCGTTCTTGACAGTAGCTCTTTTTGTGTTTTATTTGCTCGACGTCTTTCTATTGTTTTCAAGCGGGGGTTTTGAAAGCGAGACGTTTATTTATGCAAAGTTGACAGACTCAAACTCCTCTCCTGTTTGGTGTTTGAACAAGAAGACATCGTGAGCTGCTATATAATTTCTTTGCACGTCGACCGCCATTACATGCTGTGGATAATCTTCTTCATTCCTCGCGATATTTATTGTTTTGGATTCAAAATTTAGCAGTTCTCTTCTTTGAACGACTCTTTATTTATTCTACAACATCTAAGATTTCTATTCAAGCTAATTCATGCAGAGTTCAAGTCTTCCGGACCTTAGTTCTCTTACAGAACACCAAGAAGACGGTGCGTACTTTTAATCTTTAATCTACACGAACTTCGACAAGAGTATCAGAAAAAAATTTCCTATACGAATTCTTAATTCCAGTCAATAACTTCTGCTTTAGATATTTTTATTACACGTGGTATTATGATCAACGGTTTTTAGCGGGAAATGATCGATATTAGCCATATTTTTTTCAGATCTAATATTCATCTCTTGCTCCGAAAAGGTCCCAAAGTCAAATTTTGATCTTAGTAAATTAGATAAACTTCCGAAAAATTCATAAATTATAATTCTCGTAATCCGTACAAATCGTCTTTTGTTTCTTGGAGTATTACATTTATTCTAGCTTAGCTTTTTCACGACTCAAATTTTATGTTCCTTGGAATTATTTTTATCTTATTTTATTAAAAATTTTATGATTTTCAAAGTTGAACTTGAGCTTTTTTGAAATATTCAAGATAATTAGCTAATTTCTTTGGTAAATAACCCAAGATAGTATGATAAATTTAGATAAAACATTCTTCTATCAATTTGTTTTTATTCTTCCTATCCTTCCTCCATTCATTCCTTTGTTTACATTTATAATCCAATATGCATTGATTTGTTTTCCTATTTGTTGATACTTGTTGGTTGTTAGGGAAATATTGAAAGTTTGGTGAACTTGTCAACCCTGTCATCTTTACACAACCACATCAGACATGGGTTTTAATTTTAGTACTGTTGCTAGAAGCCATTTATGTAACTTATTTTCAGTGACAAAAAAGTGCACACACAACAGCAAGCAAGTTTTTTTATTTCTTTTATAAAAAACACTACACGAATTACAATTTTTATTTTGTAGGAATGTGCAACTGAGAGTGCACAGGCATGCTGTATGCTCCCATAGAGCACATACTCCCAACCAATCAGAACCCAAGATTTCTAACAGTTTTTAATAATCTTGTTATTGATCATATATATAGGTACATCGGACAGATATGGTATTCCCTATGGTCAGTCAATAGAATGGGCAACACCAAGACTAGCCAGTAATCACAAAACAAGGACAGTGTCTGATGGAGGACACGGTGCTACACCAGCAAGGAATCTAATGTTTGAGAAGTCCTTCAGTGAACCTTCTTCACCACACCACAAACATAATAGTAAGTACTGGTGTGCTGGATGTTCGTCATGGGTTCAATCCCCCATCAGTGCTAACACTCTGGGCCCAGTTGTACGAAGGGTGAATAGCACTATCCGACAAATAAATCTTTATCCAGTTGATGAATAATTCATAAATAATAAATTATTTATTACATAACAGCATCAATTTATACACTGGATAAGGATTTATCCTTTGGATAGTGCTACCCACCTGAGCCCAGGGCATTAAATGCAGAGAAAGTGTTGCCTTCGTAATTATTACATCTACAAATGGTTAGACTTCAAACTTCAATATGGCTCAGATGATCACTTTAATTGGAAGCAGAATCTCTCTGTCATTTATTATTCT
The DNA here is from genome assembly GCF_029948245.1 of Actinia tenebrosa. NCBI lineage: Eukaryota > Metazoa > Cnidaria > Anthozoa > Actiniaria > Actiniidae > Actinia > Actinia tenebrosa. The sequence continues at coordinate 19,523,545 of NW_028292582.1, forward strand.
TAAGTGATATCCAAGGGATGTAAAAGAACCACTGAACATGCAAAGAAACCCCTGCAATGAACACCCTTAATGTATACCTAATGTTACTAACCACCTCAAATCAAATGAATATTAAATTTATTGTGAAATGTGATAGTCCGGGTGAGTGTAGTCTTGAGAAAGACTGTTGTTGGTGGTGAGTGACATTTCGACAACCTGAGCGGAAGTCATCTTCAGAGTCCAGTGAGAAAATGAGAGATATTAAATTTGCAACTCATCGTCAAGCACATTTTTGATAATATAAATATAAAAAGAGTGCTATATCTTAGGTAATAAATCATAATCGTTGTGATTTCTTAGGTGTGCCAAGATCACAAGCTGAAGTCTATGTCTATCCACACTCCAAACTCACCCATCAAGTCAACAGTAGTAATAGTAATGAAGAGATTAACACCAAAAACACTTCACCTAAGTCCACCACTAGTACAGACCCATTTACCAGGCACCAAGTTCTTCCCTTTCCAAATAAAAATGTCCAACTCCCAGGGGCTAGTCCGTTGAGGAAATGGTCATCATATTCTGGACTTACGAATGATGTAATCGAAGGAAAGAGACCTGATGATGGAGGCAAGAGGTTTGATGAAGGAGGACCCAAGAGCTACCACGGGTCAGTTGAACATATAGACAGGGTATGTATTGGATTGATTTTGATCCTCAATTTTATCATCCCCTGATACTAATACTAGGGTGATCTAAGTCAGGGTGTGGCTAACTCACAGATAGAACCCTGAAACAACCTCTGGGCTAATATAAGTCAAGGCATGGCTAACTCACAGATAGAACCCTGAAACAACCTCTGGTCTGATCTAAGTCAGGGCATGGCTAACTCACAGATTGAACCCTGAAACAACCTCTGGGATGATTTAAGTTAGGACACGGCTGACTCGCAGATCAAATTGGAATTAGCACTTCGGGTTCTGCAGAGGGAGGAAAACTGGAGAACGCAAGTATTGGGGTTCCTGTGGTATATTGAGACTTGTGATATCATTAATATCATTTTATTGTATTCAGATGTATGGAACAGCACCTGCGATTCCTGCTAACTATCAGTATGGTGGTAATGCACCTCAGCTATTAACCCAAGGAAATGTCCTTTATGAACAAGGTACATTATTTTATAGCTCATAGTACCCTGTATATAGCTGTTTGTTTGCCTGTCCTCCACTCCTTTCAGTCACCTTATGCACAGGCACCACTCATTGTGTCTTTTCTTCCCTGGGCTTCCTGTAGACACAGGTAGCCCGCCAATAAGGAAATACAAAATATAGAAGAAAGATCCTCCTTTTTAATGCAAAAAAGGAATTTTTGCCCATTTGTTCTCTGAAGGGAGAAAAAATGAGAACAACCAGACAGAGAATATCCATTTTTCCATTTTTCATTCTTTCAAACTTCAATTATTTAACAATATTATTCGCCAAAGGCAAAGTGATTATTAGTGGAATATTTACCCAGATGTAAGCCTTCAAGCGGCAAGGTAAATTTATATTCCCCATAATCACTGAGCCTGATCTGAATAATTGTATTCAAGTCTAAAATTATACTAAAACCATATAAATTTGATCTAGGGTATGGAACAAATGCATCTATAGCATATGTTGCACCTCTGCGGCAAGACTCAAGTGCCCTAGATGGGTATGCCACACCCAAGAGTTCATCCAGATCAAGAACACCATCTAGTACTCACAGTACGGATGATGGAGATAAGTGGGACTCATTGCTGAGGGCCAAGGATGACTTGATCTGTCAAAAGGATCAAATTATTGAAAGGTAATGGTTATTTTTCAAGATGGTGCAGGGAATTGTGAAGGGGGCTAAAATTTTACCCTGTGGATATTTTGAACCCCTAATTTCTTGAACCTTTTCACAAGATAACAGGAGTCCACTGTAGATACAATGCATTTATTTACAACAGACAAAAGAAGACTATTGCCCAACTTCAACACAACCAACTCAGTATGGATGCTAAACTACAGCATGCACTCCTCATCAAGTCATGTGACCAAGACAGTGTAGTGACACTCAAGCTTCAGGAGTACCACTACAAGATGGCACAGCTCCGAGCACAGTTATCACAGATGGCAGCAGAAAAAGATGCAGAGATAGATAAACTACAAAGAAAACTAGGGTATTTCTAATCCTGATATATTATCTTCACTTTTTACATGTTGTAGTATTTTGGGGAATCATTTGGGTGAGAAATGGGGCCACTACTATAACACCACCCAAGGGCATAGCATTGTCTCAAAGGCAGGGGGGTGGAGGGGAAGAAGGTAAAATTTTTCTTCAAACACACACACAGACAAACACCAATATAAGGCATGATGGAGGAAAGCTGTTTATACCCAAGCTAGACCATGATGCACCATGTTCCCTATCTCAGAAAAGGTCTATATCTATAGGTGAGAGGTGATTGCAATAGTGAGCTGCTATGTAATGCTCCCTTAATTCATTGGTTCTTTTATGTTACAGGGAGACAGAATATCTTCTTGACAAGATGGATGCTTGTGTGAAGGATACTGCAGCCGGGAAAAACAAAGATGTTGAATCTTTACAGAATCAGGTGAGGTGTTCGTTCACCCATCCATTCATCCATCCGTCTGTCCGTCCATCCTACCATTCATCAGTCCATCCATCCATCCTACCATTCATCAGTCCATCCATCCATCCTACCATTCATCAATCCATCCATCCATCCTACCATTCATCAGTCCATCCATCCATCCTACCATTCACCAGTCCATCCATCCATCCTAACATCCATCCACCCTTCCGCCCACTCATCTATCCATCTATCCCGGGGGGGGGGGGGTACTCCCCTATATTTGCTATACGGGTATGTGCCGCCAAACAGGGTATGGTTTTCAGTGACTCTGGAACAGGGTATATAAAATCGCGCTTGCTCTGGAACAGGGTATATGAAATCACGCTCTCTCCTCTCTGGAACAGGGTTTTCAGCGATCTTGCTCTGAAACAGGGTATGAATTTCAGCGATTTTTACTCTGGAATAGGGTCAGGGTTCGGAGGGCAAGAGTACCCCCCCCCCCCCCCGGGCCATCTATCCATTTTTTCCTTTTGGTTATGAAATACCTCAGTACATTATGATACCATGAATAATATTTTCTCCTTTTAAACAGTTATCAGATAAGGACAAGCTGATATCTGAACTGCAGAACAAGATAGAATGTTCTAAACAAGAACACCTGAGTGTCAAGTGAGAATTGATTTTGAACTCTTATTCTGTTCCAACTTTATACTCAGAGTCAATTTTGTCTATAATTATTCTTGATTATTTTGTAGGCGACGTATGGAGAGTCTTGAACGGTATTTATCAGATGTGCCCACCACTGAAGAACACCAGAACACTATCAAAACAATATCCTTTGAATTCTTTCATTAAATGATTTTCTAATACATGGAACAAACCAGTTCCCATTCACTAGAAAGAGGGCTTCCTAAATATTGATTGGCACCCACAACACAATGCTTGGGACCCAAATGTGTCCCAGGACTCACATCACTCGTGTTGACAAGGGCTTCCTAAATATTGATTGGCACCCACGACACAATGCTTGGGACCCAAATGTGTCCCAGAACTCACTTCACTTGTGTTGACAAGGGCTTCCTAAATATCGATTGGTACCCACAATGCCAAATTTAAATGGGTCTAGGGACCAAGATTGTTTGCTTTAGATTTTTCGTTTGTCACAAGGGTTTGTACTGTTTGTACCCTTAACCGTTTTGTAACTGAAAGAAGTCCGTGAAGAGTGTTCACAGTTGAAGGACATCATCTCAAGTAAAGATAGAAAACTGGCTCAAATTAACAATGCTTATGGAACGAAGGTATGTGATCTATATCAGTCTACTAGAGATAAAATTGATTTTACTAGCCAGGACCTGGTTGCATGAAGCTCTCTTAAGATAAGAGCATCAGTAAGTATTGATTTGGTACAATGGTATATTGTTTTGGAACAATACTTAAAGGTAATTACCTTAAGAGGGTTTATGCAAGCAAGCCCAGAATGCTAGGGTAGGTCTCTCAGAATAAACCATGATTCCTCTAAGCTTGCCTTTCTCCTAACCCTTTTTTCTTGTGTCCTCTCTGTATTTTCTCTGTGCTTCCCTCTCTTCGTCACCTCTCCCAGCCTTGTTCATTTTCCCAAATCCCCCCCCCCCCCCCCCCCCCACCAACAGAATGTTGATTTTTATACCTTAATTTCTTTTTATACAGTCTGAGGATGCCAAGAAATTCCATAAAGAAAACAAAGCTCTCAAAGAGAAAGTTTCAAGGTAAGCTTTTCAAATGCTTGGACACCGTGTCTATTGTGTACAGCCTTGGAGACGAGTTAACATGAGTGAATTAATTAATAGATGAGTGAAAAATAAATAGATGATGCAATTCTTCAGGGCCCAGTTGTACGAAGGGTGGATAACACTATCCAATGGATAAATCCTTATCCAGTGGATAAATTTATTGGATGACAGCATCGACTTATCCACTTGTAAAGGATTTATCTGCTGGATAGCACTATCCACCCTTCATAGAACCTGGCTCACCAAAATTTGCTTTGCTTTATCTTGCAAAAGGACAAAATACTTCTTCTTGTGTTCCTCACAAAAAATGTTTTGATGTGTTTATAGTCTCGAGACAAACTTGGACAAGTACAAGAAGAATGGACCAGTATCAGAGATTGAGTTTGATGACCTTAAAATGGAAAATGAAAGATTAGAATCCGAGTTGAATAGAATGAAAAAGGTATGATAAACTAATGTAACCTGGCATGGGGAATCAAGGGTGAAGTATCAGTTGTGCTGCGCTCATATCTTACCTGTGGGGTATGGGGTCTAGACTGAGAGCTAAGTCCTTCTATTTCCCTTGGTCACCGTCCGTCTGTCTTCCCATGTCAATTAGTTGAGGAAGATTGGTTACGAGTCAAAAGTCCTTCGACCAATGGACACCGACAGACAGACAGATGGTGACCAAGGGAAATAAAGGGACCTAGCTTTCAGTCTATATGGGGTCTGATTCCTGGACTCACCATCTTATGTTGGAATAGTTCATTGGGGGGTCTCTCTTGATTCAAAGGTTTTTCTGAATGATCTCCAGTTTTTGGCTAAACCAAATTCCAACTTGGTCTGTGAGTTAGCCTTGCCTAGACTTTGATCAACTATGAGGTGCTCGAGGTAACTCTAAACAGTGTAACCAATAGTGCATCAAGCACCCCAAGTTCTTTTTATCTGCAGCAAATATAGATAAGTGGGTCTCTTTCTTCTCCAATTTCATGTTTGTTCCGGGTATAACACATTTAACATCCAGTATTTTCCCATCCAGTTTGTTTCAATCATTCATTTATTTTTCATTTGTGTTCTAGATTCTAGAGGCTAAACACAAGAAGATGAAAGCATTACACGCACAGACACAAAAATCACAGAAAGGACTAGAAGAACGCCTTGCACAGGAAGAGGTCAGTTGAAGATTCATAGAAACCTTGCCTGTCTTCATTTTCTTTAAATTTTGCGATAAAATTTGGAAGCCATCTAGAAGACACGAAATTCTAGTGCGTTTCCTATATTAGGTCTTACTAACTTTAAAAGCCATCCATTAAGTTCATTTTGTCATTTTTTGTTTCTCTCTTTACAGGACACAGTGGTGGCTCTTCGAGATGAAATAGCATCAAAAGACAAAACAGTACAACAACTGAGAAAATCACTTAAAGAAGTAAGCAATCTTCCAACTGGGCGTGATGTTTTCTAGCCTGCGTGCAGCCGGACTTTTCTCTCGAATATTTTCTCTCGGACTTAATAGTTAGTTAGTTCGGCTGCACGCAGGCGTGATGTTTTCTCATTTCAGACCACGTGTCATTCTCGATCTCTTGAGAACAAGATTCTTTGTTTGAGTTGTATACATATTCAAGTGTCTTCTCATATTCCACCATTAAACAATGAAATAATACTCTTAATCCACCTGGGCATGATGTTTTCTTATTTCACACCACGTGTCATTCTCTTGAGAACAAGATTCTTTGTTTGAGTTGTATCCATATTCGCCTTCTTATGTGCAACCGTTAAACAAAGAAATAATACTCTAGGGAATGACGCGTAGTTTTAAATGGAAAAACATTACGCCCAAGTGGATTTGGTCCATCCTTCCGCTATCTTTCTCTCCCTTCCTGTCTGTCACTATATGGAAAATTAGCATTCTACTATAGCAGAGACCCGATAGACCTCCTCGGCTCTGTAGAGCTCGAGCGTAATATTATCCCATTTCAGACCACGTGTCATACCCTTGAGAAGAATATTCTTTGTTTGAGTTTTACCCATATTCATGTGTCTTCTCATGTGCAAACCTTAAATAAAGAAATGATACTCTAGGGAATGACACGTGGTCTGAAATGGGAAAACATTACGTTAGAGCCGAGGAGGTCTATTTAGCAAGCTTGTTCTCCTTTCCATGTACCTGTTCGGTACGTTGCCAAATATATTCACTAACAGTGGATTGTTCTTCGTCCAGTTATCGTCTCAGAATCAAGATCTAATGGAACAAAATCTAAACCTTAAAACGTCCTGCGACCAGGTAGAGTTACTTCCGATATAGATATGATAAAACTCTCCTTTGTTATGATCTGAATGTGGTCTGCAGTATGATGTAACAAATCAGCCTGTGGGAGGGAGGGAGGGAAGGAAATGATGAAAAGCGTCCTCTCTTTCTCCTTCCTCAGTTCTCTCGCACCAATTCTTCTAAGTCCCTCTTTTCTCACATCTAAACGGGAGTATTAGCAAATAATAAGTCTTCAAGCAATATTTTCATTTGGATCAGTCTCTATTGATGGTTTTCGCGTCGGCCATGTTGGAGGACTTTACCAAAAGAATTGTCAATGAATTCTTTTGTTACATCCTCCAACATGGCCGCCGTGTCTTTTGTTATTTAATTCTCTTGGGAATGGTTGAAAACCATCAATATATTTATTGTATTGACCCAAATGCCTTGACTTGAAACAATTGTTTGAAAGCAATAGAGCGAGACTATAATATCTGCTATCCAACGATCACTAATTCAAATTTATTCTTTAGTGCAAAAACGTTCCCCTTTAGTTTCAGAAAGCCAAGATGGAAGAATCTGAGAAGACAGAAGTGAGCAGAAAGCTTTGGAAGGAAGTACGTAACACTTTAGTGATAAACTACTTAGGGAGGGGAGGGTGGGTTGTTCTGACCAAACAGCATTCATAACTTTGTTTATTTGTAATGATCAGCTATCAAAGTGCGTATCAGACCTAAAGGCTATTGTACAGCTATGTATGGCCAGGAAGAAAGGAGAAGATCCAAATATGTCGCTATTATTGGGACTAAGAGGTAAGATTTTTATTACTAATACTTTAATAAACATGTAAAATGTTGTAAAAAACTTTCCTCTCTGAAAGAAAAAGATTACGTCACACTGATATATTACGTCATAACATGACAGAGATTACCTCACAACCGGTGGTGGTGATCAATTCACATGGTGATGACTCGACGACATTATGGCAATGACATCACAACATGGTTGGTAGTGACGTCACCACAGGTTGTCATGAGGTCACGACATTTTGATAATGACGACACAAGATGGCAACTTTTGAATCATAGATTTATTAGTTTTAATCTTGCAGACTGATTGAGATGCTCCTTATGTTTTTGTTGAATCAGGACCATCATTAGGGGGTGATGAATTTGAAGACCTACGAGATGATTTGTCAGGCTTGAAAAGCAAGATTCGTAAAATTCAAGAGATACAACAAGAGATTGACGCATTAAGAACGTTCGTGTCTGATCAGTACGCAGAGGATGTCGGGAATAATTGTATCACGCAGTAATCACGTGAAACATCTTTTGAGTACTCGTGATGATCACGTGCACAACACGCGTCGATTGTCAAACAAGAACAAACAGATACTGAGCAGCTGGAGACAAGGAACGCTAGCCTGGGATGCCTGTGGTTTTATAGAATGGTACGTGATGCGCATGCACAAGTTGCGCACGCATCAGCATAATTACTGTGGCTTTACTGCTAGAAATTTCATTGAGACGCAATTTTTACCGAACAATGACTGCAAGAAATGTTTTCAACACACTAAAATTAGATTTAAAAGGAGAAACAAATTAACCCAAATCCCGAAAATTTCCAATCCATTTATTTGTTTTTCTCTACTACTGGGCTATCACTAAAAGGGCTATAGTTAAACAGCCAATCAGAATGCAGGAATATCCATTGCATCAAACATCCATCGTTTTGTCCCCAGAGCAATTCCTCTCGGGACTCGAGGGGTCTATATCCTTCTACAAACTGTTCATACCTATATTTATTACAAATATCACAATATAGCAACTCAATTATCATGCCCATGTGACATTTTTCATATTAACATTAAACACGGGTGCACAATACTCTTATTAAAACACGGCTAACGACTACCGGGCTGAGCAATGACAAATGAAATTATATTGACACAGCTTCACACTGCTGATATTTGACAAGGAAATCTGTCGGATTTATGGTTTTCCTCAAAGGACAACACTCTTCAAATTAGTCCTTCAAAAGGACGACACAATATTTATTTATAATTTTTCTGGAGAACAGAGTAAATATATATCTTTATTATTTAGAGTGAACGGGAAATGAAGTCTTACAGTTTTGAAGTCCAAATGTTTTTTTTTCTTACGCATAGGAGGCAGTTTTGTATTACTATTTCTCAACGTTAGATACGCATTGCTTGATCGAAAGTGACTGGGTTTTAAAATAAGGGCATAGATTGATTAAGGCCCCTTGCACACGTTTCCGGAAGAAGCTTCCATAAATTAATATATATATATATATCACTATTTTTGCTTTGTATAAATTGTACAGTTATGAATTATAATAAATTGAATTTGTATAAAAATATAACAAAAAATATCTTATTATCAAGCGTTTTATTAATAAAGTCGTGAATTTGCATGAAATCTCAGTAGTATTTGAAGAATTCTGTGTGAGAATTGTTTGTTACATTGAAATCATGCTGGTTTAATATAACTTTTGTGCTAAGAGATTACAAGTGAATGATACACGAAAAAATTGAGCAAATTTTAGCGCGTCCCTTGTGAAGCAAAAAGAGCGGGAAATTTTCTGAGCGCGCGCAAGTGACGTGAAGTAAAAGCGCGCCAAAAAGACAGCATGCTTACAATAAGTTTGCGGTTATGTTTTGTACTAATCATAAAATGTTCCTCGATAAATCATAATTAGAATCCTACCTAATACATTGCTAGCAGCAAAAAATTATAAAAGATTAAGGGATTTAATAAAAGATTTGGATAGAAGATGAGAAAATGTCCACTTAATTAAGAAGCTTTTTCACGGTTTTATTATCAAACCACGTTGCTTAGATTTCATCTTACTTCATAAACTTACGAAGTTTTATCGAATGATTTATTAAGAACTTGTATAATTTTTTTACTTTCTGATTTGATATGAAAGATAAAAAGCGTTTAGCTAGGGTATACGAACTAAATTTTAGTGTCGTTTAGCCGTGAGAAAATATTAGAGGACGTGGCTTGCTTTATCTCCGATAGGCAAATCTCCATTATCAGCGATAGACTCTCGAAAAAAAGCTTTTGAAATTGAAGCACTTTGCTTGCTAGTTTTCAGCTAACAGTTAAGAAAATATCCATTTCGAGTCTTTTATAATAGCGTCAATTTATAATAATAATTTTGGATTTTTTTTTTCAATTCATTTTTACCGTGTGAAATATTGTGTCCTGCCGGACCAAGACAGTTTTAGCTATTTCTTTTTTCTTTTGGGTTTTGGAAGATTATCCTTAAAATTTTGGCCAGAAAAACTAGTATGGAAGCGTAAAAACACTTTGCAATTTGGCGCGAAACGGGCAAAAATTCAAAAAGCATAAATTTAAACAAATTACTACGGAAAAAGAAGTGTACTGAGAAAAATTATAACTAACTACTGTATTTTAAAACTCAAGGCGTTCAGTTTTCGTTTGTAATCCCACTAATCTCCTCAAACATCCTTCCAAACCGCTCTTTTTTGGTTATTACACCATTCTCATCTGTCAAGCTTTATACCTGTCATTTAAGAGGTGCAAAGAGACCGGTAAAAAGCAATAAACAAAACACGTGTGAAGAAAATCCAATTAAAAAAAGGTAAATACTTTAATCCTCGTGTTCGTATTTGTGGTTGGAATAGGCTGATTCTGTAGATTCTGTAGATTCTGTTTATGGATTTTGTGTACATAATGATTCTTTATTTTACACATACTAATTTGTTCGTCTGGTTTTGAAGTTTATAGACGCGAGTCAGTTACATTCAATATCAGTGAAAATTGAAAATAATAACGAGGCAAAATTGCAAAAATTCGGGAACTTTCCTAAGGGGGTAATTTAAGACGGAACAAACTTAATACGAAAAATATCAATATAATTTTATCTGTTAATTTTTTTGTTTTTTGTTTTTGTTGGTGATTTGTGTCAAATGAAATAAGAGAAATATGAATTATATAAATATAGGTAGTCTTAACTGTAGAAAAAATTGAAAGTAGTAAGTAAGTAATTTTTTACGACAGATTAAGTTTAAGTATACTCAGCACACTCGGTGAGAATGGCGCCGTACAAACTGAGAAAAAAATTCATGTACGTTTTTGTTGTCAAGAACTACTTTTTCTTTTCAATGAAATAAAGTGTGATGTGGAGATAATATAGTACTCTACCATTTCCTAGTTTGTGAAGAGTTTTAGACGCGCTACTTTCTACATAGTCTTCATTAGTAGGAAGTAGTGTCACCTCAGAGTCCTTTTGTCGCCTTTCATACCCAATGCCATCCCAGACGTCTGGTGCAGTACTCTGTATACACTACTATCAATTATAGGTTATTTTTGAACGCGAGCAATAATTCCAATTAAACGCCGGTCTCTTTGATGTAAAATATGTATTGAACTGCCCTTGCGTTTTTAAGGTGTCAGTTGAGGGTGTCGTCGTCATGGTAACTGAAATCTCGAAAGTCACTGTTATTTTTATTTCTTTCTTGGTAAAATGCAAAAATTAAAAATGTATTACGCTGACTGGCGGTTCTATAAGATTGTTTTGTGGTTCGCTTGGAGTACATTGCGTATAAGAGAAAAGAAAATATCTCTGTATTGTTAGGCGAAATGATTAGAAATGCAGCCCAGTGTGAGAGAAAGAGTTCAGCATGCAAAATTGCAGATGGTATTCAAAAGACTCTTTGCGGGAACCCAGCTCTTCCAGCCAAAGATATCTTAGTGGTTGATGAGTATCAATAAATTCAGATCACCGTTTCTGATTGTAGTTTCAAACCACACAATTAAGCACGCCTCTTAACCCCAGAATCTATTTTGAGACTACTCGAGTCAGTCACTACAAGCATCATCAGGCCTGAACATATCAATGATAAAATTCCAAAACACATTCAAAATTCAAGGCCGGCCGAGTCCAATTTACAATACAAAAACCTAGTACAGCAAAGTAGATCATAGAAAATTTTAGCCTTTCTTGTCCCCATTGTCTATAGACAATGTTAACATTTTAAGAGGTGAATAGCGAAACAAGAGAGAGTACACGGTGATGAATTATTGATAGAGAATCTGTCTTTAAACCTGTGCTAATAAGCAACTGGCGTTAATAAGAGGGAGGAGTCAAGATGAATAGCCCAAGTTGTCTATCCTATCACTTGGCTCACTGTACACAAGTCCTTATGACGAACTCAATAGCAAAGACAACACCAAGACAAGGCTAGTGTCTGTCACTAGGTTTATAGACCAGCCACTAGTTCGAGTTTTCACAGTGTTCATGATTTCCAAAATGAAGGGATTTCCACAAGGTTTTTTCTCGCTTTTTTTGATTTTTCTTGGCGGGGGATTATTCAATTCTGTGAGCCGGTGTGGTAAGTCAAAGCTATTTGTTTAATACCGTAGAGTTATTTTGATTACTGAGGCATTGAGACAGGTCCACATACACGTGAAATTTTTTTTCATCTTTAACGTTTTGCTCAACTTCCTCAGAACTACTTATGCTTGTTACTCGCGGTTCAGTATTCTCTACTAATCTTCAAACGCAAATTTTCCCTTGTAAAGCCCCAGCTTTAGTCCGTTTGAATTCTCTCAATCGAATTTCAACTTAGAGAAAAAAACTTGAGAAAAATCTTTGCCAAATTTGCGGACTAAAATTCAAGGAATTTGAACTAAAACTCTCGGGTCAAAAATCGAACTTTTATTTTACTCAAAATACAAGCATTTTTGAATTCCTTGTGACCGTAATTGTTGATAACAAATGACACTAAAGCTGATATCGCTTTTTGTTATCGCATTCTCAAGGGGGCAATTTCGAAAGAAAACCATTTCGACTCTCAATGCCCTAGAAAGCACGCGGACCAGCGTTGATTTATTCAACCAATAAATAAAACACTTGTCTGTAGTAAACGGGATTCGCTGCGTTTAACTTAGGTCAACTACGAAACAGCAGAATTGAACCGTGGGAATAAGCCGATTTTAACCATCACCAATTTATGTAATTATCATAAAAGTGACCATAAGAACGCTGAAAACATGAAATGATATTTTTTAAATGCACGCTACTATTGTACAACGTAAAATGTACGGCTGTTCGTCGCGCTAAGTGCTCGAATTTTTTTAAAATTTAGAGAGAGAAAAGTTAAAGTTTTCCTTCAAATGTTTTCTTTAAGTCTTTGCTGAATTACAAAAAAGATTGAAAAAGTGTTTGAAAAACACTAGATATAATTTATAACACGGTGTTTCATCTTTGGCGACTTACTCTCAGCAGGGAAACCGAAACCCTTTTTCAAAACTAAAAAAAGCTACATGTTTAAGCGTAAATATATGTCCAAGCTAAGGTTATGTTATGGAATAAGACTTCCCTAAATAAGGACGGCCAACCAAAGTCGTGTCGGACGTGTAATTCAATTTGAAAACATTACACAAATAGGCTATTATAATCAAAATTTTAAGCATCGCAATAGATGTCTTAATTCATTTTTCGGTGTCCAAATCTGCCAAAGCTAAGCGGGAAAAGCCATTCATAAGCTAGATAAGTTGCAAGATCATTTTTATACCATTTAGTACGAAACTCTGAGGGCTAGAATTTGAATGACAGTTTAAGCAAAACGAAACCGCATAACGTAACGAAAAACTAAGCAAAAATGAATCGATTTTAGAAAGAAAGAAAATTATTGTTGAATTTTTGGAATATTTTTGTTAGATTAGATAATTCTAGCAAAGTCAAAATACCGGAAGATTTTTATTCGCAGAAAACTGATTTATCTCAGATCTAGAACCAGCAAAAAAAGCAGCAGTCTCAACGATGAAGAAAGGAAAAATAACAAAACTTTCTTTATTTGAATACTTTCTAATTCAAAGATTAACTTAAAATAAAAAAACAGTGAGCTTCCGAATTTGCCTTGAGCAATAGCTTGCGCCATCTTCAGACGGATGTCAGTCAAAATGGCGGGAATTTACTCTCGGCAGCTGTGCCACGATTACTCGCCTCATCTGTAACTCCAGGATCCCGCCATGACAGAGTGATGTCCACATTGACTCACTGACAAATGCTATACTATAAACTTCTGAACATCTGACAAAGGATTGTCTCTTCACTTCAGTACAACCACTCGGAAACCCTGGGATATAAAATTCTGTCGCTCGTTTGTCGCTCCTAGAAATAATACTTTAACATGATTTTTTCTGGAAGCGAGAATTTTTCTGAAGCACGTTTGTCCCTTCTAGAAATGAAAGCGAGAAACAAGCGACAGAACGTTATCGCTGGGTTCCCGCGGATGAGTACGGCGGCGCGTACTAGAGTCTGTTTCTCAAAACGAAACGCCAAAAATAATAAAACATTTCAGGGCGTCGTAGAAACACTTAGTAGGATTTAATATCATTTTCGCGAAATTCTGGGGCCTGAGTCTTCAATGCCCTCGGCTTTTAGTGTTGAGACTGTGTTTTAGTCAAAACTTTCGCAAGCACGGCATGGTAGTTTTTCTTCAATTGATCGCCTAATTTGTATTTTGATAAATACATATTATTTCTTTAAAACATGGCTTACAAGTCGGTTCTTATCATGTTCTTGACTGTCAGAAATGCAGCTTGCAGTTCCATTACACAAGAAGTCAAATGTTTGCATGTATATTTTAATAGACACTTGAAAATCAAGATGATACTTGGGTTATCTTGGTGTGTTGACAAACTATCTCTCTGATCTCGAGTCATAACCCGGAGTTGCTATTCCATGTGACTCTTTGACTTAATTGAAGCCATTTTTCGCTGGCGAAAATAGAGAGCTATTTTAAATTATATTTTTTAAAGGTAACCTTATACACGAGATGGCTCATCAATATTCTGAAGGCCCCCGGCTGTGAAACATCCTATCACGATTCCTATTTGTGAATTATCGAGTTTTGTTTTAATTCTTATTTCTGAAGAACAATTAAAGGCACTCTTCTTCTAATCACACAAAAACATGATTTCTAGAAGAAATATCTTGGATAAACATGAAATATTTGCATTAGCAAAAACAAAATTGATACTAAAATTTGCATTCAAAAATTAAGCTTTTGGAGACGATAAAAACATATTTTTGCTTATGCATTCCGTACGAGAAATAAAAATATCGCTTTGAAGGTCTTAAATATTAGTTATTTCTCTTCGTTACGATATATCTCGAGAAGCATCGTAGAATTATTCAATAAACCACATTATCACGTCATCTTTTTACTTCCTAAAATAAGAATAAAAATATTACGAGTCAAAAATTTCCAGTCTGTAAAGAAAAGAAAAAAGAAAAAGAGAAAAAAAAAAGGAAAAAAAGAAAAGAAAAATCAAAGAAACTGAATTTTCAAAGGGATCGACGAAAATTCCAGCATCCCAAACTTTTTGTTCGTATAATAATAATGAGATTCGGATCTTGGTCAGGTATTTATCAAACGATCAAAAGAATGATTGAAATACACCAAAACGATAAGCCGAAATTTAAAGATAAGTTTGAAGAAAAATATTCATTGTTATCGTAGTAGCTAAGAAGAGCTTTCTAGTATGTTCTCTTATTATTAGGTATTGGTGATAACAAATAAATGAAAGAATGGGCAATTTAAAGACTGACGTATGGAAAAATAACAAGTTAAATATCACAGAAATTTCGAGAAATTTTAAAGCTAAATTTAACTAAATTTTTGGAAAGCTAAATTTATCCTAAGACAAGATTAGTGCAGATGAATTGGTGTTTTTTAGCATATTGTAGCTTTGGTACGTCTTGTCATATTGGTCTTAAAATGCAATACTTGAAAAGGCCACTCCCCGATAACCCCTTGAAAATATTGTCAATGAGTTTGTACTCGAGATTTTCAACATCTTTTAGGCATAAACATAAGATAAACATCGCAACAATATTTTTGATTTTGATGTCAACTTCGATGTTAGAATCTTAGTTGAGATAAAAAATTCATTAAAAAAATTGGCAAAGCATTTTTTATGTTTTTAAGCTTTGTAAGACTGTATGAACTCGAAGAATTTAGTAAATTTCACTCATGGAATCTAAAAATATTATTAAATTATTGTGAACTATTATAATCACGAAATCAAAATTAATAATATCTGAAAGATTACAGAAAGCTTTGTCTATTTCGCTGTTTTTTCTTTTAAAAATTTATTTCATTAACACTGAAGAAAACGAAATATTCCGATTTAAACTTCTATCAATACAACTAACGTATTAATGATTTTTCAGACACTTCTAAGGCTTTCAATGTTTTTGTTCTTACTATGGTAAAGAGTTAAGCACTTGAATTTGGCACGCGATTAATCAACTCATTTGATGCACAGCCATTTTCAGACATCCTATACAAGTGTAATATCGAATAACGAATCACATCGCTCCAGGACATTGATAATATTTTAGCCCTATCATTTGGCCACCATGGATTCTGGCGCCAAAGTGTCTCATCCCATTTCTTTTTCGGCACCTAACACTTAAATGGATTCCCGCAGTTATGTTGATAACCTATTGACATAAAGGATTTTGATTGGTCAGTTGTGTACGAGTGATTGGTGTACGAGTTCCTCAAGATTAAACACCAAAGAAAACTAAGAGAGGAGTAACCTCTAGACCTCACGTTTGAAACTGCTGTTTTCGCGCGCTTCGTACAGGGCTTCCTATTTTTACCAATGTCATATACCTAAAGCCTGCAATCCTTATGGTCAGCACCGAGGAACAATGCGCTCTTTACTAAATTACAATGCGCAAAGGATTGTAGTCTGCTATTTTGGTTTCCGCTTTGTACACATTCTGACATAGCTTTTTCGCTGTTCACCCAAAACCCTCAAAACAGAAATGCAAATTTTAATCTTGCAAAACTATCACGTGATGGCAGCCATGACAGGAGGCATGACCAATAGCCCACTTCTTCATGCATGCCTCGCTTATCACGCACAAAGGATTCAACGCGAGACTTCGTGCATAATGCTTAGTGATAATAGCACGTAGCCTCGTACTGAAACCTTTGTACACGACAAGCAAAGCATATCTCGGAAAGTGGGCTACTGGATGTAGTCTGATCTGATTTACAAGGAGAAAAAAATTCAGTTTCCCAGCGGAAAAACTCTAATGTTGACATGGACCTCCTTTCATGACTGCCATCACGTGACGGTGGTTAAAATACGTTAAAACTGTTTTTTTTCATTCAGATGCTCAGAAATCAACCGTCCCTAAAGTGATGTACGCGTGCGATGACCAGATCATGCATATTTCTTGTCCTCACAGATCATTGAGCGTCAAGATTTTATCGGCAAAATACGGTCGCCTTTTGTCCGAAAAGAATATCTGTCAACCGAACTCAGATCGACAGGTTGTCAGAGACTGTGGAGAAAATAACGTTAAGCCCAATGTAGATAAACTTTGCGTGGGGAAAACAGAGTGTAGCTTCGACGTGGACGATCGTAATCTTGGTGCTTTTTGTGTCAACGTTTACAAGTATGTCACCGTGATTTTTAGTTGTGGTAAGTAGACTATACCATATATGTTAGGTCACGTGACTATCAATTATACAATAAGCTGTGATGTCAATACTTATACTTTTTTGTCAACAGTTGTCAAGCCAACCACTAAGGAACCACCAACGACCACACCCACGACCACACCCTTGCCAACGACCGGTCTTACGACTACGACGTCTTTAGAACAAACAATGGAGCCAAACACCAACTTATCATCAACTTACGTCACAGATAACAGCACAAGTAATAGCACATCAGAACCTGATAGGTCAAACGAGCCAATAAAAGCAACCCAGGAAGTCATTAAAGTATCTCCCAGCCCCAGGAAGCCCATCATTGAGGTTTACGAACGAGACGTGTTTTCTCGACGAAACGGTGCCATGTCTACCTTGTCCAGCGGTCTTCATAGTATTATCTGTAAGTTTGCACTCTCTCTGTTGGTGTTGCTTGTATTTGATGTGAATATCTTCAGGGTGACATAAACTTGCGATGGTTTAAATATCAGAATTAGTAAATAGCGAGACGATAGAGGAGCACGAACAGGAAAGGTACGTGGGAAGCTTAGTTTAATATGGACAAAAACGAAGCAAGTTAATTTAAAGACGGTTTTCACTTGTACACTACAATATCTCAGCCCTACTGGCCTCAGTTTGATGTGCGAAGTGATGAAGGACAAGTCGTATTACATCATGACAGACTATCAATGTCCTATGGGCCTCACTTTGATGCTTCTGTAAGCCGCATTTCATTAGAGTGAGTTGAAGAGTGCTTCAGCCAATAAAGCCTTGCTTTCATACATCTTCGAAAGGCTAGTTTTCATTGCGAGGCGAAGATGGCTAAAGACATTAAAGGACTACACGCAAGACTATATCAGCCTTTTTTCCCTCAATTTGATGTCAATTCTCAATTTAAAGACTATTTAATCATGAGGCACAACAAAACAAAAAGATAGAGTTTGAAATACCTACACACAAAAGCATCGCTGCATCGCTCAGATGCTATTTGATGCAAATAAATCCATTTATAATGGCAAAATATTTACAGCTTGTGCATACGCCCCTTGCATGAGACGTCAAAGCAGCTCGATCTGGGGGACAAAACAAAAGAATTCTAATCTCCTGAGAATTGGAACTTATTATTTTGTCCCCCAGATTGAGCTGCATTCCGACGTACTGCAAGGGGTCTATAAAGATTTCCCAGACCACATGTCATTCCCCTTGAATATAAGACTCTTTGTTTAAGTTGTATCCATATTTATGTGTTTTCTCATGTGCAACCGTTAAACAAAGAAATAATACTCCAGGGAATGACATGGTCTGAAATGAGAAATTTTAATGCATGAGGTAAAGAGTTCTATAAGCCTGAAGCAAGATGACATTTTAACCCCGTCTCTAGACCATAATCCTTTTCACATTGCTTTTGTTCTTTAATTATGGCTATTGTTCCTGTACTCTCTAAGGAATGAAAAATTTTAATATGAAAGAAATTTAAAAACTATTATGGTATAGAGTCGGGGGTAAAACGTCATCTCGCTTCAGGCTTATTGCTGGTTTTCAATCATTCCCAAGAAGAGAATAAAATAACAAAGCACACAGCGGCCATGTTGGACTACATAACAAGATACGGATGATGAATCTTTTGCTAAATTTATCCAACATGACGGCTGTGAAAACTATCAAAAGATGTCATAAGCATAAAATATATTACAAAATATCTTGGGGACGATATAACGGCTCACAGCTTACACTAAGCCAAAGTCCAATCCATATAAAAGGAGACTATGAAAGACTATTGGGATTGAGACAAAAATATCTGTTCCAACAATGTTCTTTGTTCATGCTGGATTGAAGTTTCTAAGCAATAGACCCCTTGCAAGTGATGTCAAAGCAGCTCAATCTGGGGGACAAAACAAAAGAATTCCAATCTCCTGAGAATTGGAACCTATTGTTTTTGTCCCCCAGATTGAGCTGCATTCCAAAGTGCTGCTAGGGGTCTATATGTATGCTATTTTATAAGCCATGTCATTCAGCCCGGAATTTTCCATCTCCTGCGGTGTACTCTGGGAAAGTACGAGTCATTCAGGATCCAAGACTATCTTATCTTATAAACACTTTGCAACTAAGAACCTTTGAAAATGTATAAAGCTTACTATACACGACGAATGTTAAGAAGAATTTAATCCAACTTCAGTCAACGCGGCCACTTTTTTGGGGTCGACGAAATAAAAAATATACAAAAACCTTTAGATTCTAAAGAAAATCTTACTAGTACACGAAAAATAGGATTCAATGAAAAGAGTTTGTCCGAAAAAACCTTCCGCCAGAACAACAGACACAACATGGCGGACTCATATTATAGACAGTTTTTGCGCGACTACAAGATTAACATTTCTTATTATAGCCAACCTAAGATCTTTAACATAAGATTAAAAATCTCTTGTACTTTGTAAATACCTGAATTAATAAGTCAAAAGGCGTCGTCTTTGCAGCTTTGTAAATAATCCAAAGAAGAATCACTTTTCTCTTCTTGTCCGCCATATTGAAATGCCAACCAAGCCTTCACTCGATAACGAGGCACTAACGTTGTAATCTTTCTTTGCGAAAATAATAAATAATTTTAAAATCAATTGAGATTAAGAAATTATTTAAGTAATTTGGTTGAATTCCGTTGAAATTAAGGCCCTAAATCAAACATCTCTTGAAGATTAAAATAAAAAAAGCATGTAATAATATGAGAAAATTATTAAGTCGTCACGGGATGTTGGATGTCACGTGATACCTTTGAGTAAAGCTGCAAACAAGCGCTCTAGGATCGCAAAAATATCTTGATAATCAAATGGAAAAACATGTAATATTGTGAGAAATTTGGTTCCTGCAGTCGCTATCTTGGTTGAATTTTACAAACGATTTGTGACTAGTCTTTATATTTTATAAGTTCACCCAAGCTAGTTGTCTGTGGTGTCATATAAGAAAATGTAAGAGGATCCTTAAAACCTCAAAAGAAATCATAAAAATGTGAAATAAAGTAAACAAAAATTTAGCTGACCTTTGAAAAGTAGTACCTTTTTCACCCGGTGTGGTTAGATTTTGAATAAGCCTGAAGCGAGATGACGTTTTACCCCCGACTCTATACCATAATAGTTTTTTAAATTCTTTCATATTAAAATTTTTGATTCCTTAGAGAATACAGGAACAATAGTCATAATTAAAGAACAAGAGTGATGTGAAAAGGATTATGGTCTAGGGACGGGGGTAAAACGTCATCTCGCTTCAGGCTTATTAAGCTAGTTTAAATGTTTTTTTCCAAATGGCTTAATCATTACCACCATCTTCGCGACCATCATCACCTTTTTAACCAGCGTCCTCCTCCTCCTCCTCCTTATTACCACCATCATCATAGAACAATTATCGCACGACTGTGAAAAGCTCAGTGCCGTAAGCGTGCCGTGCCGTAACCGTGATGTTTTATAGGATTTTAATTGGCTGATTTTTTTCTCGCACTATGTGATTGGTCTGGTGCCGCGACCTTTGAGTGACCTTGTCCGCGCCGTATTTATGTCGTGTTCCGGGTATTTGACTGGATGAAGAGTAAATTCTTGAGCAATGCGATTGGTCTGGCGCATCCTTTGGCGTGTCATGAGCGTGTTAGTGCCGTGAGTTTTTGAAAGTCATACGAAAACTGCTCTAACCAACAAAAAGACCACGCATCATACTCAAGAGAATGACGTGGTTTGACATGAATAGTTTCCTCAAGGCGCATAACATTAAAATGGATTGAGATTCTCAAGTATACGTAAGAATTTAATTTATCTTTATTTTATTCGATTTTAATTTCTTTTTTTTCTTTTTTTTTTTTAATTATTGAAGCATTTTATTTATAAAAACTCTATCTTCCTCTTGGAATATTAATATTATGTTTAATAATATCGAATCTTAACAAAGACTTTATTTAATGAAAGCATTAGAAATCATTTTCAATTTTCCAACCAGTTTACATTGAAGTAATTTTCGAATGACTACCAATTGAAATCACGTGAAATGCAGCGCTGTAATTTCTAGCGTTGTGATTGGTTAAACCATGACCGTGCCATGTGGCGTGACTTTTCACAGTCATAGCAAATGTCACTAAAAGGCATGCGCAAAGCTTACTTTTAGGGCTGGTTCACACTTTAACATAAGATAATAAGATAAGCATAAACTTAAGCGTAAGAAAAGTGTGAAGCTCGCACAAATTATAAGGAATTGAAACTTTTCCATTTTCTTATGCTTATGCTTATGCTTGTGAAATCCAAAGTGTGAACCGAACGTACTTAAGCATAAGCATAAGCATTACAATAGTACTATGTTTCTTATGCTAATGTTAATGCTTATGTTGAAGTGTGAACCAACCCCTAATAAAAATTCCGAGCTCTCTTGTTTCGACCTAGCTTTTCTCGGCCGGGCGCCATCTTGGAATAAGCGGCATACAAATTAAATTATTCATATGAAGCGTTTTCAATAATACTTAAATTATTGTTAATATTATCCTGATAATCATGACTTATAGTGCAACCAAATTGATTGCAATGGTTACTTCGCTTAATAATGATGTACCAATGAAATCAAAGGAAGTTGAAATTAAAAAAATACGAATAGAAAACAGTGAAATACAAAAAAAAAAAAAAAAAAAAAAAAAATACTGGTATTCTCTTGTGCGATGAAATTATCTAGGGGTAAGTGCTCCATGCCATTGTTCCTCGCCCCAACTCCCTAGCTTTACAAATTGGAACGCCTGTACGATTTTACTGGTTAGACCCAACCATGTCGTTTTACACATTTTTAGACTTTTTTTACAGATAATCATATCCTTGACTTTAAGTTTGCGTCATATTTTCGTTATATCAATGTATTTATATAAATATGACGTCATTGACGTATTGATTGGCTGAATTCATTTCGTGCTATTAACTACTAGCAGGGGAGGTATGGGTAAAATTGTCGGACTATTTTATCTTTGGTCCCTACCCCTTGAATTATAAACGAACTATTAAACCCTATCACAATTTGTTTCCTAAACAATTTTCTAGAAAATAAAATCTTATTAGAAAACTACTTACCGACCCCTCCCCCCTGACAAATAAGTAATACTTAACCAGTGCGATGTCTGGAACGTGAAGTCTTCACAATATGACTTTGACCACAACTGTGAGGAAAAATACTCCCATGGGAGCCCCTGAGGGGTTAAACTGTTGCTCTGTGACTAACAGGTTTCAGTGAATGAACGTGCACTAAACTTAACTTTTGCTTAAAGGCCGATGTAAGTCTTGCTAATCTCTTCACATGCTAGTTACCAGGCTCTTCTCGGTTTATGTACCCAGTCCTCCACTGACTAGATACCAGTCCTCTTAACCCTGGGCACCAGTCCCAAGCGGTATGAGGACCAGTCCATCTCGGCCTGTATGTCTGTATGACATTATCATAACGTAAGCATTTCTTCGTCGTCTTCTTCGTGGTCATGTTCGTGCTCCTCCTCGTCGTCACTGAATCCAAGGAGAAGATCGTTGTCCTCTTCGTCTTCGACTGTTATCTGGAAAATAAAACACAGGAAGACCATCGCTACAGATTCTCAATTTTAATATCAGGGTCAACAGAAGCCAACAGTGAAAATTTGCCACAGGTATCCCACCACACAATGTTTACACGATATGACTTTAACTTCAATTTTTCAGGGTCTACCGTAATGAGTCTGCCATTGTTTTCGATAAGAGATTTCTGTTACCTTTTGATATTTATACACAGCGTTTGAGCGTTTGACTCCTCCTTTACGTCGAATTCTTCTAACAATAGAACGAACAAACACAAGCAGTGCATTTCTGGGGAAAAAAGGGAGTGTGAATAAATGAGTTAACCAATGTACTTAAATTAGTAAGTTTTTATGCCTGGTCAGCGGTGGAAGGGAAAGAGAGGGACTGGGAAGAGGTAATTGTGATAAGTGAAGAGAATTTCTGGGGTATAAAGGGAAAGAATGGAAGAAAAATGAGAAATGAAATAAGTAAATGGAACAATAGAGACGGTTCTGGAAAAAAACGACGGAGAAAGGAAAATTAAGTAAGAAATAAAAATATATATTTAAAAATAAAATAAAAACAACTGAAACTGAAGAAAACAAATGAAAGGGATAGAAGAATGAGAAAAAGAAGAAAATAGACGGATAAAAAATAAGAATGAAAAACTTAGAGAGAATTTCTGTTCACTACATGGAAGTGCGTTCATTAGATTATCTAGTGGAAAAACTCATTGAATGTTCATACGTGTTATACATATCTTACCGTCTCCTGTGATTGTGTAAGAGAAATATAAGTACTGCGACACCAAGTAGTGTGAAAATAACTGCAACAGCAATGCCCGCCTTTTTACCAGAAGACGAACCAGTCTGAGCTCCTGTGGTCCTGTCATCTATGTTACCACTCCTAAAACAAGCATAAAGGTTAATCGGCATACGTTAATAGATCGGGTTTGCTTGGGCTTTGTAATATTTTCCCTTTTCAGACCACGTGTTATTCTCTTGTCATTCAAAGGTTCAAAGGTTTCTATTTACCATAAATACGTGATACATAAATTACAATGAAAAAAAATGGAAAGGTGAAGAGTGCAAGAGAGACAACCCAAGAGGGTTAAACAAGGTACTCTTGCACCCAGAACTAATTAACAAATAGATAGTCGATACTCGAACACGACATTACCATGGCAATGTCAAATCTGCTGTTATCTTGGTAGTAATATACTTACTTGTCCTTCGTACAGACTATCGGTGTAGACCACGAAAACACGTAATGGCACGTACTTGAAGCGTACTCGAAAACGGGGCTTTCCTGTGGGGACACAATCGGCATAAGTATTGCTAAAAGACATAGCATATCTCAGCGAAATGTTTTAATAGGACGTTAGCTTCATGGTGTAATACCTCCTAGATGATCTGAGATCGTGACGTAGAAATGACTTCACTGCAGAACTGAGCTTTCATGACGTATGTGAAAAAATTTCGATGTGAGATAGCCATGCCCTGACTTAGATCAGCCCAGAGGTTGTTTCAGGGTTCTACCTGTGAGTTAGCCATGCCCTGACTTAGATCAGCCCAGAGGTTGTTTCAGGGTTCTACCTGTGAGTTAGCCATGCCCTGACTTAGAACACCCCAGAGGTTGTTTCAAGGTTCGATGAAATTGATCTTTGCTTTGTTTTATCTTGATATTATTAAAAGCTAATAAACATATACTTACATTTTTATCGGAACACTGGAAGTTAATAATAAATGTTTCTTTATTCTTGGGGCTTGCGGGACAATTACTGGTCGTTTTGATCCACAACTCGAAGGTGTAATCTAAAATGACACATCATAACATTTGTCAACCAATAACGCGAAGACAGACAACCATGTAAATGTACACAGTACAACATGCTGTAACGGTGAAATGGCTTCCCATGGTTTTTGTGCGTGTTATACTATCACAACGAAAGTTACGGACAAGGGAAGATACGGTACGACTTCGCTTTCGTCGTGCTGTTTTGCGACAAAAGCCTTTGTTATTCATGTGGAAGCAAGAGCGTTTCGATGATTGTGACAAGCTTTTGAGAAAATGGTTGGCCTATTAACATCACAATGGTATCGCTATAAGCCATTCCGGTATTGAGGAAAGAAACTGGGTCGAGTTGGCATTGTAGTGCATTGTGGGGCGGTTTTAGGGGACGAAACAGACGCCATCTTGGAAATGTGTCCAATCAAACAGTCCCACAATGCAATGCAATGCCAACTTGATACAGTTTTTTCCTCAACCCCGGAATGGCTAATGCGGAATACTCCAGTTTCAAGTTCTCTGATACTCAGGGTTGGCATTGAGTTCACGTAAAATATTCATGTGAAGGTTCATGGACTTTCATAGTGTTTGTATTGTTGAAGTTGTGCATTCTTTACTTTACCGTTGGTATTCGTGAATATTTAGACACTGATACGAGGCTAACCCTGAGTAAATGAGCCTGTAATCAAGGAAATGTTTAGTTCCGTTGCGTACTGACCTTCGTAATGAAGTGTTTTGGACAAGACACTATATCCTTGGTCTCCTCTACATAGGGATTTACCAGAGCACGTCGATGGGGCACTGGAGCCGAGCTTACCACAAAGACTGAAGTAATAAACTTGCCCCTTGTCTCCTTGGACGCGTTTGGGACTGAAACAGTTCGGAGAAGAATACATACATCACGCATCACGCATCACGCATCACGCAACATGCATCACGCATCTCGCATCACGCATCATACAACATGCATCACGCATCTCGCATCACGCATCATACAACATGCATCACGCATCTCGCATCACGCATCATACAACATGCATCACGCATCTCGAATCACGCATCATACAACATGCATCACGCATCTCGAATCACGCATCATACAACATGCATCACGCAACATGCATCATGCATCACGCATCACGCAACATGCATCACGCATCTCGAATCACGCATCATACAACATGCATCATGCCTAATCATGCCTCACCATGCCTCATGGAAATGGAGAAACATTGCGTGCAGTGTCTATCATTTAACGTTCACCAACCTTTTATCGATCTGTTTAAAGTCTATGATACGACCTGTCACTGGGTGTTTCGTCTGGCAGTCAGACATCTTCAGCTCCTTAGGTCTGTAGAAGAAGAAAAGACCTTCACATTTAATAGATACCCTGAAACAACTTCTAGGCTGATCTAAGTCAGGACACGCCTAACTCACAGACCGAACTGGAATTTAGCGTGTTAGGTTTTGCGTAGCGTGGAAAAACAAGAAAGAAAAGAAGAAGAAGAAAACCCCTTAAATCAAGGGAGAGACGCAAGAAACTCTAACAAAATGTGATGCCGAGTCCATCAATTGAACGTGAGGCCCTAGAAGTGAGAGGTGAGTGCACTACCCCCCAAACTGCCCTTGAACCCCCCAAATACACACACCTACACCACCACTACCACCCGTCACTTGGAAGGCTCCCTTCCAGGCTGTGTTTACCAGCAACTATTTACGCATTTGAATCGAAGGGTGATCAGAAAAAATGAAGAGCAAATCTAAAAGTAAAATGTAAAATGTACCTTGATTTACAGGCAGCTTTAGTCGCCCAAGAGAACGTGAATGAGCAGGCTGTAAAACTGGAACTAGAATGGTAATATTAATGGTTATTAATGTTTATTAGAAAAAGTATTAATGGGAAAGGTAACACGTAACTTTCTACTGAACAAGTCAAGTTTGAGAGGAACACAGGGTTCCTTCGAGGCACATTGCTCAAATTTCCAACCCTCTTAAAATTCCCATACCAATCCCACAATCAGTCCATAGAGAAACCATTACTGAGTAAAGTCCACTAAGTCCACACAGTGTCGAAGTTGCCATGGTTTCTGAACAGTCCCCTCACGTTTGGCGCCAAAAATACGGATATAAATAAAAAACGTTTTCCATCCGAAATTTGATTCAATACGCTTAATTTTCAAATGCCAGTCCCCCACTTTTCAATATGCTCCGCGGTCCCTGTTGCGTCCTGAGTTATTCACTGACGTCCCTCCAATGCATATGGTAAGGTTGTACGGGGAGAGAGGACCTCCATTTTACGTGGTCTAAGGTCTATAGTATTGCTGATGTAATTGCAGATGTAATTACAAAAGCAGCACTTTCTCCTCAGTTAAGTAGTCTTTGAGAGCCTGAGTGTTGAACCGGCCAGGACTTGAACCACGACCTCCCGCACAACAATCCGATATCAACCAAGTGAGTCAACCGGTTTGCTTTTGACTAAGAGTCTTTCTTGAAGTGTTTTTTTTCTCAGCTAAAGATTATTTACTTACTAGATAAGTTTAGGTGTTCCAACATGCCTTCCACAAGTAAACTGGAAAGTGACTTCAGCAGATATTCCTTTCTTGGTGCAGGCAGGGATGTTAGATTGTCCCGTGTATCGTACTAGTATCTGATTGCCTTCATCTGAAAAGAACGAATCAAACACTTCGTATCAATAGGCCGTTTGCATGATGGCTTCGCGAATTTTCTTTTTTATTCAAACTTCTGTTCCCTCATGAGAATAGTAAGACAATTGGTGCTAATTAACTGAAGAAAGGAAAGTGTGGCTACTCACGGCTTCTTGTAATTTGCTGTGTTCTGCCGTAGCCCAAAGCAACGATCTCGGAGTCTCTCCCGCCAAGTTGAGCACAAACAGTAGCGTAAGGAGGACAACCTGTCTGATCTTCAACCCCTCGACAAATATTCAACCAAAACCTGCAGACAAACCAAAGCAGTATGATAAAATATTCTGGATTGTCTTAGACTTCTAATTCGTACATGAGCCTTCGCTGTCTGGTCAGCACCTTTTATTTCAGGCATGCGCATTGAAGAGGGAAACAGGTTTTTCTTGTTATAGTGTGATTATTCTTAATGAAGAATTAAAGTTTGGCAGCGCTTGGAAATCCCCCGCAACACGTTTTCGTAGCAACGGCTAAAGAAGTTATTGAACGCTTGCGCGCATGAGCGAAGGGCTAAGGAAAGTTATGAGTTCATCCCATATGGCTTACTTGTATCCTTTACTGGAAGTATAATGCCAGCTCCTAGTTTTGCTTGAGAGAAGTTTTAGGTCGAAAAAAAAGCCGCTGTCACTGAGGACACATTGTTGCCTTGCTGGGGGACAGACGAGATTGGTTTTCCATATGATATTTGCGCCACCGTCCTAAAAATGTTACAACAAAAACTTTGAATAATGAGGTCTGAAAAGGAAAGAAATTACATCCGCACTAAACGAGTTTATTGACAAGATAGTTGACTTACCCCAACACTGTCCAATGAATATTGGTCATGGTCGACGGCATTCTCATCACAAACAAACATTATCGTAGATACCACCTTATTCGCACCTAAAAAGATACCACAGTCTCTTATAGTCACTTCTAATAGTCACACAGGAGGAATCAAGAATGCCCCATTTATCTACTTTGTTGGCTAATACATTATCCGTCTCAACTCCATGCAAGACAACACGTTAAAAATATAATCCTACAAAAAATGTATGACCTCTTTACATGGCATCCCTCAGGTTCTGTTTTGGGACCTAATAACTTAACCCATGTAATAAAAATATAACCATACAAAATAATCTGTGTCTTCACATGCAATCCCCGGTTCTGTTTTGGGGCCTAAACGTTAATGACTGGATTTGTCTCTTAACTTAACCCATGTAAGAAAAATATGATCCTACAAAATAATATGTCTTCACATGGCTTCCCACAAGGGTCTATCATAGAACCTCAATGCCTTGTCGCTCTCGTGATTTACTTTCCTGGGTACAGGTTTAAACAATATCCGTTTTCAACTTTGGTCATGCATGACAATACGTCAAAATATAATTCTACAAAATGACCTTAAATGGCATCCCTCAAGGATCTGTTCTAGGTCCCAATCGTGATCTATGACCTTACATGTAATCTTATGGGTCTGTTCTAGGTCCCAAACGTGGTCAATGACCGAACATGGTATCCCTCATGGTTCTGTTTTCGGACCTAAACGTCAAAAAGATTTGCCTTATGCCTCACCCTGCTGGGTACAAGTTTGACTGCAGTACTTAAGAAGCAGCATTTGCTCATCATTTAAGTATGCCATGCTTATGTACTGGAATTTGCCGAGAGATGTTGCCTTGTTGTTAAGTATTTTACACGCTCCGTCTCCATTACATCCTTTTATCGCGAGGCTGCCGCACACAGAAGCATAGACCTTTGAGCCGTCTGGTGCTGTCAGCTGGATAGCAAAAGACATTTTGTTAAAGGGTGTGCCTGGTGTCATTATCAAACAAGTTGATCTCAAGTAATAGGCATTTTATCATGGACTCTATACTACCATACATCTATACTTCAATGATAGTAGTCATGCATCATCATCACTATCATCTTTCTGCATCACTATTATCAAGCATCATCATCATTCTATGTAATAGTCATCCTGATCATCGTCAAATTCCCACCATCAGTCTTCTCCCACATTATGATCAACTTTATCATGATTATTGTTATCATTATTATTATTATTTATCAATCCCAATCCATCATTATTCCAGTCGGTTCGAGCATTCAGTACGTCATCGTCATCATCATCATCTATAATCGTCATCGTAGTCATTAACCATCATCATCATCAGTATCATCATCTTTCTGCATCATTATCATCAAGCATCATTATCATACTGTATTAACGTCATCCAAAACATCCCCATATCCATCATCATTCTCCTCTCGCATAATGATCAAACTTACCAATCCCAATCCATCATTAGAGCGCATGTAGTAAAACCATGAAATAAAACAAAGTTGATACTGACAAATAGCACTATTTAGTTACTAATAGTCGCTATCACTCAACCAGAACATTCATCATACAAAGACAAATACACAAGAGACCATTTGTGTCTTTTGTTTAATAACTGTTCTGGTTGAGTGCTAGCAACTATTAGTCACTAAATAGCTATTATTTGTCAGTATCAACTTTGTTTTTATTTCATAGTTTTACTGCATGCGCTCTATTCCAGTCAGTTCAAGTATCCAGTACAGTACTTACCGATATAAAATTATTCGGGGTTTTTTTCAAAGGGCTGACATCATAGAAGTATTCCGTATTGTTATCATAAACACGGCATTTATTAGGCTGAGGAGTTTCCTTCTGAGGACAAGCAGCCAACGTGGCCCAGCTGAAAACATAGTTCTTGCTGTCTACCGAAACTAATACCGGTTTACCCTGAAGAAAACAAGATTTAGGTTAGACCACAACATAGACAAGTGTGTTCACTATTTGTTAGGTCTCTTCCTTGATTAAAGGGTTTATCTTCGGTTTCTTCCCTCCGCAAAATTTAACACTCTAAATTACAATTTGACTTAGGTCAGCCCAGAGGTTGTTTCATGGTTCAATCTGTGAGTGAGCCATGCCCTGACTTAGATCAGCCCAGAGGTTGTTTCAGGGTTCAATCTGTGAGTGAGCCATGCCCTGACTTAGATCGGCCCAGAGGTTGTTTCAGGGTTCAATCTGTGAGTTAGCCATGCCCTGACTTAGATCGGCCCAGAGGTTGTTTCAGGGTTCAATCTGTGAGTTAGCCATGCCATGACTTAGATCAGCCCAGAGGTTGTTTCAGGGTTCAATCTGTGAGTTAGCCATGCCATGACTTAGATCAGCCCAGAGGTTGTTTCAGGGTTCAATCTGTGAGTGAGCCATGCCATGACTTAGATCGGCCCAGAGGTTGTTTCAGTGCTCGATCTGTGAGTTAGCCATGCCATGACTTAGATCAGCCCAGAGGTTGTTTCAGGGTTCAATCTGTGAGTTAGCCATGCCCTGACTTAGATCGGCCCAGAGGTTGTTTCAGGGTTCAATCTGTGAGTGAGCCATGCCCTGACTTAGATCGGCCCAGAGGTTGTTTCAGGGTTCAATCTGTGAGTGAGCCATGCCCTGACTTAGATCGGCCCAGAGGTTGTTTCAGGGTTCAATCTGTGAGTGAGCCATGCCCTGACTTAGATCAGCCCAGAGGTTGTTTCAGGGTTCAATTTGTGAGTTAGTCATGCCCTGACTTGAATTGGACACAAGACTTTGGAACACTCACGAGAGATCCTCGATTACAAGTCAGTTCAATGGTTGTCTGGGCCTGATTTGAGCCATTTTGATACTTGATGACAATCTTTCCGTTCTTGTTTACGGTTGGTGGACTGACAGCTCGTCCCAGGCTCTACAACACGGGAAAACAAAACAAAACGTTTGAAATATGGTGTATTCAGTACCGGTTATACTAAAAAGCGGAGGGAAGGAAGTCAGGAAAGTGATAAAGAAGGAAAGAAGCAAAAAAGGAACAAACGAACCAAGAAAGGAAGGAAGGAAGGAAGCAAGCGAGCGAGAAAGCAAGCAAGGAAGCAAGCAAGCAGAAAAGAAGGCAATCAAGCAAGTAAGCAAGCGTGTGAGAATGTGTGGATGGAACAAAGGAAAGGATGGAAGGAAATAAGAAAGAGAAGAAGAGAGAGAGAGAGAGAGAGAGAAAAGACCAGCATGGTATCGCTTACCTGGACAGTCTTGCCATCTTTACTTTTCATACAAGCTGAAGCTCCTGCTGGACAGTTAACACCGCTGACAGGTACAAGAGATCGGCAGATGTTGATGTAAAAGGTAGAGCCTTTGTAATCGCCATCCAGGGGCATCACCTGAAATACAGGGATAAATAAGAGTGCGTTGCCTTACTTTAGGTATTCGAGGGAAATCCAGTGAAGAAAGCAAATGAAGTAACGAATGGGAGGAAGGAAAGGGAGCGGGGGGAGTGAGGGAGTAAGGATGGAGAGAGGAATGGAGGGAGGGAGGGAGGGAAGGACGGAGGGAGGGAAGGAAGGAAGGAAGGGAGGGAGGAAGGAAGGAAGGAAGGGAGGGAGGAAGGAAGGAAGGAAGGGAGGGAGGGAGGGAAGGAAGGAAGCAGCGAGGAAAAAGGGAGGGTTGGAGGGAGAGGTAAGGAGAAAAGAAAGGAGGAAGGAGAGGCTGGAAGAAAGTAACAAAGAAGTTAATGGACAAAGGGGAGGTGGGTGTAAAGGAACGAAGCAAAGAATCGAGCAAGGAAAAGATTGTCCTTACCACCCAGTTCTGTTGGTCATTGGCCAGGTCATGCAGGTTGTACTTGGTGTTTGTATCACCTCCATATTCCACGGGAGAGCACTCAACCTTTAAAAGAGAGATATAATTCAAAAGTATAGATTAGAAAACAACGGAAGGACGGACAGACAAATAACAAGTGACAAAAGCCAATCCCAACAATCTATCGAGGCCAACTGAATTTCACAAAATTTAAAGACAATTTGAAGGCTCATCTGCGAACGTATAATCGTTTGCAAGAAAAGACCATGTGATACCTATCTCAGCCAATCACCAGCACGCAACCAAACCTTACCTTTCTCTCACAAGCCAACTTGGTGTGCCAGGTGAAATAGTAACTACAGATCACGTGATACCTATCTCAGCTAATCACCAGCACGCAACCAACCCTTACCTTTCTCTCACAAGCCAACTTGGTGTGCCAGGTGAAATAGTGACTACAGATCACGTGATACCTATCTCAGCCAATCACCAGCACGCAACCAAACCTTACCTTACCTTTCTCTCACAAGCCAACTTGGTGTCCCAGGTGAAATAGTGACTACAGATCACGTGATGCCTATCTCAGCTAATCACCAGCATCCAACCAACCCTTACCTTTCTCTCACAAGCCAACTTGGTGTGCCAGGTGAAATAGTAACTACAGATCACGTGATACCTATCTCAGCCAATCACCAGCACGCAACCAAACCTTACCTTTCTCTCACAAGCCAACTTGGTGTGCCAGGTGAAATAGTAACTACAGATCACGTGATGCCTATCTCAGCTAATCACCAGCATCCAACCAACCCTTACCTTTCTCTCACAAGCCAACTTGGTGTGCCAGGTGAAATAATAACTACAGTCATCTGTCTCAGCAACAAACACAGGCTTGCCGAGATCATTCGTCATCTTGGGATCACAAACGAACGAAATCAACGTCTGTCGATGTGTGTTGGAGTGGAAACATAAATCCCCTCCACTGTAGTTCAGGGTCAACACACCATCGTTGTAAGACAGACGCTTGTTGAAGTTTCCGGCGTTGTTGTGTACGTTTTTACTTCCGTAGGACAGCTGACACGAGCCGGAACTTGCGCCGCAGGGTTTAGCTAAAGAAACCATGAAAAGAATAAAGATAAAAGTCATAAAAATATTCGACTTTGCTTAGAGAGGTTCACACGTGACAGCCGCAACCAAGGGAGCACGAAGGCAGAAAAAAACATTGGTCTTCCTGTGGTACTGACGAATACGGTTTTCCGCGAAAAATAAGGTGGACTTAGTAAATATCAAAGATGGCGGCGTACATAAAATAGACCAATATTGATATCATCCGCCATGTTTGTTTACTTATGAGCCCGTACGACTTTTAAGAAAAACAGGCCGTTGCACAACTATTATTTCCCTTCGCGGTTCCCTGCGTCATCTTGAAAGGTAAGTTTGCCTGTGCATCGAAGCTGGAACCCTTGTGGCCTCGCAATGATAGAAACGTGAATAATTGTCCAAGGTATTGAAAATATGTCTATCATTACAAGCTCAACGTTCGTCTCACTT
The DNA here is from genome assembly GCF_029948245.1 of Actinia tenebrosa. Classification (NCBI taxonomy): domain Eukaryota; kingdom Metazoa; phylum Cnidaria; class Anthozoa; order Actiniaria; family Actiniidae; genus Actinia; species Actinia tenebrosa. The sequence continues at coordinate 19,556,807 of NW_028292582.1, forward strand.
CAGGCACAGTTACATTTCAAGATGGTGCAGGGAACTGTGAAGGGGACTTTATGGCAACCTGGTGGTGGGACACTGCAGGCAACAGTCGAGGATCTCAAGAGGTCCCAGGGACATGGGTTAAAAGTCACTGGGAATCCTGCCGGGCAGGTAAAATACAATGAAAAAATCTTAAAAGGGAGGAGAATATCTTTCCTAGCTTGATCACTATCTGCAGGAAAACATGCACTACAAGGACTTATTGCATGTCAATTAATACATACCTCTATTGTCGTTCAAAACCTTGCAAACGCTTAAGAGATAATAATATCCTCTTTCATCTTTGACCTCTATGCCATTACTTGATAAAGGGTTTAGGTCAAATTTGTATTTGGTCTGAGGGTGGACAGCAGTGCAGTCGTTTGTTATGTTGACGCTTGCTGTGTTGATGGCACAGGCGTACTTCGTAACCCAGACAAACTCGTATAAACAGGTTTTGGAGTATTCATTGATGAGTTGTGGAGATGACTGTGGGAGAAAGAGAAGGATTTAGTGGTAAGGTGTGGGGAAGGAAATGGAAGGGAAGGAAGGGAAGGGAAACGAAGCAGAGATAGAGAGATAGTGAATGGAAAAGGGAAGGAGAGGGAGGAAGGTTGGTAGGGAGGGAGAGAGATGGTAGGGAGGGAGGGAGACAAAGAAACAAAGAAACTGAATACAAAGAAACGGGAAAATAAAGAAACGATGAATTAAGGGAACAGAGAAAAAGAAAGGAAGGAAGGAAGGAAGGAAGGAAGGAAGGAAGGAAGGAAGAAAGGGGGAAATGAAAAAAGCCCCTTCCACTTGGCCCCGTGATCTGCAGTACCTCGGTCGACGAACCACATTGCATCAGTATCTTAGCAGATGACTGGATCGTTTTGTCAGCACTTGTCGTGCAGAGGTCTCCACCTTTGTACCAAAGGTAGATATTATTGTTTTCTACAACTGGACCACTTCTAAGCGATCCAAGACTTGTATAACTGAAAAAAAGAATTTAATAAAATTTGCTGTTGTTCCTGCTGCTGATGAGATGAGAATGAACGTTGGTTGTGGTGATGATAATGAGATTTTTTTACAATAACTTATAAATTTCTGGCGCGCTGATTGGCTATTTTTTATCATCAGTAAGAAGACACACAGATAAAACGGACGTCAACGAGCGCGCGCTCTTTCCGTTGGTTGTTTTGATCAGTAAAAATAAGAAGGTTTTTTTTTTTTGTTATTGTAAAAACGAATTGACATCAGATTTTTATGTGTGATATTGATGATGACGATGCATGTACAGTATGCATGATGACGGTGAATGATGGTGTTGATGATGATGCATAATGTATGCATGGTGACGGTACATTAAGGTGTTGATGAAGATGTATGACGATGAAATGATGATGGTGTTGATGATGATACATGATGTATGTATGATGACGGCACATTATGGTGTTGATGAAGATGCATGATGTATGCATGGTGACGGCACATTATGGTGTTGATGAAGATGCATGATGTATGCATGATGACGGCACATTATGGTGTTGATGAAGATGCATGACGATGAAATGATGATGGTGTTGATGATGATGCATAATGTATGCATGGTGACGGTACATTATGGTGTTGATGAAGATGTATGACGATGAAATGATGATGGTGTTGATGATGATGCATAATGTATGCATGGTGACGGTACATTAAGGTGTTGATGAAGATGTATGACGATGAAATGATGGTGTTGATGATGATGCATGATGTATGCATGGTGACGGCACATTATGGTGTTGATGAAGATGCATGATGTATGCATGATGACGGCACATTATGGTGTTGATGAAGATGCATGACGATGAAATGATGGTGTTGATGATGATGCATGAAAGTATGCATGATGACGGCACATGGTGTTGATAAAGATGTATGACGATGAAATGATGATGGTGTTGATGATGATGGCGTTGATGATGATGCATGATGTATGATGTATGTATGATGACGGCACATTATGGTGTTGATGATGATGCATGATGTATGCATGACGATGAAATGATGATGGTGTTGATGATGACGCATGATGTATGCATGATGACGGCACATTATGGTGTTGATGAAGATGCATGACGATGAAATGATGATGGTGTTGATGATGACGCATGATGTATGCATGGTGACGGCACATTATGGTGTTGATGAAGATGCATGAGGATGAAATGGTGATGGTGGTGTTAGTGGTCCACAGTGATGATGTTGATGATAATGTTAGTTATACTGACAATTTATCGACATTACCTTTTCTTTACAGGATCATATTTACACACCCCAGCAGTCGGAGGACAAGATCTGGCATCTCCGGTCTGGTGAATCGGCTGACAAACGTTGATCCAGTAAGTAGGGCTAGTATTGGATGAAGAAGACGTCACTGCCTGCAATAACAAAATGATATGCTGATAACAAAACTGATACACTTTGATGGCAATAAGAAAAATAATCCCATCTACCTTCCAATTTCCATTTCTCTTTGCCAGAGGTGTAAAGTCATACTGTAGATCCGACATCTTATCGTTGCTTTCCCGCCGAAGACTACACTGCACATGCGCAAAGGGTCGGCATGCCAGTATAGTTGGGAAGCGGATGCTGTAGTAACAGGTGTCCTTCAGACTCTCGAAGACTGGTTGTTTGTTTTTGCCTTCCTGGTCGCATTCAAAGGTTACCTTCAAGGAGCAGGTTGATGTGCGGTACAAGATGAAGAGTTCCCCGTCCAGGTAGGTTATGTTGTTGGATGTCGTGCCCAAGATTGTGCCCTCTGGATGAGATAAAGAAAAGATATGTAAATATGCATCGTATTCATATCCCAGGGCCAAGGGCGGATCCAGCCAAAATTGGGGGGGGGGGGGGGGGTTCTAATTGAGTTTCTTCCGTCAACACAACGGAAAACAATAAAAAAAGCATCTAATTCTTTCGTTTTGTTGTGATTTTTTTCCGCTGAAGGGGGGCGGCCCCCCATGGATCCGCCCTTGAGGGCCCTAACCACCAGTACCATTGGTCCAGTTTTCACCTCACCACTTTAAAATCTTTAGAACAATTTTTCCCCTTGTAAAAAATATTTATTACAAAAGTATTTAAAAAAAACAGGACCACCTTTTTTTAAATAGATCAATTTCAGACCATATGTCATTCCCTTGAGAATCATTTCTTTGTTTATCAGTAAAACTTGACAAGATAAATAGATCGTTTTCGAGTTCAAAATCACGGCTGTGTTCCTTGATTACAGACTCATTTACTCAGGCTTAGCCTCGAATCAGTGTTTAAATATTCACAAATACCAACGGTAAAGTAAAGATTGCACAACTTCAACAATAAAAACACTTTGAAACTTGACGGACCTTGACTGGAACACGTGAATATTTTGCACAAAGTCGAGCGGCTAACCCTGTGTAAATGAGTCAGTAATCAAGAAACACAGCGGTAATTTGGGATTTCAAAATGGTCTATTAGGTAAGCATTGATGACATGCAAACAAAGAATTTCATTATCAAGGGCCAATATGACACGTGAAGTAGGGAGAGATTGCCAAAATTAACAAGTTCTACGGAAAATAATCAATGCAATAAAAGGTTACCTGATGCACCAGCGGTACTCAGACAGGCTGCAACGTTTTCACCCTTGCAAGACGTGCCTGTGATCTTCTCACACACGTCAAACTTCACAGTTCCGCCGCCAGGGAGGCCAGAAACACTATAATCCTTTCCACTCAAAGACAAAAAGTTAAACTGATAGTTGTATTGCCTGTCAATCACTGTACAACCCGTGCCGTATTCACTGGTCAGCGGACATGCACTGGGCGTCTCCCAATGGAAGATGTACTCACACTCAGGGGTCTCTCCACGGAACACAGGGGATCCCTGTGAAAGAAACAAGGAAAGACGATAGTCCCTTTTCTCATTCGGTAAATACCGCTGTATTTTATGACTGCAGACTCATCTGCACAGGCTTAGCCTCGCTTAAGAGCAAATCGTTTGCAAAAGTCAACTGTAATGTAATGAATGTGCAAGTTCTACAATACCAATGTTTTGAAATCCCATGGACTTTTAATGGTATCTGTGAATAGCTGACTTATAAACGAGGATAAGCCTGTGCAAATGAGTCTGTGGTCTTCAAAAACAGCGGTATGCATCGAATGCGAAACTGGTGTATTAGAGTTTAATATGATGGCTCACAAGAGTAACCAGGTGTAACCTGGTGTATTTAGGAAGCACGGGTGGCTCGCATCGCAAATTTGTCATCTCTCACCCATGTGAACTGGGTTCGAGTCCTGCCAATCTTGGTGTCATACATGAGTAGAGTTGTTTGTTGGTTCTCTCCTGTGCTTCAAGGGTTTTTCTTCGGGTTCTCCAGGTTATTAGATATTAGCATCTATGTACTATTAAGAATTTGAATGTGAATAAAGTTTTTGATTGATTGATACATTCATTCATTCATTCGCATACCATAGTTTTTGAGCAAGACAGGTTGATTCTTGTGCTTCTGTTGTATTTACCATGACAAGCATCTCCACCATAGTAACGTATGGTTACCTCACCATCAGACGTAATTACAGGATTACTCTGTATATAACCAAGATTATGTCCCATGGATGTCTTGTGGTCCACCTGACAAGCACCTATGGCACCTCCTGGACACTTGATGTCATTGGAAGCTGAAGGATTGATAGCCTTACATATGTTGATGTAATAGTGAAGATGGCTGTATGCTGCACGGGTGTCTACTGCTTCCCAGTTACCTAGGGAGAAAAGGCGGTTGGTCAAGACAGGCAGTCGATCAAGACATGCAGTCAGTCAAGACAGGTGGTCAGTCAAGACAGGTGATCAGTCAAGACAGGTGGTCAGTCAAGACAGGTGGTCAGTCAAGACAGGTGGTCAGTCAAGACAGGCGGTCAGTCAAGACAGGCGGTCAGTCAAGACAGGTGGTCAGTCAAGAGAGGTGGTCAGTCAAGAGAGGAGGTCAGTCAAGAGAGGTGGTTGGTCAGTCAAGAGAGGTGGTTGATCAGTCAAGAGAGGTGATCAGTCAAGAGAGTTGGTCAGTCAAGAGAGGTGGTTCATCAGTCAAGAGAGGTGGTTGGTCAGTCAAGAGAGGCGAAGAATCACAAACTTACCATTTATTAAACCCAAAGGTGTTAAATCATATTTCTTATTTCTGGGACCCACAACAGCACACTGCACCTGTTTGGCAGAACACGCCAGAGACGTCTGGAAATCAAAGTAGAACACTTCACCATCCTTCTCGCTTGCTTGTTCAATGTACTTCGGCTGACCAAGGGGCTCTTCAGGGTTACAATAGAACCTAACCTTTGTGATCCTAGGAAAGCCATTGTTTATATCACGGTCACCATTTCTAAAAAAACAAAGATTTTTCAATAAAAACAACAGTATTTATTTGCACTTCTTAAAATTGTCTTAGATGTGAGGCAAACATTAAAATAAAACACTAAAGGAATCGCACTTTTCCTCTACGGTATTTGCGGTCTTTCTTTCATATTTGTTTAGTGTCAGCCATTTTCATTTCATTTTCATTTTCAAAACTTTATAAAATTCCCTTTTTTTCTTGGTCAGAAACTGATGTACAAAGGCTGAGATGGAGCATATTCAACAAATAACAGAGAATAGACCTCTTCGGCTTGGGGTAATGTTTTCCCATTTCAGACCACGTGTCATTCCCTTGAGAATAATATTCTTTTTTTGACTTGTATCCATATTCATGTGTCTTCTCATGTGCAACCGAGCGCAAACCTTAAACAAAGAAATGATACTCTAGGGAATGACAGGTGGTCTGAAATGGGAAAACATTACGTCAGAGCCGAAGAGGTCTATTGGGCTCAAAAGTGAATAACAGGTGTAGACAATTTCCCGCCAATTTTCTGAACTTGCACGTAGCCATATAAGGCATGATGAACTAAAGATGTTTGTACCCAAGCTAGACCACAATGCACCATGTTCATTATCTTACAAACTGCTTGTAATCTGACCTGACATATTTACCTGTAAGTTAAGACCAACGTCTCTCCCATGAAGGCCAGCTGTTGGCTCGTAACTCCAAGGTTGATCACGTTACCATTTGTTTCGTTCATGCAAACAGCAACGTCACCCTTACCTTGGCCACATGCTTTTGCCTGAAGATTACCACATATATTCAACTGAAAAGTCCTTCCAGCTAGTGTTTTCATAACGTAGGGATTATCAGATTTTCGGTTGAGAGGGAAGAGATTGAAGACAGTGTCTGACTTGGGGTCCTGTACAGAACAGTTTGAGCCCACGACATTGGTGATAAGGCAAGCAGAAGCAGTTTCCCAACGGAATTTATATGTGCATTTATCTTTGGTTTGATAGGCAGGAGAAGTGTCCTATGTATAATATAAAAAAAGGATTAAGAAAACTCACATCGTAAAAAAGACCTGCATTTTCAGGATTTTACTTTTTTCTTCTAATATCATTCGCAATAACATAAATTATCAGTTTATTCCCCACAGGCATCAAGACTTTAAGATGAAATTTTTTTCAATAATGAGCAATAATGGCAAAAAGCACGAAAACTAGACTTGCGTATGAGTTTTGATCCCAATTTTCGTTTTGGCTTAACACTCAAAACCTTTTTTCAACAGTTAGAAACTGATGTACTATGATAAAATGCCTGTTTAAAGCGGTATTTTCAATTTTACAAAGATGTTTTGTTGCATTTGTGTTAGAATGTTGCTTTGTCAGGCTTTTTTATAGAAAATATATGGGAAATAAGTAAATGAAGGCCTAAACCTCATTTTCGAATAATTTTTTTGCTTTGGGTGAACACTTTGATTCCACTTTCATCAGTCATCTCCACTTCAAAACAAGTTAACAAGCCTTTCTTCAAGAAAATAGTTTTTGGGTTATACACTGCTTGAATACGAAAAGAATTCTCTCTTAATGTTTACTTGCAGGGTCATTGACGAGAATAAGAAGCAGAAACAAAAGTCATGTCAGCTATTCTTGGATCTCGGAATCTCCTATTGCTTTTGCCTATTGCCTATCACCTTTGGCGATGACAAGTTTTTGAAATAGGTGTGTACAACGCAGAAAGAGAAAGCCCATATACCAAAACCTCACTACTTACCGTAGCGCCCTTCTTGCAAATGAACATGATTTGAGTTTCAAAGTAGCGTTCACGTTCAACATCACATCGTGATCCTTTAGTATAAGTAATTGTGATAGTTCCTTGTGATGTGACGTTCAGGGATTTATCCACATTACCTAAAAAAATAAATCGACTATTACATAGAAATTACCGCCATCTGCACTCAGCTCATTTCCACTGTCGTATCAGTAAAAAATCCGACCTACCGACCCCAATTATTTTTCTCAAGCAACAGGAAACACAGTTTTTTTTGCCTAAAAGAGCTTCCACAGACTAACCAAGGTTTATGAAATTTCCAGAATTGTCGACCAGACATACAGCCGATGTCCCTTGACACCCAGACACCTCTGGTTTAAGGTTAAGGGATCGACAAACATTGATGTAGAATTTTCCAGTCGAGCTGTCACGTGTTTGCCAGTTATCGTCAGTCTTGGACAGACTAGAAAGATCATACTGGCTACTACCAGACCTCGCTGCACACTCCACTACCTGGAAGAAGATGATCAGGAAACTGTGACCTCATTTCCGCTGACAACCTGACAGCCTAAAGTCAGCTACGTATACATCCATTTCAAAAAAAGTTGGTGACAGTTTTGTTGCATGTTGCACACCAAGTCAAGGGCGGATCCAGCCAAAATTTTAGGGGGGGGGGGGCTAATTGAGTTTCTTCCGTCAATACAACAGAAAACAATAAAAAAAGCATCATTCTAATTCTTCAGTTTTGTTTTGTTTTTTTTCTGCTGAAGGGGGGCTTCAGCCCCCCTTTGCCCCCCCCCCCCCCCCCTCCCTCCTGGATCCGCCCTTACAAGTCCAAAATGCACTATTGGTGATGCAGACATGATCAGCAAATGATCACAATAATATGGAATTTCCCAAATTTTGTCTGAATGTTTTTCCAGCATATTTTATTCCGAGCTGACTTTATTTACACATTTATCGCCCACAACAAATTTCGGTCTTGCAACATGAAACAAAAACTTCACCAACCTTTTATGAAATAGTTGTATAATAGTGTGGATTTCAAATGATTGTGAAATATCACGGCAATATGAAAGCTTTTTTGTCTAATTTTTGTGTGGGTTGAAAAGGGAGGGGATGAGAGGACTATAGCCCCCCACTTTAAAAACTGTTCCGCTATCTCTGATACTTTGCATGGAATTGTGGGACTGTCTGGGGAAAAGTTCTTTTGTGTAAAGTCTTACCTTGCTAGGACAAGCATACTTGGTTGGCCATCTAAAATGATAAACACAGTGTTCCTCCCTGTCATACTCGGGTAACCCATCACCATTATGGGTAGCTCTGGGGTCACAGACAAATGAAATATGGGTCTCCCTGGCTTTGTTGTTGCTGCACTTGTCTCCACCACTATACGTCAGTCTTATTATTCCGTCATAATAGTAGAGCTTCAAGTTTGGCAATCCCATGGAGACTATTTTTGGGTTTTTACTATCAGATGAATCCTTTTGACAAGCACTTGCATTCATGAAACATGGTCTTTGGGACGTTTCATTGGCTGCTTTGCATACCTGGAGAAATAGACCAATCAGAATTCATGTTTGAGTAGCCTTCAGCCAATCAAAGGCTGTGATAGCTTTGCATGGATTAATCATTGGTTGCTGTCAATAACTGTCATTTCCAGTCCATAGAGGTTTTGGACCATCATGTTGCAAACAGCCATGTTAGGTGAGAGAACAATAAAATCCCTTTACTCTGGGGAACTGAATTATTTCTCAATCAAAATCAATTGTATTGTTCCCGCTATCTAACATGGCCGCCATCACATGGTTGTGCTAAACCTCTATTGTGGATTTTTTACAAGAACAATAGCAAATTTTTTTTTTTAGAAAGCTTGGAGGTTTCATTAAGTTTTGAAATAATAAAAGGTCAATTATGAACTATCCGGAGAGTCTATAAAAGTGAACATTTTAAAAATGGCCTTTTGCAACAACAGGTCATGTGACCCTACCCCCTGTAAAAAGAGATGTTGTGTCAAAATGAACACCAGAAATCTAAAGAGCACCTCGATATTAGTAAGAAGGCAAAGTTTTAGCTTATAATGTTGACTACAGTAGGAATGGCATTAAATACAAATTGAATATTTTAAAAGGATTCATATGGGAAAATGTGCTGGATGGCATAGCTTGCTGTTACATGTTATAACCTAAAACTTTGCCTTCTTACTAATACTGAGGTGCTCTTTTCATTTCTATTGTTCATTTTGACACAATGTCTCTTTTTATGGGGGGGAGGGTTGTGTAACTTGTTGTTGCAAAAGGCCTATTACCAAGTATAGTTAAAGTGCAAATGAACCCTTTGACAATACATTCAGTACTGGTTCTGCATAAAGTAAATAGTTGATTGGTAAAATATTTCTTGATTTGAGTGATGCGTCTTTAAGTTATGAAGGTTTATACTTCCAATATGTTAATGATGATGACGTCAGGTAAGGTATTTGAGTGTTTTTGTTGTAACTAGTAATACTAAATGCTGGCCATTTTGAAAATAAAAATTGTAAATAGCTTTCGTGTAAACCATGAGTAAAATAATGATGCTTTTTAAATACTGTTTCTATGAACCAGTTCGATTTTGTATATTTGATTAAGCCTTAATAGACGTCACACTCATTAGCATATTGGAAGTATAAACCTTCATAACTTAGAAACGCATCACTCAAATCAAGAAATATTTTACCATTCAACTATTTACTTCGTGTAGAATCAGTACTGAAAGTATTGTCGAAGGGTTCATGTGCACTTTAATGGAGCAGAATGGTTTTGAAACTCTATAGAGCAAAGCTATTGTTTTGGGTTTGATGTTGAACCGTACCATCAGGTGATACTGACCCTGCACAATGGACCAAAGCAAGTATGGCTGAAAATACTCATTTCCTTATTATCTTCATGTATGAACATTTTGAAAGTGAAAACTTTCATTCGATCACCATAAGCCATGCAAATAAACATTTCCGCGCAGATACAGTTAAGTTACTAGATGATAAATAAGAAAGCATGAAAAAAGGCAATTTCTTTTTCAATAAACAATAATTAGTATTAATCATATAGGATTAATTAACAAATAATAAGTATTTTAGAACGTTTTGTGCAGAGTCAACATCATATGACAATGGATAAAGTCGAACAAAAACATAGAACAATTATTCCGCTCCATTAACTATGTACCAAGCTATAAATGGTGGTTTAAGCCAGATAATTTTGCTCATTTACCAAAGCATTCTTAACCCTTAATGAAACCTGTGAAGCTACATAGTTGGATCAGTATTTTACTCACTTGTAAATAGTAGTCATATTTATCGTGTTTGACGGTTGCAAAATTCCCATCAAAGTAAGGTCTGGTTGGTATGTGGCTCAAGTCAAAGACATACCCAGCATCCTTATCCTCCACTTTACAATTGTCACCAACATTAACACCAAGAGAACAGGCAGCCGCTGGAAATAAACCAATCCGATTTAATTTAATTTTTAGTATTAGCAGGACTATAAATATTTTTAAGCATTTTTACATATTTTAGATTCGAATATATTCTTAGGTTTCAAATTTTTCTTCGATTATAAGATTCTTTTTTAGATTATTTATTTAGGTTAATATTTATTGGTTTCCTTTATATTTTAATCATATTTGATTTTGATGCACAACCCCATAAGCGTATGCTTTAATTACTTATTGTGTGGATATAAAGTTTATGTATGTATGTAGAGCAAAGGTTCTGCATGACTGTCACACATCCTGCATGACTGTCACACATCCTGCAGGACTGTCACACATCCTGCAGGACTGTCACACATCCTGCAGGACTGTCACACATCCTGCAGGACTGTCACACATCCTGCAGGACTGTCACACATCCTGCAGGACTGTCACACATCCTGCATGACTGTCATCATGCACAGATCATCAAGTAGCTAGAATTATAATAACCAGTCAGAGTAAAGGTTAGAAATTCATCCAGCTTGACAGACTGATAGCTAGAATTATAATTTTAAATTAAATTCAAAAAAATTCTTCTTCTTAGTTTTACCAGTGTTACATTAATTTTTTTGGCAGGAATATGACATCATCGACACGAGTGAAAAACATCTGTGCATGCTCTGCATCCTTATGCAAATTAGTCAAATCATATGTAAATTTGACTTTCAAACATGCCTGATAAATTGGACTTCACAAAATGCCAAAACTTAGTGTCCATGCTTGAAACTTCTTTATAAAATAATTGGGATACTACGCGCGCTATGATTGGTCGAAAACCATGTTTCAAAACACGCTGCCATCATTTTTAATCTATCGCGCGTGCTCATTGGTCAGTTTGAATAAGACTGCATGTAGGGAGAATTTACTTAGACATCCTGCGTGTTTTGAGCAGAGTATCAAACACGGAAAACTGTTTTTGATCTGTTAATTCATATTGTGTTATTTAATACAGTATCGTGGTCTGACAAAAGTATACTCGCAAAAGTTTTTGCATACTTGGAGAAAACAAACATTTGTTTTCTCGCTCAAACTCTTCAAAATTCTTAGAAAACGTGCTGAAATGCACGCATGCGCAAACGTTTTTCTCTAGTGTCAATATCACCAGTTTAGTGGCAAATTGAAAATGACAGACATGGAAAATGTTAAGTAATGCATTCGAAGGAACTCATAGAGATATCTTCAAAACCAAAGAGATACTTGACACTTGACATTAACATTAACAATTGATTTCATTGAAAATTGCATTTGTTAGCAAACAAAAAACAAAAAAACAGGAATTTCCAAACTTTGGAAAATCATATCTTTAAAATGATTTCAGTTCTGTTCTAGCCCAAAACGGCAAGAACAACTTGCATAATATTCCATTAAAAAAAACAGTTGAAGCAATCTCATATTTAGGAATATTACATCATTACAGTATATGACATCACATGATGTCATGACATCACCATAATTACAGATGACATCACTGTCGATAGAGATGACATCACTGTCAATACAGATGACACCAATGTCGATACAGATGACATCACTGTCGATACGGATGACATCACTGTCGATACAGATGACATCACTGTCGATACAGATGACATCACTGTCGATACGGATGACATCACTGTCGATACGAATGACATCACTGTCGATACAGTTGACATCACTGTCGATACATGTATGTTACTACTAACCAGTTTCCCACATAAGCGTGTATTCACAGTTATCTGGTGAATGGCTGACGAGAACAGGAGGGCTGGTCAAGTCACCTGGATGACATACAAACGTGATATTGGTCCTGCTACGAACACCCTTGATACATTCATCCCCATTGGTATAGGTCAACTGCAAGGACTTGTCTGAGTTCAACGTCGGAGGATCCAGGTACCTTCCCAAGCTCTTGACAGATCCATCTTTATTAACCAAACATACCGCAGCTTCAGCATCACATTTTGACGTCTCAGACTGCTGTGCTAGTTTGCCACAAACATTGAGGTAAATCTTACGGTCTGAGCTACTAGTTTCGCCATCAATAGCCAACCAGTTAGACTGGTCTACGCGAACCAGTTCAGACATGTCAAACCTGATTCCCTTATCACTAGTGACTCGGCATGACGAGCCGGTGCGTCGAGAGGGGGGACAGGCATACTTTGTTTCCCAGTCAAAGAAATACACACAGTGAGACAGCTCTCCACCGAACACTGGATTCCCTTGGTCGGCCAGGGGGTTGCATTTGAAGTTGATGATAGTTTCCCTTTTGAACCCATCACTGCACACTTTGCCACCTTTGTATTTAAGGGTCAACTGGCCATCAGTGTAGGTTAGAGTCTGTTCATAGTACACGCCTAGGGATACTACGCTGTTAGTGTCTGGGACTTCTTGGCAGACTGATGCATTATAACCTAGAAAAGATCCCACATGGATTACATGAATTGGCTATTACATTTTAGTCTAAATGGTCTATCACAACTCCTGCTCTCTTATTGGCTGAGCTAAAATGGCAAAAACAATGGCAACTAACTCATGTTTTCAACCTATTTTCAAAATTGTTTGAATCCATTTAATTGACTGTTTAGTAGGTTTAGGTGAAAGACCATAAAGATTGGATTGGCTATGCTCTGGTAAAAATCCCACACTGATTACATGAATGCCCTATTTATCACATCACAATAGGCCATAAGGATTGGATTGGCTATGCTCTGGTAAAAATCCCACACTGATTACATGAATGCCCTATTATATCACATCACAATAGGCCATAAAGATTGGATTGGCTATGCTCTGGTAAGAAAAAGATCCCACATGGATTACACGAATGTGCTTTTATATCATATCACACTAGGTTGGAAGACACTAAGAATCAATTGGCTATGTTCTGGTAAGGAACCCACATGGATTACAAAAGAGCATTAATATGACAAGTATGAAGGCATGGTACTAATTGACAGTAATCTCACCTGAGGGAGAACAATCTGGGATGTTGGTTGAGCGGCAGACATTGATATAATAAAAATAATCCTTGGATGACTTGATATCAGTTCCATTAACCTTGTAATTATGACCAGGGGGTCTTTGTAATGGAGTCAGGTCAAACTGGACAAACTCGTTTGACAGGATACAGCTGTTGTTGGACAGTAGCTGTTCTTGTGGGCATGCATACTCTGTCTCCCAGAATACCTCGTACATGCAGTTATCTACTGATGTCATGACAGGACCTTTACCGCTCTGCAAAGGAAAATAAGTGTCAAATATTCATGAAAAATGATTATGACTTACTGCAATTTTCATAGACATGCAAACTCGTTAGCTGCGAGCTGCACGCTGAAATTTGGTTTTTCGTCAATCAAAGTTACATTAAATAATAATCTACATTACTGATTATTTTCTTAAGAAGTCACTGAGTAAATACAACTGTTGTTACACGAGTTAAAAATGAGAGTAAGAGAAGAATACCCCATTCACACCTAAATGTGTCTAGTTAAACTATGTTTTCATTAGGAAAAAAAATGAAGCTTTTTAAAATATTGTCAGAACAAGACAAAGGATAGGTTACATGCATAATTTCACCAAATATTGTGCAGTGTTCATAGATAGTTTTCCAAACCTGTTTAGTTAAACCATGTTAAAACATGTTTAAGCCTTGGTGTGAATGGGGTAGAAGATTGTTACTATTTCCATAAACATACTTTGAAATGACATAATTTTCTGCCTGCCTGCCAGTTTCCTTGATTGATTGATTGATTGATTGATTGATGAATTCTTGGTGTATTGAAAAATGGTGCATTGAAAAAATATTTTGAACTTACTGCTTGATTAAGATCCTTGGGGCAGACAAATGTTATTTGTGTTGATGGGTTTCCTCTACAGCCAGGAACAGTACTTGTAGTGTTATATGCCATAACCACATGATCCGTTGACGGCATCAACTTTGGCATTGATCCAGCTGTAACCTTACCAATCGTGACGGCAGCATGATTAGCTGATGTTTGTGTTCTGCAAGATGAGCTTCCTTTAGGGCAACCATATGTACTACCGCCTTGCTTCTCTGGTGTGATGTCACGACAGACATTAATGAAGAAATCCTCAGAGAAATTGGTACTAACAACTTCATATCCACCTTTGGAAATAATAATAATAATAATAACAATAATAATAATAATAATAATAACAATAATTTAATAATTTCTATAGCGCAGTTTTCCATGGCAAAATGATCAAATGCGCCTTACAATCGTAAGTGTTAATAAAAAGTGAAAAAAAAAAGATATTTACAATTATGATAACTCTACTGTAAACTGTATAAAAATATGGAATCTTAGAAACTAGATTATAAAACAAACTATCTAAAAAGTAATACACTAACAATACATGGCTATTGGTAAGCTAATTTAAAATAATGTGTTAATGAAATCAAAAATATATATACATATATATATTCAAAGGTTTGTATGGTCAACTTTTGCCTTTCAGATAACCCTATATTACAAACACTATGCAGACAGGAGCAAAAAATACTGACAAAGAAATCACCTTCCTTTACTCTCCCTATTGCAGTAAAAAACTATTATCAACAGTGCCAAGTGACTGTCCTAATGGTGTCCACTGTAACAGGAGTCGACAGGGCACGAAATTAAGGCTCACAAACTCACAAAATACATGTGAAACTTTGTATTTAGTGAGTGACAAAAAATTTAACTTTTTTGTGAGTACGACCACAGTCCTGAAATTGAAGGACTGAAATGACTCGTGACTCATGACTTTGAAATTTTTGCTAATGAGAACAAAACTTACAAGCAAGGTTTTGCTAGTGGGTTTAAGAGTTAATTTCGTGCCCTGGTTGACTGTAATGCGAAATAAAAAGTAACACAATGCAAATGATCATGTGAATCGTAACATCTGCCCCAGGAGTAGATTACTCACCAGTGACCTTGATAAGTGGCGACAGGTCAATTTTCTTATTACTTATACCATTGTAGAATGAACACGGCACTTCGGCTGCTGCTGGAGGCTTTTTACAAGCTTCACTTGTTATAAACTCAAACACTGTAACGCATTTATCATTGGTGAACTCATCTATGAGCTTTGGTGAGCCCTGAAAATAAATTTAAAATTCAAATTTTATCAACACAATGAAACAACTTCTGGGCTGATCTAAGTCAGGGCATGGCTAACTCACAGATTGAACCCTGAAACAACCTCTGGACTGATCTAAGTCAGGGCATGGCTAACTCACAGATTGAACCCTGAAACAACCTCTGGACTGATCTAAGTCAGGGCACAGCTAACTCACAGATTGAACCCTGTAACAACCTCTGGGCTGATCTAAGTCAGGGCATGGCTAACTCACAGATTGAACCCTGATACAACCTCTGGGCTGATCTAAGTCAGGGCATGGCTAACTCACAGATAGAACCCTGAAACAACCTCTGGGCTGATCTAAGTCAGGGTATGGCTAACTCACAGATTGAACCCTAAAACAACCTCTGGACTGATCAAAGTCAGGGCATGGCTAACTCACAGATAGAACCCTGAAACAACCTCTAGACTGATCAAAGTTGCAGCATAACTAATTAAACACAGATAGTATTGGAAATTAGCATTTTAGGTTTTGAAAAGAGAGGAAAACTGAGGAGACTGGGGAAAACCCTGGAATCAAGGGAGAGACCTAACGAACTATACAGACTGCACTAACACTATACCAAATGGAATTGAAATAAATGTCCCTGCAAAATGAGGGTAAGGTAGGAGATTGTTAAAATATAAAAAATTTCAAGTTCTCCAGTTGTCCTGATCAATAACAAATTATTTCATATTGGCAATGTGAAAAGAACCCGGGGGGAGGGGATACTCTTGGCGGTTTAGGGTAGGGATATGCCTCAGAGCCTTCTGAACCCTGACCCTGTTTCAGAGTTAGATCACTGAAATTCATACCCTCTTCCAGAGCAAGATCGCTGAAAACCCTACCCTGTTCTGGTATTGCGAAAATAGATACCCTGTTCCAGAGAGGAGAGAGAGTGATTTCATATACCCTGTCCCAGAGCAAGCATGATTTTATATACCCCATTCCAGAGTAAAATCGCTGAAAACCATACCCTGTTTGGTGGCACATACCCGTATAGCCAATATAGGGGAGTACCCCCGGGGAAAAGAACAATAGCAGATTCAGAACTGAAAATAGAGTGTTTCTTAATAAAGTAATGCTGCTTGTCATTTGGGGGAAATGGAGTTAGGGGGAAAGACAGGAGTATTTAATGAATGTCCCCAGGAGGGTGGGGATGTGGTATTTTGGCTTATTACATAAACATAAGTAGATTTTCAAGACAACATCACTTTGAAAGTAAACCAATCACAACATGTGAGATTGCTAATCCTCCTCGCTGTAACATGATGCAGGGTTATGTATGATTATGCCCCAAATTCACTTTATCAATTGCTAATGATCAACCTTGCTTTAAGTTAATGAAATATTTTTCTTACCATGGTATTTCCACACTTCATTTGAATCAAAGTTGAGGTTTTACCACTAGAAATCCTGTCACACACTCCATCGCTGTATTCAAGTGAAAATCCCGACCCATCTACAGCAAGAGACGTGGTCATTTTACTCGAATCCTTTCCTCCTAAGTCGTGAAACGCCGATCCTGAATCCTTGCAAACCCTTGATTTTGTACATGGAGCTTGGAGGTTTAAGCTCTCGCAGAGATTTATGCTGTAGGTATAGCCTCCTATTTTGTACTGCCACGTCCTTAAAACACGACGAAAGACAAAATATGATGAATTATTTCTCGTTAAATGGTTTGTAAACATGAACTTTCATTTTCCTTGGTGCCACAGCTCGCAGCAAAACATTGGGAATAATACACAAATTTAGAAAAAAAATTATCCATACCTGCTAGTTACATTAAATGTCTTCCCTCCTACAGTCAGAGAACATTTTGGAATCAAGTTTGTGAAAGAGGAATATTTTACGAGACATATAAGAACAAAAAGAATTACAATCTTGTTGGCTTCGTCCGCCATCTTGGATTTGCGTTGAAAGTGTATTACGCATGCGTGATATGATAAAATGACGTCACTTTTGATGGAAGATCTACACGTGATGATCAGATGTGATGCTAAAAATAGCGACGTCGTGAGAAGTTAGTTTGAAGTCATGTGATTATCATCAAAGGATCAAATCTTTGATTTTGGGTTTTTATCAGAATCATCACCGCCACCACCCTCCTTGCTGTCCTCGTTGTCGTCTTTCTCCTTCTCCTACTCCTTCTCCTACTCCTTCTCCTTCTCTTTCTTCTTTTGTAGTTGCTTTTTTTTTCTTTTTTCCCTATCCCGTGCATGCGCAGTAAATTATTTTGTTTCACTTGGAAAACCTCGCATGGAAAATAGCACGCGCGCAATGTAACCAGGGAAGACAAAATTTCGCGCGCTTTGACCGAAACGTCACAATAGAATAAATATATTCTGTTTCCTCGCTCGTGGAATATGCAGTTGTTTGCAAAAGTGGAGCTCAAAATGCATTATTTATCACATCAAAAGTAGCAGATTATATTTGAGAAAGTTCCGAAAATGTTCCCATATCACTACATTTTCGCTGACGAAAACCAAGACACAAACAAATCCAAAAAGGAGAACAAGAAATCCCGTCGAAATCGCCAAAGAACATCAACAACACCAAACGAACATGCCGGAACATTTCCTGCTTTAGTAGAACTAAATCCAACCGAGCCGAGACGATCACGGAGGCGAAAAGCACAACCTTTAAGCCCTGAGATTGGAACCACCTCTTGTAGTCCTGTTAACACAGACCAGAGCGACGCCGAGGAATATTTTGGTATTGGATGTGTGAATCGCGAAGCCAGTCGCACACCGCGGGTAAAAATCCACTACAGGAGCAACGCGCGCAACAAGCCAACGAAACCACGACGAAAGAAGAAGAAACGCATCTCCAAACGCGATGAATCTCCTTTTCCGCCTTCGTCAAACCCGCCATTATTCTTCCATGATCGCCCTGCATCTCAGTTTGGCTCAGGATTCTATAACCGTGAGAATTCTCCCAGGAATGTCGGGCCACGAAGAAGCGCTGAGAATGTGTATGGATATGGCAGTCTCTACGGATTTCGAAGCCCTCATGAGCTTAGCACACCTAGAGCTTTTGAGCTACCACCTTTGAACGACTTTAGATGCCGAGTGTTGAAAAAACCAAACAAACTTCCTCCCATCGTAAGGGACAACCAAGCCGACAAGAAATGGGAAGACAGGCAATAAAATTTTACTAGTTCCTAAACTTTTTTTTCTCTTTTCCTATTCGTTAAACTCTTTTGATTCAGTTTTGTTTTATTGTTTTTCATTTTGCTCTTTTTCCTTTCTTCTTCTTTCTTTCTTTCTTTCTTTTTTTTTTTTTTTTTTTTTTTTTTTTTTCCGATAAATATTTGTTCCCCAATTGTAAATATTCCATTATTGAAGTGCAGCATACCTGTGTAAATAATTTTTAGAAAAGAAGAAGAAGAGAACAAGGGGAAAAGCTAGGGAGGAAGCAAGAAATATTTACGATAAATAAACTTACCTCACTGAATCTTGAAGCTGCTAACTAACTATATAACAGTTAAGAATATATATGATTTTTTAGACCAGCAGACCAGAAGTCATAAATAATGATATGGGACCTCTTTACTTTAGGCGTCATGTTCTCCCATTTCAGACCATGTCTCATTCCTTTGAGAGTAAAGGTTAAGAGGTCTTTCGAATCAAACCAAAGGCTTTATTCTGATTCCAGACCATTCGTCATTCCTTTGAAAATGCCATCTTATAGTTGAGTCGCTGTTATTTAACAATCATTCGCCGAAGGCGAAGTGAATATCGGGGAATATTTACCGAGACGCGAGTTTTCGAGCGGCGAGGTAATTATTCCCCGATATTCACCGAGGCTGAGGCAAATAATTGTTTTAGTATAAATACACAGGTGATTCTTTCAAAAGAAATAAGAAAAAAAAGAAGATAAAAGACATTTTATTCCGGTAACAGCAACAAAGCGGCTGGCCGCCATTTTGGATTATCGCTGGAGGTGATTATCGTGTGATAGTGTGAGTTTCTCAACCAATCAGCGCGCGAGATTTTCAATAATCACCTGTGTATTTATAAACGCGTGCTATACCATAGTGACCATAATAATTAAACGTTTACGCCTTAACCAATCAGAAAGCAGGGAATATTCTGACAGACATGATTAATCTTGTTTACAGTTCGGGAAAAAAAATCATTTATGATGATGTAATTCAATAAGGAAAACTCTCTGACTCTCTTACTTTGGGGCAGCGGTGGTTTTGCTGCAATATTAATATTTTTCTCGCAAACATTACTCAGGGAAAAGAATGTAATGATACTAAAGGGAAATGGAAAAGTAACACAACGTAGCCGAAAAGGTATATCTCGGAGTGAGATGAGAACCGGAACTCTTGGATAGAAAAATGAAGTGAACGTACTCCATGACGTAACCGTTGCGCGCCTTTTAACCATTTATAGCACCCAAAAAAGACTATAAATGTTATCATAGATTTTTATTGTCTCCAAGGGCGATATTAATCAATATTGATGATTTGGACCTAAGGAATATGTCTTTAGAGTACGAAATAAACTAACGGGCGTCATAATTATATTAAGCCATGTACGTAATGTCAGTTATCTTGAAGGTACGATATAGTGGAACGATTCTTTATTTAACTCCTTTCTTCTCGGCCTGGAAAAAACATAGAATATGTTGCTGTTGGTGAAACTTACTCTTTAAATAAATGGATTGAACTGAAAAATGATCAGAGGGTGCAAGGGAGTGGTAGATGAAATGAATAGAGGAAGGAAGGGAGTGGTGGATGGATGGATGGAGGGATGGATGGATAGATGGAGGGAGGGAGGGAGGGAGGGAGGGAGGGAGGAGGGATGGATGGATAGATGGAGGGAGGGAGGGAGGGTGGGAGGACAGGTGGAGGGATGGATGGATGGATGGATGGATGGATGGATGGATGGATGGATAGATGGATAGATGGAGGGAGGGAGGAAAGGAGGGAGGGAGGGAGGGAGGAGGGATGGATGGATGGATAGATAGATGGAGGGAGGGATAGAGGGAGGGAGGGAGGGAGGAGGGATTGATGGATAGATGGAGGGAGGGAAAGAGGGAGGGAGGGAGGAGGGATGGATGGATAGATGGAGGGAGGGATAGAGGGAGGGAGGGAGGAAGGGAGGGAGGAGAGATGCGGTTTACCTCAATTTTCAGCCACTTCAGAGCAATAAGAACCTGGAAAAAGTACACAGAAATAAACTATAAGCCATCAAATTAAAACAAATTAAATTCGTTTTGATAGTTCATCGTACAATCTAAACAGTCCTTAACATGTCAGTATATACTCCTTTCAAAATAACGTTGTCGATGGATTCAAAGAGATCTCAAATCTCAGACCGAGTAGCACGCTGCAAATTGTAATATATTTACAGTCGAACAACGTAGTTTTCTTTTAGATTAAAAAACGAGGATTTTAGCCAGAAAAAGTAAAAGTACAAAAATTCAGAATAATGTCAAATCGCCCATTTCAGGGGCGCTTTCCATCGGAAGTAAAATTTTCCCGCTCTTTCAAAATATGTGTACGTATACGCGCTGTGTGAACGAAAGAGTCATCGCTGAACAAGGTTACCATGGCAATAACTTCGTAATCATAGAAACACGTTGCTTGGCAACAATAATTATTAGTAGCATCGTAATGACCTGTGGCATGTTGCTTGCTTCAAACAAGTCCACTGTGACGAACTTGTATTCGTCCTGGACACCGTAGGCTGTCAAGAAATCTGAGAAAAACCCAATGTTCTCCATCTGATGATAAGAAGAAAACCAAATTTCGTTTTATTGTACGTTCTCAACAACATGTCAGAGAATGATAATAACAATACAGGGGCGAAGCCAGGATTTTCCGGTGGGGAGGGGGGTGCAAATTCAAAAATTTGCCATCTTGTTTTTGGACCCCAAAAACGCCGGACAAAGAAGAAAAAAGAAAAAGACCTGGCAATTACGTTTTACGTTTCCATTTTGCAAAACGTAGAAAAAATTATCTAAAGTACCGTAAAAATTCTAAAAAGCTTCCATTTTGTTGCCATGAGGGGGGGGGGGGGGGGGAGGACCATGGCCCCCTGCCTACGCCCTTATAATAATAGCAATATTTTATTTCTTAAAGCAGGCTAATTATTCTGTCAGCTTTTACTGATGCGGGCCTGCTTTCACTCACATTCACTACCACTACATTAACTCATTTTGTGCACACACTGCTAAACTCACATGTTGATTTTTTTTACGGAGGGAGGAGGAAGGCAGGGAGGCATCTTTATCACGTGGAATCGCTAACCCTTAACATCATCATCATGATGTTCCTCCCCCTGGGGATAAATTTTAACTAGTTGTATAGCACCATACGAACCTTCTTGAATGCCATCTGCGACGTGTTAACTTTTTGGATGGACCCCGGCTTGATTACATTGGCTAGGCTAGAAGAAAAAAAAGGACAAGGGAATTGACGAAAAATGGGTCTTTATCGGTGTAGCAAAATGGGTCTTTCTTGGTGTTGCAGGATGTATTGTATTCTGGGTTAGGGTTATTGTATTGCAGGGTATTGTTAAGCTCAAAACTCATTGTTCTCAGCTATTGTTTTATTGTCTTCATGCTTCAGGTGCCTTGCAACACCAAAAAAGAGCCCGAAAAATGATTACACATTTCAAGAGAAGGGAGGGGAGAGAGGGGCAGGATTAGACTGATAAACATACTTGCAAAGGATAACGCCACTTTTGAGGACTTCATGAAAATCGTCTGCGCTATGTCCCCCAGACCAGTCGCACTTGGTTAAGCGCACAATCCAGTCCTTGACATCCTTTGCAGTTTCATTGTCCCACTAGATGCAGGTTAACATCGGTAAAAACTGATTAGAAACCGATACATCACCAACCTTCCCTTTGCCCCACCAGTGCCCCTGCCCTTTATCGCTGAGAAGACACTGGGAATGAACTAGCGCGTGCATCAATCAATCAACTACATATGCTTATTAACGACAGGGAACGCGGAAGGGGTGGGGCAGGGGGCTACAGCTCCTCCCACTTATTCCCTTTTACCATGCTAGTCTCTCTCTCTCTCTCATATATTTTCCATTTTGGATGGCAGAAAAAAACAAAACGTTATCATAACCAATCGCCACATGACATTCGGTTGTACCCAGATCCAGGGACGGCGGAATCGGGGAGACCCCCCACGATTTGGGGGGGGGGGGGGCAGGCCCCCCACAAAATGTTGGTTCACATGAAATATAAATGCATAGATTCGAATTTTGATACTGTCATTAAGTTATTGTTGTGATTTTTTGCAGTGCCCCCCCCCCCCCCCCAAGATTTTTTGCAGTGCTCCCCCCCCAAAGATTTTCAGCTTCCGCCGCCCCTGAGATCTAGATTTTCTTTTCCACCTAAATAAGCGATATATCAACCACTGAAAATGGCATAACAAAAAGAATGGAATATAGCAATTGTTTTGTTATTCAATTGTGTTGATAAATCAGTTGAGAAAGAACCGAAATAGGCAGATATTGCTATAGTAACAAACACAGCCAGCCCGTTGAGTAGCAGGTGAAATATAGCATTGTTTTAAAAATTAACAAATTTGAGGTTGAAGTTCAGGAATGCTATCGATTTTCACGAAGAATTTTGTTATAAACGTTGTTCATTATACCCTCCAAACCAATCTTTTACACGTACTGGCTATAGACGGCTTAATACAGTAACAATGAACTGCTTTCTGAAGCCATACATCATAAATATTTATCAACTGTTGTCACGGAATATGTTAATCCTCAGCAAACTTATCTTCCTAATTCGCATAACTTTAAAAAGAAAAGAAAATTTTCGAGCAAAGGTTTTTCATTTTGTATTGAAAATGCTCTTAGAAGTGGAAAATATATGTATAATAACGAAGAATTGTTTTTTCGTAATATTTACGTAAGCTTATTCTCCAGAATATTTTGTTTAAAAGTTTGCATTTATACTCATTCGGCAGGAAAGTGTCACAGAATCGTTATGATGCGAAAGAATGTTTTCTTCCTTCGCAAATGGAGCTAATAGACTTAAAATGAAAACGCCGTAAATCAAAAGACTATGAGATGCCCCAATATTTAAGTAAATATTCCTTGGCTTTGGCGAATGTATTCAAAATCTATCCATATCGACTTACTGTATTAGACAAAAGCCCTCTCGTAAACAGGTAATAATCCAGTAAAATTCTAAGCTCTAAAAATCGCATATATTCTTTTGCATTGCATTGTATTCCCGTTATTTTCTATGTTTATTGAGTTCTGTATTGCATAAATACGTACCTTTGAAGCCATTTTCAACAGCTAAGATAAGATTTTTAAGAAGGTATGA
The DNA here is from genome assembly GCF_029948245.1 of Actinia tenebrosa. Classification (NCBI taxonomy): domain Eukaryota; kingdom Metazoa; phylum Cnidaria; class Anthozoa; order Actiniaria; family Actiniidae; genus Actinia; species Actinia tenebrosa. Next base: position 19,580,882 of record NW_028292582.1, read on the forward strand.
ACAAGGTGTTGTCTTGTAGATATTAGAATGCACGACTAGTAATCTCGTTGTTTTTGCGTGACCAAAAAGTCGTCACAAACATTCTTGAATAAATTATGCATGTGTGTGATTTCACGTGTGCACCCCACGCCCAAAGACAAACTTGGAAGCTTTTAAAGTGAAAAAAGATTATTTGTGGCAGTCATATAAGACAACATAGACACTTGTTAGGTACTGGTGATAAAAATCAGTATTAGGGGGAGATCAAGAGGAGGCGTGAACTGTACCATAACTCTGGGCTCATGGTAAGAAAACGTCTTTGTAAAAATACCCAATGCATGAGTGACCCATAAAATGCTGCATTGTATACAGTCCTTTGACTAAACGTTGTCGTTTGATCGGCTTCATCCCTACGCGCCTAGACCGAAAAGAATCATGGGGATAATTAATTCACAGTTACTAGCAGTGTTCTGACCAGGAATTTCTTTCAGGGGGTCAAAGGGCCCACCAATCCAAAATTTAGGGGCCATTTAGAAAACTGGATGGGCCATTTCCAAAATCTTAAGACAAAGAAGTTTTTTGACTAGTAATTTAACTGTTGCAAATCTACAACAGCAAAATGATACAACAAAAGTAATCATAAGGCCATGAATATACTATACATCTTTGTAAACAAGCACGAAGTATTTCTGGATACTTTGTGCACCATTAAAGGCGCATAGAGTTGAAATTTGTGCGCCATTTCTGTTTTTTATGCGCGACTCCCACAATGGCGCGGCCTGGTATGAACACTGTACTAGCTGCCGCATATGTTATCTAACACGTCTTGAGCTCGCTTTTTTCGATCCCATTTAATTTGCTAAAACCCTGCCTCGAGCATACGGCGAAGATTTAACGCTGTCAAGCAGTTTGGATGACGCAAATTCTGGGTAATTTACCCGTTATCCTTTTCGGTCTAGGCGCGTAGGGATGATCCGATCAACGACAACGTTTAGTCAAAAGACTGTATTTGAAAAGCTACCCGGGTCCCGGGTTAGGGTTTTGCAGGTTATCGCTAAGCTCCAAATTCGTTATCGTTGGTTATTGTTTTAATGTCTTCATGTATGTATCAGGTGCCTTGAAAGAAAGAACCAAGAAAGAGCCAGCAAAAGTATGACTTACAATAGACCTCTCCGGCTTGGGGTAATATTTTCCCATTTCAGACCACGTGTCATTCCCTTGAGAATAAGATTCTTCGTTTGAGCTGTATCCATGTTCATGTGTCTTCTCGTGTGCAACCGAGCGCACACTTTAAACAAAGAAATGATACTCTAGGGAATGACATGTGGTCTGAAATGGGAAAACATCACGTCAGAGCCGAAGAGGTCTATTGAAAAGTTTTAGTGCTGAAAGTTGTTTCAAAAAGTTTGTCCCTCAGCAACAAGTCTTAAAGGAGTTTACGTTAGCGAGGTCGGCACCATTGACCGCTGACCACGAGGAACGAAGGTTCGAAATTTTGACCGGGTTTAAAAAGATTAAATGCTCAAAAATCACGTGATAACGACGTCATGATTATTCTATTGTATTGTATCCTATTATTTCTTTTCAAAGTAAGAGGTATAATCCAACATGCTTTTAATTGATGCCCTTTTCTGCAGCCTGTGAAAAGAAACAGACGCGTGTTACTAGCTTCTTCCCAGAGTTTCTTGGTTCTGAGACAGCCTCTTAGAGATCAAAAAAGAAACAGAGAAACTCTGGGAACGACCGCAAGAGTGTGCATGCGCCGGCTATCCTTAAATGCATAATTAATGAAGCTCTTTATTTCGATTGATGTTTTAATTTTATACGTACCTTATCCTTGAGTGCACGTAATGCTAGAACCACCTAGATAAAGGATGCAATAATGAATAATCAAATAATTATTTTCAATTCTACCCTCGCCTAAGAACCAATCTCATAACCAGTCCTCCTGCGCCTTCCTAATTTGTCGTCAACGCCTAGTAAGCCCACTGATTAAAACGTTGGAAGGCTCTTGGCTCAAGATTGGTTGAGAACGCGCAGTAAAAATGACAGGGCTCTGGGATCGAGATTGGTGAATTTCCCGCGCGGGGAACTCCGACACAGGGAGCCCACACGGCGAAAAAGAAAACAACCCAAATGCCGTTTATGTGCACGTGCTTTGTACCTTGGAGAAAAGGTTAAGGAATGAAGAATAACCTGATAATTCTACAGCCTCACCTGCCAGACATTTTGTTTCTCGTACAAATCTACTGTGACGAAGATGTATTCATGTTGTACGCCATAAGCTGTTATAAAATCCACAAACCAGCCTATATTTTCCATCTAAAATGAAAATGAGAAATAACTATTATAACTATTATGAGGATGAAAGTTACTGTGTTTTAAGTTTGGCCACGTGGAACTTTACGCAATGGAGAAGAAAAAAAGAAGAAAAAAAAGAGATCGACCGCCAAAAATTGTACTAAAAAATATAATTGACAAAATAGCAGGCTTTTTTTTTTAACTTTTAGGCACGCAAGACTTTGTGCATTGATGAAAAAAAGAAAGAGAAAAATATTAACCAACTGAAAATCGTATTTGCGGGAATGTCTTTGATTGGATAGCCGCTCGCTCTCTGAAGTCTTGTTGAGCGAAACAAACTCCAGCGTCGTTCTTAAAGTTATCCTTGGGAACACAAACATTGTGACTATCTTCTGAGACCAAAATTCACGCGTTTTTTCCCCTTTCTTCAAGGAATACAGGAACTTTTATTCATCCTGTCTGCAACCTTTATACTAGCTATTCCGAGGTTGAGAATAAGACTGGGTCGAGTTGTCATTGTAGTGCATTGTGGGGGTCTCCCGTTTAAGGGGACGAATTATAAGACGCCATTTTGGAAATATGTCCCCCAATACAGTCCCACAATGCACTGCAATGCCCAATCAATCCAGTTTTTTCCTCATTTTGGAACGGCAGCTAATACAGCACAATCTAATTACCATCTTAAATGCCATTTTCCCTGGTTTATTAGGTTTACGAATCGCTCCAGGCTGGATTGCATTCGCGAGACTAAAAAAAAGAAATAAGAAACAACATTTGTATGACCAGGGGTGCGGCTAGGAAAGGGTAGGGCCGTAGCCACCAGTACGGTTGGTCCGGTTTTAACCGCCCACTTTTTATCTTCAAGACCATTTTTTCCCCCCGTATTAAATATTTATACAGGACCACCTTTTTCTAAAAAGCCGGACATATCAAACATCGAGTGTCGTATTTCCCTGTGTCTGTTGTCTGCGAGGCAGACCCACGAGTTAGATCGTCCCAGTATCCCGTCCTCGATTTTCAAACTTTTTTCCTTCTTTTACTTGTCTTTTTTTTTCTTCTTCTTCTTCTTCTTCTTCTTCTTCTTTTCTTTTCTTTTCTTTTCTTCTTCAAAAATGTTCATGTCGAATTCGTTATAAAACGACGGCCTTTTTGTTTACCGCTTTTCCGCTCAATCCAAATATGGAATTGAGCATACCATGGAGTATGGAGCGACCTTTCTCTACTTCAACTTCGACACTAACATATAGAATAAATAGAGGATATTACATGGGCGCGCGGAGTTTATTATATAATTATCAATGAAGTATGTTTTGGCTTTTTCAGGTAATTCTTTCCGTGTATTTTTTTAATAGAGAAAAATAGATATTTCATTGGTAATTATATAATAAAGCTTGATATGCCACTGTCCAAGTGGTGGCTACGGCCTTATAGAGGGAATTACTACACATACTTGCAGAGTATTACACCATCTTTGAGGGACGCAGCGAACTCGTCCTGATTGCCATGTTTGAAGGATTCTCCGGTGTGTTTCGTGATCCACGAGCAAATCTCACTGACTAAAGAATCATCCCATTTACCGCTAATCTAGAACGAGACGAACAAATATAAATAATTAATTCTGGTTACATCTTATTATTCACCATCAGTGCCTCCGTTTGACGAATATCATCTAGAAATAAATGTAGAAAAGCGAGGATAGGAAAACTAGAAGTGGCTCGTCTTCCACTGCGCGTGCGCAGACTCCAAAGGCGGCAGAGCTCATTACTAAACCATTTGACGCCATATTGAATTGGAAATTTGATTTTGATTTTTGCGGAGGGAGGAAAACCAGAGAACCTGGAGAAAACCCTCGAATCGCAAAAGTGAACCGAACAAGTAACTCCACTCGCATGTAAAACTATGCGCGGGAATCAATCCTAGATTGGCGCTGGTGAGAAACGCTGAAGCGCTTTCTCCGCTACACCAGACAAAACCATTCTTCCGTACTGCATGAGGTGACTTGTTATGGACAACAAGTCGGCGAATTCTGGATATCCCGCGTCTACAATACTCGTCTCATCCTCGTCAATTTTGAGAATCAAGCTGTAAGCTGTAATTCAAAGTATAGTGTATATAGCAAACCCAGGAATCGGTATACCTTGGATTTGGTGTTGGACATGCTAGGAATTTCTACTTCGACTTCATCCATTTTGAAGATAAACTGGGACAGCCTTGAGCAAAACTGACAAATACTTAGAAGTTATGATTTCTTTGCGAAGAATAAACTGTAGTGGTGAATTGTTATTGAAAAAGCTTTGGAAAAATATAGGGTTATCGGTTTTAATAGTATGATTGAGCCTAATGTTGTTGTTCTTTACGTCCATGTTACGTCATTCTACCCCATGGATTAATTCAAAATCTATAGCCAAAACAAAACGATCGAGCGAAATTCTCCCAACTCATTCATGTGGTTATGGTATCAAAATGTCCATCATGTACTTACTGAAAATGAAGTAACTGGTGTGGAGATTTTCGCTTTTGGTCAGTTCAGAAAACCATATGGTAATCAGTCTCGTGTCTTCTTTGTGTTCTTTAATTGAGAATAATTATTGCGAGAAATGTGTCTTCCGAAGATGCCATTCGAAAACCTAGTTTTTGGTCAGAGGTACTTTAGGTCATAGAGAGGTATCAGATTATGATGTTTAAGATCTTTAAGCAGGCAAAGAAGAGTGAGTTATTACATAAGAAAGAACATACCCTGGAATGCAAAACCTTCTCAAGAAACGATCCAATTAATTTAACTTTGCTGTGACGTTGGTTTGATACTTAACGGGTCACATACGTACACTTAGGGGTTCCTCCGATCCTTTCGTTTTCTTTTCTTTCTTTTCGTTTTCTTTCGTTTCGTTTCATTTCGTTTCATTTCGTTTCTTCTTTGCTTTCCTTTCCTCTTTCCTTTCCTTTCCTTCCTTTCCTCTTTCCCTTCCTTTCCTCTTTCCTTTTCTTTTCTTTCCTCTTCCCTTTGTTTTCCTTTTTCCATTGTCTTCCTTTTTTTAATTTCCTTTCCTTACTTTCTATTATATCCCACTTTTCGTTTTTTCTTTACTTTTGTTTTCGATTCTCTGCGCTTTTAACTTCAAGAAATGCATCTTCATCTTGAAGTGCGATGTATTTGGGGATTTCCAATTAGATAACCCATAATGCATTACGTTAAGGTCACCATGGCAACATGAGAGGTCGAGCTGTGTATCAATTTTTCTGGGGGAGGGGGATAGGTTTAGATGTGCTGCTGAGCTGAAAAGCGATGATTATCAGTTTCATTGACCGCGTGTAAATTTCGTCCACATCCTTGTAAAGCAAGAACTTACTAGTAAATAAAAAGACTTTCTTTATTGAAGAAAACCCACCCCAAAACTCCAGTCGCATATGTTTTCGATATTTACCTTCGATATGTACTCAGTAGATTAGTTGAGGAGTTTGTTGACCTTTTTCAGACGTTTTTCTGTCTCTCAGACATTCCTCATTAACAGACTTTCTTTTATTTAAATTCTATCTCGTAAGACTTGCTTGGCCAGGCCAGCAGAGGCATTTTAATTAATAGATTTTCGGCCATTAATTGTTTCTCCGCTCCGTTGAATCATTATTGTATTTTAGTAATTAGAAAAACAGACTTTGCGGTGTTTTATTCCTAAGTTTAACACCACTTAAATTCCTTCTTAAATTTTACAAAAACTAGCTATCGGCTTCTATGAAGTTGTTTATTTTTTGGTGGTTCTGCACACTCAGTGAATGTTTTGCTCCAGCTAGCAATGTTTGATTATCTAAATCAAAATTAGGACGCAATGTCACTTTATAATTTAAAATTTAAAATTGATAAAGCCTCTGTATAATAAATAGTTCTGTAATTAATTCGCAGAGGGATTCTTCTTACTTCAATCAACGTTTGAAGTCGTCTTGATTTAAATGTGTTGTATTTGTGCTGTATTTTTCGAGCTTACAAAGCTTCCCTTTAGTAAATAAAATGTCATATAAACAGCTAACATTATGTGAATAGATTCCATATTACAAAACCCCAAAACAAACATATAAACTACGTAACTTGCTCCAACTTAAAATGATTTAGACTATGCTTAGACGAAATTTTAGTTTCAACGCTCTTAAAATTATATTTTCGTGGTAATTTTCCAAACAGCTTAAAAATTTGTTAGTTAGCTATTACAAATGATCGAACTACGAAGCATGTTGAATGTTGAATATTATCGTGAAATTACTATTAATTGTTTTCTTTACCTTTTGCTTTTCTTTGACATTTTGATGTGTTGGACGATAAGCCATGATGATGTCAGTACTGAGTTGAATTGACGATGAAGATATGAAATTTGTGATTAACGAGGTAGAGGAAAGCGTGAAAAGCCAAGGAGAGTGAACCAAAATCCTGTGGAATTCCAAGAACGATGTTTAAGACAAATGACACAAAAAATGTAAAGGTTAAATGGTATTGTTAAAGAGATGATCAAAGTTTTATTTCTCCATTCATGTGGACACAGACGTGTGTTATAAGAATTGAAATATGATCAGGAGCTCAAGCAAAGATGATGGAATAAAATTAGGTTATCTAGAAAAATATCGCACTAAACGCACTTAGAATATTGTTATTAGAAGGCAATAAAGAATTAGTAAACATGTCAGACGAGACAGAGATACCTTTTTTTATGACCGTGAATGAGTAATTTTAGACAGTGAAGGAAGAAAGGTCGCTTCTGCTTCAAGTAGAGGGGATGTGGTGGGCTTATACTGTTATTAAAATATTTTGGTCCATATAAGAAAATGAATAGTGTTTCTAACTGACACATCGAAGTCAAATTGTGATAAAAGCCCTGTGACGAAATAATTGAAGCCCCTCGAGAGTTAAAACATAATAATCTAATGGCAGCGCTTTTCAAGGAGTAGTAAGAAGAAAGAAATGACATAATCCTTTATATTTTAAGCTTTTCTATTAAGTCTTTCTATTGTTAGAGTTTCATTAAATATGGAACAATATTTCGTAAGCAAGTTCAGTTGTTTTGAAGTCAGTTGTTCTGTTCAACGAAAGATCGTACAAGAGCTGTGAGGAGCTAGCCTCCTTTGCAGCCGCTGTGAGGCGCTTCCGGTTCCCGTCAACCCGGAAACCGGAAGCCGGAAGCGCCTCACAGCGGCTGCAAAGGAGGCTAAGAGGAGCAGGAGCAGGATATTAAGGAACCTCGTCAACTATTCGAAGACAGGATAGTGGGTTAACAGATACAGAAGAAATTGTTGTTGGAAGTTTGGGTGAGCAGTTATTGAACATTGAACATTGAGTATCAAACCAGAACTCTGAATCAAGTATATTAAGTTAGTAAAATACTAAAGTTTCATAGTTTAGCGATTTATTTAAGTTTATCGTTTATCGTTAAGGTTCGTTTTCATAATAAATGCTGTCATTAGAATATTACTTCTGTGTTTCTCTTAGTTTCCCTGGGAAGGAAGGCGCAATACTTAGTAAAAAAACAGTACCGGTCTGAACAGCGTCACAAGCCCATAATCTGCAACGGGATCCCTGTGTTGGTTACGATACATTTAAGGCAAGAGAATATGAACTAAGAGAAGGAATCCTATCTATATCATGTGCACAGTTTGATGCTATTTTTAGCTTGGAGATATTTTGAGCGAAGAACCTGATTGGTTGATTTCTTAAGGGTAGGCGGTTTCCAGTCTTTTCAGTAAACAAAAGCTTGTGTTTTTGTCGTGGACAAAACGAAATATGGCGCTTTTCGTGTCCTAAAACCTAGGCATTAAAGGGAAGCATGGTTATCGCGCGGGTATGGTAACGAGTTAAAAATAGCATCAATGATTAAAAATAGCATCAAAGTGTGCACATGATGGTGCACGGGGATTCCTTCTCTTAGTTCATATTCTCTTGTTTAAGGGTTTTGGCGGGAAAGTAGAGACGAAATAGTTGGTTTAACTGCTATCAAAATCGTTTGGTCCTGGAACTCCTGGAAGGAATATAAAATGGTAAGTGTATCCTGGAATACAAATAGACCCTTCTCGAGTTCCAAATTACCGCTGTGTTCCTTGATTGCAGACTCGTTTACTAAGGATAGCCCAGCAACAGTCAACAACTTCAACAATACAAACAATTTGAAATTCCATGGACATTCACTGTAACGCATAATAATTCTGCACAAAATCTAGGTTAAGCCTCAGCAACAGAAAACACGAAATCTGAAACGGGTTCCCTGTGTCGGTTACGATACATTTGAGGGTTTTGGCGCCAAAGTAGAGATATCTTTCCAATTCTTGGCTTTCACGTGACGTCACTGACCTATTTCGACCTATCCAAATATGGGCGTCCGCCATCTTTGGGCTCCTCCGAGTGTGAAATGTTGTGATAATAGTAGGCCATTTTTATAGTGTTTAGAGTTTTAGCTCGCTTCAGAGCCAAATAACGTCTCAAAACTTTGGAAAATGGCTGTGCCAGTGCTCTCGAAATATGGATCAGGTCTTGAAAGTCATGTAAAGGAACGTTATTTGAAGAAGATCGAGGCAGTAGGCGTTGATCCAGTCACCATACCAAGTGAGCAGTTTGATCCTGAATGTTTTGTTTAGTTACTTGGTTTTGCAGACGAGCTATTATACGAACGATCAGTTTAAAAATTACAAGAGTTTGGAAGCATATAATCAAGTGGTGTCTGGATTTGTGGCTTCAGTAAGAGGACGAATTATCTCAAGCAAGCATGTGGTCGTGGCGAAAGTTCGCCATTCCCAACGCATGAATGACCCTCTGGCCGATATTTGGATCATTGCCGGCAAGGATGGTACGATTTTTTCTGCTCATTGTTTGGGTTGTAAAGCAGGCCTAGCAGAATCTTGTTCGCATGTTGCCAGCGTCTTATTTTACATCGAATGTTGGACAAGAATCAACGGGAAATTAGCCTGTACCCAAGTTAAGTGCACGTGGCTTCTTCCCACGTATGTCAACCAAGTATCTTACGCAAGGGCCAAGGACATAGATTTCTCTTCTGCGAAAAAACTCAAAGAGATTCTAGACAGTAACATTGATAAATTGAATGATGAAAATTTAGGACAGTCTCGTAAAAATCAAGCTGGACCTGGACGAGACCCGAACCCTTCAGCCCAAGTTTCAGCAGCGGAAAAGGAGGAATTTTACACAAAACTCTACAACTGCCAAACAAAAGCTGCTTTGTTAAATTTAATCGACCCCTTCGCTGACCATTTCATTTCCAAAAGTCGGAATGTTCCAGTTTTATGTGATCTTTACGAGCCTTGTAATTTAGATCTAGATTATCTAGAACTGTTGCGAAAGTGCTTAGATGTCAAGCTGAACATTTCAGACGAGGAGATAAAAGCGGTTGAGCAAGACACAAGAGATCAAGCTAAGGGCCCAGGTTTTTTTAGACATCGTGCTAGCAGAATTGGAGCCTCTGTATGTGGTGCTGCCTACAACACCAACCTAGCTCAGCCCTCCCAGTCACTGATCCAATCTATCTGCTACCCCCACTTGTACAAGCTGGATAACAAGGCCATTCGACATGGCATCAAGTACGAACAGTATGCCATTAATGCATATGAAAGCTTAATGAAAACAAAGCATATTAACTTTGAACTTAAGAGATGTGGTTTGTTCATCAACAGGGAATTTCCTTTCATCCATGCAACCCCAGACTTTTTAGTTTCTTGCAATTGCTGCGGATTGGGATGTGGAGAGGTGAAATGTCCCATTTCCATCCCCAACTGTGACTTTAAGCAGTATGTTCTACAAAAAAACTCTTGTCTTGAGGTGGTAAATGGCCTAATGAAGCTAAAGAAGAGCCACAATTATTACTTACAGGTTCAACAACAGTTGTTTACTCTGCCAGAAAGAAAATATGCTGACTTTGTTGTTTGTGCTGTGGATTCAGATGGAAATGCACACATTGTGTGTGAAAGAATTTACCCAGACCCCCACCACTTCAAAACTGTCGTGAAAAAGCTTGAAGCATTTTGGAGGATTGGCATACTCCCTGAGATCTTGGGACGGTGGTACACAAGAAAGTGCAATGTTATCATTAAAGTTCCAGGTGATCAAGCAGTCTGCTTTTGTAGAGGACAGTGCAGTGATGAGATGGTCTCCTGCAGTAATGCTGACTGTCCTTATGGCCAATTTCACATAGAATGTTTGGCTGTAGGTGGGAAGTCCATACCTAAAAGATGGTATTGTCCTCACTGCAGCAGGCTGCCACAGTTTAAGAGAGGAATTGGGGCTTCAAAAGCCAAGCCGAAACCATCTACTGTCAACCAAGCTGCAATGCAATGCAATGCTATTTGTGTTTGTAATGCAAAGGCACTCATAAGTGATAAACTGGTCGAGTGCCACAATGCCAACTGTACAAATGGTCATTTTTTTCATCTTAGCTGTTTGGGATTGAAAAGAATGCCAAAGAATCACCAGTCAACGTGGGTGTGTGGTGCCTGTAAAGCTAAAGAAAACAAATCATCCACACCTACCACTTCTACTTCTTCAAAGACAACCTCTGCCAAGCCAAGCAATTCACCATCACCAGAAACTTCAGAATCACAAACAGATGATTGTAATAGTGACAGTGAAGACGATATTGAAATCACACAGGTTACAACCGGTGTTGTTGACAAGTATAGTGCCCTTGCAACACTAAACAATGCTGATTATGACCTCATCAGTGATCCTGCTGGATGGCTTAATGGTGATATAATTCAAGCTACCCAAGTATTATTGCAGAATGTAAACCAGTCAATTGAGGGATTTCAGCGCCCAACCCTAGGAAGAGTAAGGAACTTTGATGTAGTTTCGGGAGAATTTATTCAGATTTTGCATACAGGGACTGATCACTGGGTATGTATTAGCAGTATAGGATGCTTACCTGGTGTTGTAAATCTTTATGATAGTCTCTACCATCATGCAATTAGCCAGGAAATAGAGGAGCAAGCAAATGACTTAATAGGTGGAAGACTAGTTAATTTAGAATTTGTACCAGTTCAGCAACAAAGTAATGGTAGCGACTGCGGAGCTTTTTCAGTTGCTTTTGCTACGTGTTTGGCTTTTGGTACTAACCCCAGTCATGTAACTTTTGATGTTGCTAAAATGCGTCCCCATTTATTAGCTTCCCTTAAAGGTGGACAAATAAGCATGTTTCCAACTTTTTAATTCATTCTTTAGCAAAGAAAATTATTAGTGATAAGTAATAGTCAGTAATATGACATAAATATTATAATAAATAATTTTTAATAAATAACCAAAAGCAAAAAGCTGATAATCAAAATAAATACTTCATTTAAGCGATTTAAATCAGACATCTTTTCATTGGAACTCAGTGAATAAAATGTAAAAATGTTTGTGTCTGAACTGTCCAGCATTATCAGCTTCTTACTTTAGGCTCAGTCAAAACAGATTAATTCTGCTTTGAGAAATACACCAACATATTAAAATCTTTTCTTTCGAGATTCAATCTACATCTCTTATTATGAAATCTAGTGACAATATTAAAATAAGCAGGAACCCATGTTCAGGGAAATGGTGTATCAGGGAAGAAACAGTAACATGACAATGAGTCATACATAGAGCAATATTTCTAGCAATAAAATTAATTAATAAACATTTCAGTTGCTATTGAATATTATTAGACCTCTGTTTACCTTTGGCATAATATTTTTCAATTTCTCTCTGGCTAAAAAATTGTTAGTTGAATCAAAATCAGTATTCATGTGTTAGCCACAGTTATCTTCTTAGCACATAATCTCAGATGAAAAATTAGGCCATAGGTAAAGAGTTATTTTCACTTTCTTTTTCCTTCATGCCCTTTTTCATATCAAAATTTAATTTTTAAGATTGTTTGTCCCCTCCATATTTGGACTTGTTGAAGAACGTGAATAAAATTGTTGCTTTATTTCTAGTGAAATAGTAATTGTGATTTTAGTGTTTTGTGCCTGTCGCAATGTAATAATGATTTCTCCTGGTATAATGTTATTATAGAAAAAACTTTAAACATTGTTACCACCCCTGCTTTTTATGAAAAATGTACTACTCAAATGGCACTATGGAAGGACAAAAATTAACAAGTGCAGAGCAAACCCTTAAAATGCGGTCAATGATTGGTACCTGGAATTCAGGTGACCCATTCTGGTTGCTGCTTACAAAGTTTGTGGGCAGTGTTCCTTCCAGAATAGTGTATTTTCGCCGCAGTAGACCAATCACTCTTTCGACGTGTATCCTAACACTGGCTATCCCCCTTGAATGTTCAACGTCAATGGGATCTAACTGGGCTTTCCCTTTGGTAAATGCTGGAATTACCAGTTTTCCATGCTTTAAACCAACACTTTCTGTGATGGTAAATCCCCGATCAGCCATGACTGTATCCCCTGGGGTCAACTTATCTAAGAATCCACAATTCTCAGTTAAATATTTATCTGAGGTGCGGCCACCCCAAGCTTCAGAAACAAAGCAAATTGTACCTTGGGGAGTGATACCAATAAGGATCTTTATGGTGTTGTGGCGCTTATAAGATGAGAACGTTTGAGCTCTGGCCATAAGATTTGTTGGTTTTTCAATAAAAACTTCAAAGCAATCGATTATGACAGTTACTTTGCGCCTAAATGTATATTGAAAGCACATTGGCATAGTTTTCCACAACTGTTCCCTTTCAGGCCAAATGGATAAAGCAGGACAACCTAGAATCCATTGCCAATATCCAAGAGGTAAATATTCTTGATACACTTGACAGGGACACCACGAAACGATACGCTAGGTCTTGAAAGGGAACGTTTAGTCTCAGCTTCATCAGTACCAGCACAAATTCTTGAAATCTATTAAGAACTGTAGATTTCCGTTGAACATGTGGCGCGACATGCTCAAACACCACCGTCAGGACTTCATAGGAAGGTAGTCCTGTGTAAAATCGAACTTTATCAGCTGTATCGAAGAATTCTCTGTCCGGAGCTTGATATGCAGATTTTAAAAACATGTATTCAAATTCATCTGTCTGTGTGTCAGCGTTCTGTGAACCTTCAAAATAAGTTAAGTCTAAGTCCATCTGTGTTGACTCGTCCTTGAAAGTCACTACGGGTGTCTGGGTGCTCTTGTCGAGTATTTCTTCACGCTCATCATTCGCACTGCTGCAAGAAGGCTCAATATTAAAACATGAATTACTCTGTGTTTCGGTAGAAAACTCGATATCTTGGACAGCACTCCCAATTTGATTCAAGTCCTTCTTTTTCCTCTCGACTCCAAGTTGCTGATGTTCTATGATTCGCTTCCTGCGCTCTCTTGCCCTTTCAGCTCGTTCTGTCTTAGCTTTCGCTGCTTCCTTCAGATCTTCTTCCTGACTTTCCTTTTTTCCAAGGTTAATAGGTGGAACCCAATCAATATTATATCTGTCCCAGACTTTTGCAGGCTTTCCAGAGACAAAGTGAAGACCACAAACACGTTCGGTTTCAAGAACCCTCTTCGCGTCAGTATCGCCTCGACTGATGGCCGAAATCCAAAGCCTTCTCCGCTCTCGTGTCATCTCTTCGTGCTCTTCGCCTTGATTCGATATCACTTTAGGTATTGAAGAAAAGGAAACTTTTTTCTTACCGCTCTTTGAACCGCAACCAACTACGATACAATGCACCATGTTCAGTGAAAAGTTCACACATATCTCTCTGTCGCGTCTGTTTGTTTACTATCGAGGGGCACAAAGATGGCGGATAGCAACCGTTGTCAAGACCGGTGTCACGTGGGTGAAAGCCAAGAATATATTTTGGCCCATTTAAGGAAAGGAATAGAAATCTATCAACCATCGCATTTTGGTCGTTTATTTGATATATACAGGGAGTTGTTTGATATGGCACGAATCTTCTGTTTTGTCACCATGGTAACAGAGCAACAGTGGTAATAAGGCTTCAATCGTGGATCATTTCATGATTTGTAAACGAACAAACCACGCATGTTACCCGAGCAGCGGCAAAATTAACATGGTCAAGTATCGTTAATGACTTTCAACGCCCAAAAATGACATTTATTTTTAGAAAACGAGCTTAGATTTTTTGACAAGAACTACGACTGAATCAGGGGGTCCGCGGGGAGAGGTCAAAGTTCCCTTGCTCTCCATACATTTTACTGTTTGTTCCCTCGAAAATTCGAAGTACAAAATTCGTCAATTTGTTCCCCAAGAATGTGATTTTTCACAAATTTATTTATTATTTGTTCCCTAAAAGTTATTTAATAATAATAATAATAGTAGTAGTAGTAATAATAATGAAAACTTTATTTTGATGCTTTTTGTTTTACAATTGCAAATCTAATAATAATAATAATAATGATAATGATAATAATAATAACTTTAATGCTTATAGCGCGCATTTTCATGACGAAATAATCAAGTGAGCAAATTATAAATGACATATATAAATAAAACGCAAATTTGCAATAAACTAAAATTCAATATTCCGTATAATGACGAAAATCAAATAATTGTTAATATATTATTATTGATAAATTGATGATATCCCTTGTTCCCTAAAAGTAAATGGTCGTGTTCCCTTGTTCCCTCAAACCCTCTGGGGGAGCCTCAGGTCCGCTCGCGAGGACGCGAGACTACGGATGATGGAAGATTCATTCAGCGTCACATACACCCCGGTGTTTCCCATGCAGCGTGTCCATCATGCACGTATCTTGAACCAGAGAAATACTTCAGTTTGCGACAAACCTAAAAATAATTCAAAATCGGTCAAACATCATGCTTGTTCTTGAGCCTCTATCGGTAGCAATTTGTCCGATCCTGTCGTCATGGTACCATCAACACATCAAAAAAGCTATAAAAAGGTTTCTGCGTGGCTCTATATAAGATGCTGTATTCGCGACAAACTTTGTTAGGCTAGCTAGTATCGCGAAGAGCATAAGAAGACTATTCTAAATTATCTCGAGAAAGAAAATCAGAGGTAGAACACGTTTTGCGGTTTTATCAGGTCAGTGAAACATCAATGGTTTACCCGTGATTAAGGTGAATCCAAACTAATTCAGAGCGAATTTTGAACAATTTCATTCTCGCTCGCTTCTCAAAACTACTGCGGCAATTTAAATGGATTTTTCATATAATGAGCTTTGATTATCCTAGATTCTAACAGTGTATCTTATTTTAAGATTTTTTAAAGTGTTTTAGCCTATTACGGCCGAAAATCAAACAGCGCTATTTTTAGTTTTTGGCTTTTTTCTCCTCATCCCCAGTAACGTTTATCCTGAAATTTTCAAAATCTTATCATCTAGTACTAATGCAGCCTGTGTATAAATTTGGATGGAAAGTCTAGGGCAGGAAAAAGTACATTCATCAAAGCACATTGTATGAAAAATCCAGTTAAATTGACGCACTAGTTTTGCAAATCGAGCGAGAATAAAATTGTCCGCAATTCGCTCTGAATTAGTTTGGTTCCACCCTAATCGTGGATTCGCTATCCCTTACTGCGCCGCCTCACCGCTGTCTCTTGGTTGTCCGGTATCGCTCTCTCCATAAAAATCAAAATGTGAGTTAATTGAATGTAGTGGTAGTGTGTGTAGAGCGAACTTCTCTCTCCTTTACGTACCCACAGCCTAAAAACCTCAAGACCACTTTATGGTTGGAGTAAGACTGAAAATCCTAGTGTTACAAGGTAAAGAGAATGATTTAAATCGCAGAATTTAATGATGCTGACGTTGATTCCTGTCACGATTTTGGTTGTTGTGTTACCCTTCTCTGTCACGCAAGCCTCTACGCACAATGGTGGTGACGGGATTACCTATCGACTGAATGTCGTTCAAGATGTCTGTCTGGAGCGAGGGAGTACTAACTTCAATTATCTTCAGTATCTGTTGGTTGGCCGTCACCCACAGTACCCCAAGAAACGTTCACTGGTCCAATTTGAAAATCTACCTTTAGAATGTCCTGTGCACAAAATTCGTTGGGCCAAGATGTACCTTTATTTCGCATACTCTCACAAAGCCAGTGGGCATACTGTTATCCAGACTCCCTACATCTCCCGTCCAATTCAAGTCCACCTGGTCAAGAAAGCGTGGGCCGAAAGCCAAGCCACGAGTGTGAGGCGTTTGAATGGCATAAATTGGTCTCAACCATACCTTGATTTGAATAACAATGATGCCGAGGCTACACCACAGGACTGCGCGACCACCATCTACTCCTTCCGCCCAAGCGGCTTTGTCGAGTTTGACGTCACTAGGGCTGTACGTAGCTGGCGTAAAGGTACGCCTAACCATGGCATGTTGCTCTGGGCAACGGATGAAAATTTAGCGGGAAGAGATCTGCGTTTTGCTAGCAACGCCCATCCTGATTCCAAGAAACATGCATTTATTAATGTCATGTGTGAGTACTAAAATTCAGTCAACGGATTACGAACGTTTTCCGAACCCGTTCCGAGTTGTTGTTTTTAAGAATGTTTTCATTAGTAAAAAGCTAGCCTAAAAAATTATCATTCTTGAACACGTAAACAAGAAACAGTGCATAGTCCCCTTCACAGTTCCCTGCGCCATTTTGAAAGGTAGCCGTGCCTTTGCATCGAAGCGAGACGAACGGTGAGCTTGCAACGATAGAGACATGTGAATAATTGTCCAAGGCGTTAAAAAGAGGTCAATAACTTTGCAAGCTCACCGTTCGTCTCGCTTCGATGCAAAGGCTCGGCTACCTTCATAACTTCATAACTAGCACTCGTATAAGCTGTGGACAGTTTAAATTCTTTTAGATTACTTAAATGGATTCACTAAAAAGACACCGAGAATACTGAATTTTTGATAAGGATGCATGTAAGATTCAGTCAGTTACTGATCTACGATTACAATCATAAACTGAAATAAATAATAACATAATCAGCAGTTTATTTGTCTATCTTTGTAATTAGATTATGGGTATATCATCACTGGCACTACTAAAGTCACGTGCACGCAACAAGGAACTGGTGCCCTCCCAATTGATGGCCGAGTTCGGGGAATGGTAGCCGGCCTTCAGGTCTTAGGGAATCGAGCCCACAACTGACCACAATCCGTTTTCGAAAATACCGAATAGAGCATTTTCATACGACATCACAGCCGCCATATTGGTGTATCTTCGACAATAACTTTGTCATTAGTTTCTTTTGTTAGGTACACCAATATGGCTGCCATCTCTATTTTCAGACA
Source organism: Actinia tenebrosa (assembly GCF_029948245.1). Classification (NCBI taxonomy): domain Eukaryota; kingdom Metazoa; phylum Cnidaria; class Anthozoa; order Actiniaria; family Actiniidae; genus Actinia; species Actinia tenebrosa. The sequence goes on from NW_028292582.1 coordinate 19,598,334, forward strand.
TGATGTCACACCCGCAATATTGGTGTCCTTTGACAACTTTGTCATTACTTTCTTTTGTTAGGTACACCAATATGGCTGCCATCTCTATTATCAGACATGACGTCACAGCCGCCATATTGGTGTACCTTTGACAATAACTTTGTCATTAGTTTCTTTTGTTAGGTACACCAATATGGCTGCAACCTCTATTGTCAGACATGACGTCACAGCCACCATATTGGTGTACATTTGACAATAACTTTGTCATTAGTTTCTTTTGTTAGGTACACCAATATGGCTGCCATCTCTATTGTCAGTTAACTCTCTAGGGACAGAGTGAAAATCTTATAAGACCCCGTCCACACGTGTCCGGAAATTTTGGTATCCGTATCCGGAAATTTTCGAAAACAGTCTCCAGAGTGGAAATTTTCGAATACGCTCCTAATACGCCGGATACGTGTGGACAGTCGTATCCGCAAATTTTCGAATACGCTGACGTAAACACGATTTTGCGCATGCTCAATGAGAAAAACTATCCGTCAAAGGGACTAGGCACTAGCGTGCATCAGGGCGGATCAAGAAATTTCTGGATACATGTGGACAGCGAAAACAATTCGAATACGCTGCGCGTGGACGCAAACATTTTCGTTTCCGCAAAAAAAAATATTTGCGGATACAAAAATCTTCGGATACGTGTGGACGGGGCCTAAGATATTCTGAGGTCGAGGAAAACTAATCTGGGTCGAGTTTGCATTGCAAAGCATTGACGGACTGTTTTAGGGGAAATATTTCCAAGATGGCGTCTATTTCGTCCCTCAAAACAGCCCCACATTGCACTGCAATGTCAACTCGACTCAGTTTTTTCCCTTATCCTCGGAGTGCCTAATACGTGCATTCTATAGAACAATAATGTGCATGCTACGTCATAGCCGCCATGTTGGTTGACAATTACAAAGCATTCCTCATTAGCTGGTGTCCACTTCAAACCGTTTTTCTCAGCTGCGCTTGGGTCGCCTGTGGTACTCACAGGGAAAAAGTTGTATTTAGATTTATGCTCAGCGAGAACCGTCCCCGCCGCGGGCACCGTTCTCGGTCACCAACGGGGAATAACAATGCGGAACTTGACGTACAAGAGTAGCAGTAACTGGTTGTTTTCGTCTCAAAATATAATGTCACTTAATTGTAAGTGACCTTGACGAATAGTTCCCTTCACGGTTTCTCTACCATCTTGAATAAATCATGTTACGGACGTTGAAACGAAACTAACGGCGAGTTGTTTCTTGTTCTGTTGATTATGAGACATCACAGTGTCTTCTATCCTCGGTGTTTGCCTTCTGTTTTTTCAACTTTTCTGTTCTGTTTAGTTTTGTTCGTGAATATGTGACTCGCCGTTCGTCTCGTTTCGATGTTTATTATCCTAATTTATTCAATATGACAGAGGAATTGTGAAGATAACTATTTCCGCAAACGAATAAATTTGTCTTTAAAAGGATATGAAATTGCCATAGAAAATAACGATTTATAATACCTTTGAAAGATGCAAAAGGACACTTTAATACTCAGTACAGTCAAGCTATTCAAAGCAGGAAACGCTACGATGATAACGGCTTCCTCGAAATATCCGTCCAGCCATAAAGACTACGTAATTGAAATCCGTAAATTACTCAAGTTTATCCAAACGTGAAAAGCGAGTCAGCGGTTGTTGGTGAAATCGCGGGCTCATTTGCTTGATATAGAAAATGCTAACCGTTTCTGGAGGGATGTACATACAGTGACAACTCCACCACTGCCCAGATGGGGATGATGTTATGTGAAATGTGAGCCCTCGCAGACCTTTTTCGAACTCATCTAATACCGCTGTGTTCCTTGATTACAGACTCATTTTCTCAGGCTTAGCCGCGAATCAGTGTCTAAATATTCACAAATAAGATAACAAAATAACATCCAAGATAACTATATAAAAAATAAGATCCAAGATAACTTTAAGAAGGGTCCATTGCGAACTTCAGTTCTATAGATGTTTTGCACCATCACGTGCCCATGCCATAATACTGCTTGGGCTGCCTGTGGTTAGATAGCCGAACAATAAAATCCCTCTGCTCTTGGGAATTGAATTCTTTCTTATGTAAAACGACTGTATTGTTCCTGCCATCTAACATGGCTGCCGTCATGTGATGGTGCAAAACCTCTATAGAGCATTATTTTGGACCCCGTCCCTAACTGATATTTGTCCCTAATCAACAACCCTTCCCATGAATTAATGTTACATCAAGCTTCACGAAGTGCAAAATTTGACCATTTACGTTTTGTTACGTCAAACTTTATCACGCGATCAAAGCTACTTTTAGCTCTTGCCTCATTCTGCTCAGCATATATTCGGGTGTTTTTTCCCGTTTTATTGTGTGTTTAACTGCCGCTACAATAAACGGAAGGAAACGATAGACAACAAGCAAAGAAAGTTCGAAGGTAAGAATGGAATCGAATATTCAGTATTCAGTATATTCAATGTTCAGTAATGTAACTATTGAACTAAATTTTCCTTCTTACTCACATTTTCACGATAAGAGGTTTTAAACCTTTAAATTTTTCTTTTGCGCCGCACAAAAATAGTGAAGAATCTTTTAGAAAACTAGCGGTTTCATCAGTGTTTTGCAGACCTTATCACATAGATATGCCCATAATATAGCGTAGACAGCAAAATGGGCCAAATAAAATTGGGAATCCATTTCTCCGGTGCTTTCAAAGTTTTAGTAATTTCAAAACTTTGAAAAACTCTTATAAAATAATTGGGATAGTTTTGGCGTGTTTGTTATTTTATAAAACCGATCAAAAAACAGTTTCCTGTGTTTGATACTCTGATCAAAACACTTGAGATGTTGAGAGCACACTCGAGAAGGTGGAAACCACTCCGCCACTCAGAGTATCAAACACGGAAAACTATTTTTGATCTGTTAGATAAAATTATGCATAAAGTCTTAAATTTTCCTGATCCCATCACTATTACGACATTTCACGTGAAAATTTCATCTGTAAAACCGAAAAAAGTATACCTTTTTATCGCATTAATTATGCGAATGTTGACTAACGAGAAGTGCTAACGAAATGCAAAACTAGTAAATTAAGGGGCGACCCGACAAGTTCTGGCGGGCTGGCCACTTGGAATTTTCGGTTCTACTTATAAAATGGAAAGATTTTTATACGTTTAGAATGTCTTTTGGATTCTCAAAGTTTTTTAGATGCATGGTCAGTGTCATTCAAAGATTTCAAAGAAAGGACTGCAAGATTTCGTATATCACTTTTAGAAACGGAAAATTTGAGCAGGAGCTACGCGAGGTGGATAATGATGAAGATGATGGGAAATAGTTCAAGGATGACAGTGGACATCCTGTTATTTTAAAAAGTTGTGCATGAGCAGGTCTTAACTTTCCAATTTTAGAAATAATTTTAGAAACGGAAAAATTTAGTAGCAGGAACTAATAGTGAGGATGACGACAAACAGTTAAACGAGAGTAGACATCCTGCTATGTAACGAAGTTGTGCGTGAGCAGATTTATATATATTTTTTAGCTAGACAAATTCAGTTTTTTAAAGGGAACGTGGTGGTGGTGGTGACAATGATTTTCAAACCTCAGTCTTCCTCCCATCTCAAAAATCCTGGGAATGCATGGAGTAAAGAAGAAATAAGTTTAAGAAGTTTGATAATAAATAATTGGGAAGAAAATGACAATTTGAAATGCTTTAAATCGTAGGATATGACGATGATGATATTGATTCCTGTCACGATTTTGGTTGTTGCGTTACACTTTCCTGTCACGCAAGCTTACCATAAGGACAATGGTGGTGACGGAATTACCCACCACCTGAATGTCGTTCAAGATGTCTGTCTGGAGCGAGGGAGTACTAACTTCAATTACCTTCAGTATCTGTTGGTTGGCCGTCACCCACAGTACCCCAAGAAACGTTCACTGGTCCAATTTGAAAATCTACCTTTAGAATGTCCTGTGCACAAAATTCGTTGGGCTAAGATGTACCTTTACTATGAATACGCTCACAAACCCAGTTGGCATCATGTTTCCCGTTCTCCCTACACCTCCCGTCCAATTCAAGTCCATCTGGTCAAGAAAGCGTGGGCCGAAAGCCAAGCCACGAGTGCGAGGCGTTTGAATGGCATAAATTGGTCTCAACCATGGCTTGATTTGAATAACAATGATGCCGAGGCTACACCCCAGGACTGCGCGACCACCATCTACACCTACCGACCAAGAGGCTTTGTCGAGTTTGACGTCACTAGGGCTGTACGTAGCTGGCGTAAAGGTACGCCTAACCATGGCCTGTTGCTATGGGCAACGGATGAAAATTTGGCGGGACGAGGTCTACGCTTCTGGAGCAACGCCCATCCTGATTCCAAGAAACATGCATTTATTAATGTCTTGTGCAACTACTAAAGTTTGGTCAACAGGTTACAAAATTTTTCCGAACCTGTTCCGAATCGTCTTCGATAAAAATGTTTTGATCATTAAAAAGCTAGCTTTAAAAAAATCCCTTCTTGAAAATTTTAAAATAAGAAGCAAAGTAAATTCATAACTTCATAACTAGCACTCGTATTAAGCTGAGGTCAGTTTTTAGAGTAAAAGCTGAAGTCTTTTAGAGCACCTAAATGGACGCACTAATACATCTGATCGAAATATGTCTACCAATTCGAATAATTATTGTTCTGCACTAACTTGCAACTGACTTGCCTCTCTTACATGTGAGAACACTTTTATGTTTCCTACGTGAACACGAGTCTAGTCAGTCGCTAGTCAGTGTAGAACAATAGTTATTTAAATTGGTCGCCATATTTCGATTCCGTGTATAGACAACAAGTATAATTTGTTTAAAGGGTGTAAGACTTAGTTCCTGAATGATCATTAACTGAAATAAATAATAAAATAATCAGTAGTTTAATTGTCTACCTTTGTAATTATACTATGGGTATGTCGTCCTAGCACTTTTAAAGTCACGTACACACTACAAAGAACTGGTGCCCACCCAAAAAGCCAAAAAGTAATTTGAATGCTTAAAAAATCATGCCTGCTATTGAACCTCTATCCATTGGTGGCCTTTTTCCTGTTGTCATGGTAACAGTCAAAACATAAAGCCGAACTATAAAAAGAAGAGTTTGAGGTGGACCTGAGATGACGTATTCCATAAACTTTGTTCGGTTAGTAGCAAAGCGGAGCGTGAGAAGCTTTTGTTGCAAACGGCAAAATTATCATGAGAAATAACTCATTCAGAGGCAAATTTGGTAGAAGACGCTTTGAATGAATGGGAAACCCTACGATATCAGCAGGGGAAACTAAGGCACATGCTTAACGAATTCCGCAATCCTTGAAACCCCCTTCCCTTCCCCCCAACATATAAAGATCCCGGGGGAACTACCATACATAAGAGCTAACTTAGAGAGTTATTTGATGGAAGTCAGATGAGATCAGATGAAAAACCGAAATTTAAAAAAAGCATCCTGAATTACAGCTGTCGTTCCGACTGTCATTACTTAATCTCAGGTATCTCATTTCCAGACAGACACCATGAGGGGTACCGGCTTACTCTCTGGTGGTACATTTAGTAGAATTGTGACACCCTTCGAGACACGAAATTACAGATCTAGAACCCTAAAGGTACGACGCCCCGCCCTTTTCCAAAAAGAGTCCCCCTCAGGGATATTAGCGTTAAGCTGGTTCCCTTCAACACTTGGAGATTTTCCCTCGGGATTTCCGTGTTTTCTCCCTTGAAAGACAAGCTCTTCCCAATTCCAATTGACAATATGATCAACAGGTTGATTTGGAGCTGCTGGTTATCACCGACGTTCTCTCATAAATCTGTAATAATAATAATGTAATAATGTCTTTATTAAAGAAATGATAAAATACATATCATTAACGTGATTACAATCATAAAACTAAAAAACTGATTAAAAGATACTAATTACTAAAGATTATTCTATTTACAAATGAGTTTTTAAAACGTTGAGAATTAACTCTAGGTCTAATAAAATATGATTTCTTTAAATTATATTTGGACGTTTGTATTTTAGGCGCTATGTTATGCAAAGGATGGTCACTACTAACCGATTTCTTATATAGCCTTGTGTCAAATTTATTTAAAAGATCCTGGATATTATAATGGTATATTGTATAATTTCGTTTGTAACAGCGATCTAAAAAGTTTTGTACGGTGGTAAGCTCCGGAGGTGATGCTCCATAAACACTAAGACCATAAATTAGTTTTGATATAACAATTGTTGAAAATAAATGGTCAACTTCTTTTTGTGTATATCCTTCCTTCCTAAGGGATCTTATAACAAATAAAGATTTGTTTATAGCTATAATGGTATCTTTTACATGAAGGTCAAATCTACTATCACTTTGGAAAGTAATACCTAAGATTTTAAGACTGCTACACTGAGGAATATTAGAAATAGGCTGAAAACTAAATTGGTCCATTCCTTTCTTAGTAAAAATTATTTCTTTGCACTTAGTAGGATTGCATGACATACTATTATTCGAGGACCATAACATGAAAGAATTAACATAACTGACTGAATTATCAGTTGGATTAATGGAATAATGTCATGATGTAATGTAATGATAATAAGAAAACTATTTCGTAAGGGCATCGTCTCGCTTGGTTAGCGAAAATAAGATAATGCGCGTGAGTGCAAGTTAGACTCATTCGCAAACATTACTGTCTTCATACGTTCGTAGCTCGATAGCTTCAAGATCGTCAGTCCGTTCGTCTCTAGTTCCAGTTGAAAACTGCCGAAGAAGTAAGTAAGTAAGTAACTGGAATTGTATATTCGTTGACATGGGTTGCATGCGCTGTTACGGCATTGTCGATTTCTTATCACTGTGCGACTGAGTTCAACCCTGGGGTCTTTGATTCTCGACCGAACTTCATATATGAGTAGAGTCTGTTTGATGTGTCGTTCTCTCCCTTGCAACAAGGGTTTTTCTCCGGATTTCTACGTTTCCCGATCATATATCCCACATGTGAGTTGAGTGTTGTAAATAATGAATGTAATGGTAGTGGATATGGAGTGAACTTCACGTAACAGCCCCTTATCGCGGCCATCTCCTCCCTACTAACACAGTGGCTGAGAACCTCAAGAACTCCTGATGGCTGGGGTAGGATAGAGGATAGCGCTAGTTGGTGTTTACAAACACTGGCATTGTGCCGGGGTGGGTCTAGTGGGGTTCGGGGGGTCCGTTGAAACCTATGACTACAACCTACAAACAACCTAAACTGAGTATTTCAGAAGAAGACGGAACAACACAGGCGATCTTAATCGTTCTTGCCAAGTCTCTTTGTTTTTCAATAGCTTATACTATACGTCACAGCAACTAGCGCCATACAAATTAAGAAAAATTGGAAAGTGAATGACAATGTGGAATGCTTTAAACCGTAGGATTTGATGGTGCTGACATTGATTCCTGTCGCGATGCTGATTGTTGTGTTACCCTTCTCCGTCACGCAAGCCTACTCTACATACAATGATGGTGCCGGGATTGTCCATCGACTGGATGTCGTTCAAGATGTCTTTTTGAAGGAAAGGGATGCTAACTTCAATCACCTTCAGTATCTGTTAGTTGGTCGTGAATCGCCATACGGCCTTCACCGTTCACTTCTCAAATTTGAAAATCTGCCGCATGCAGCATGTCCTATAGACAAAATACGTTGGGCCAAGATGTACCTTTACTTCTTCGACGGTCACATACCCGATTACCCCTCTTATATCAACACCCCCTACCACCCCCGTCCAATTCAAGTCCACATGGTCAGGCGCAATTGGTCGGAAAGTCAAGCCACGAGTACTAAGCGTTTTAACGGCACAAAATGATTCGGAGAGTTTCTTAATTTGATGGAAAATGATGCCGAGGCTGCGCCTCAGGACTGCCCAACCACCATCTACACCCGCCGACCAAGCGGCTTCGTCGAGTTTGACGTCACTCGGGCTGTCCGTAGCTGGCGTTTTCGTACTCCTAACTATGGTCTGTTGTTGTGGGCAACGAATGAAGGATCGGTGGGAAGATATCTAGCTTTTGCGAGCAACGCCAATCGTGATCGCAAGAAACGTGCATTTATCGATGTCATGTGCGACAAGATACGAACTCATTCCGAATTGTTCCCGTCTGTTTCATTTACTAAATGCCAGCCTAAAGACTGTAAAATAACTCGTCATTCTTAAGCAAAAAAAAGAACAACAAGAAATAAAATAAAGTAAATTTAAACCTTATTGAAATAATTAGCAGTTTGTCACCTTTTTGTAAACAAGACCGTGGGGGGACCCCTGGGGGCATCCCTGGGGTGGACATTTTACTAGTGAGTCTCTGAAATAGACGAAGTCCTTACTTTTAACCATACGAACACCATACTGTACCCTCCAAAAGTGAGGTCTACAAACTGTTTTTTCTCCCCTTCCCATTTAGTTGGTACATCTAGAGATGCGTTACGGTCACGCGTACGTTACGTTACGTTTCAGTAGATTCAGTTTCCTAGTAGACTTGCTCTAAGTCTCGCTCGTTATTTTTTCCGGCCATTCCCTTTGGAAATCTGTCGGAACCCGAAGTGCCGAAAATTGAATTCGACGACTCGCCAACGGAAAAAATAACGAGCGAGACTTGGAGCAAGTCTAGTTTCCTAGAAGTCAGACGTATTCAATAAGATCTCATCAGGCATTCAAATAGAGCTTCGAGTAGGCTTCGAGCAAAGCAGATTTGATTGCTGTAAAATAAGGTTTCACCGACGAGGTTTTCATCTTCTGATATCCAGTGCTTTCTATACAAAAAAAAATCATCTTATTCCAGCGATCCAGAAAGTCAAGGAACTATGGAATTAAGGTATGCAATTCCCTTTGTATGTTTTCATCTGTTGTCTTGTTGGTGTCAGTCGGGTCTCAAAAAAGGGAAAGATTACCTGGCTTCCCCGATGTCGCAAAATCATCAAAATCCCTGTTATTTTAGTGGAAAAACTTTGGATTATGATTGCCTGGCTTCACTAAAATGATGCAGACATTATTTCCTGAGTTGTTCATTGGCTGAATCGAAGGTTTCCAAATAATTGCATTCTTTCTGGCTGAGTGCTTGACTACCATGGCCATTTCTTGAGCAGAGTCAGCCTGATGGAAACATTTGATGACCAGCGTCCCATGCAAGATATCCTATTAATTGTCTTGATACTAATTATAAGATATACTGCTTTTTTTTGACTGCAGCAATATAATGGCTTCAGAAGACAATGTAACTGTTTCATCACCAGCTTCAATCGAACATGAGTTTTCGAGCCCCTGGGATGACAGTGACCTCATTCTTGTTGTCGAGGATCAACAACTCCACGTTCATCGGTTCATACTCAAGATGGCGTCACCAGTGTTCAAAGCCATGCTGTCATCTGATTTCAAAGAGAAAAAGGATGCTAAAATCCCATTACCAGGGAAGAAGGCTGATGACTTTGTTGTCCTTCTGCAACAGATTTATCCCCAGTCCAACCGAAATTCCATCACACGTGAGTTATAAATGTAAAGTCTGGAACTAAATGGGTCTGCCCTACCTCTCTAGGCTGTCACCTATGAATTCCTAACTCCTTACGTAATATGTTTTAAAAATCAGAAAGTGAAGATAGTCGAGCTTTCAAACTTCTCATTCGGAACTTGGTCTTCCGTTTGGCCATGTTGCATGATGACGTCATGCACATGGCCGGGGAAAACCTGGTTATGAGTCCCGCGGTTTTAAAATGCAGCTAGTTTAGCCGGTGCCAGTTACACCATTTAGATTAGGTAAGACAATAGAATTAATTAAATTAAAATGTAGAATGAAAAAAAATGCATTACAACTTTCGGTAGTGATTATGACCCGCTTTTGGATTTAACATAAGCTCAGGGCTTATGACCTGGAATTTACGCGATTCAACATTTTAGAGATCAACTATTAGATATCAAGATTTGCTGTATGCTTTTATCTTTCAGTGGCCAACGTGGAACACATCTACGAACTCGCAGCAGCAGTAAGGGGGACTCGCGAAACGCCGGCACGACCAAAAAAAAATACAAAGAAATGTATGCAGTTACGAGGCCCTACAGGGGGTCTTGCGCGATCCGTCGGCAGCCGCGCGATAAGTCCTTACTGCTGCTGTGTTGGGAATCGCAAACGGAGGTTAAGATATTCCTTAGATATAGATGGACACCATCACGAGCATTCGTAACAAAACTGTGCGCCGACTGCGAACTCAGGTGTTGGATCGCCTGGATGGGGACTTTGCCTTCACAACGTTTATGGAGGGCGATACGGACGAGACGATGACAGAAGAAAGAGCAGAAAGAATAATTAACTTAATACCCGAAGGTAACTACCGGTTGGAGCTAACGTTCATAAAGTATTTAGACGGCGAGTGGATGATAGAAAAGGGGCGCAATCCAATACGGGCGTCAGGTAAGCAAAACCTGTTTGTCTTAAACGAAAACACACGCCCGGGAGCATTGGTAGGAATAGACATGCTGTTCTACGAGGTTGCTTACCCGGTTACCGTAGTTATTTATGCTGCTTACGAGATCAAGAAGCCGGATGTTAAAAAGTTGAAGCCAATGCGCCATCCTGGTAACTGCGTAGGAAAGCTGGCTAGAGAGTTCTTTGAGGATTCCTCTCGTGGTGGTAAACTGACTTTAAAGAGAAGAGAAGCCATCAGGAAATGGGAAAAAGATACTAATAGGACCGGAGGGTCGATAGACAACATCAAGAAGTTAGAAACGGAGCTTGAGAGGCGAATCCATGTGAAAGATATCACCGACGGCTTTATTTACTCCGGAACGCACAAATATGGGGGCCGCGGTGCGCCTATAGTCATCTACCAGCATAACGCACATGCGTGGCGCGAACTGCGGTTCCCAAGGAAGAAGGAAACGAAGGTCTATAAGAATTCTCCATTGGCAGAGTTAATCCATGAGAATTCCATATGGTTGATGGACGCGGAGGGAAGTCAATTTATGACGCAAGACGGCACTTTGTATCGACCCGAAATTGAACAGCTGCGCATTCAAAGCGCCTGTGAGACCTTAGGAGAAGACTTCTCTGACGAAGTGCTTAGCTCCCGCAGCTTAGACTTCTTAGCGGCCAAAAAGAGAAACGGGTGGAAATCCACACCGGAGGAGTTCAAAGATATAGCTAAAGCTTGTGTAGAACACGGTCACGGTGGTCTTTGGAACATGGAGTACGACGAAGACGAGTACGTGTCTCTGGATATGAAACATTGTTACCCCGCAAGTTTTAAAGGCCTAGGGGATTGTAAGGAATATTACGACCGTTACGGACATCCAGATTCACAGTTCTTTCGTGTTGCGTTGGATGGTCACTACGACGCCCCAGCAACGGGGTTCGTACGGTTGACCAGCTGGAAATTTACGAAAGACTTACATCCAATAATCTATGCGTGGTACGGAAAGCACCTGCAGGAGAAAGAATGGATACCCATACCCCTATTGAAGTTCTTTGAAGAGCGTAAACTTTTAAAATACACAGCGCATGAAGCCATACTTTGTCACAGCGCCTTTACGCAATGGCTCCCAGAGCATAACCCCACAGCGCGCGTGGTCATAGGTAAATTCACGCAGGGCGCAAAAGAGGGTGAAAAACATATGCAGCGTCGCCTAATAACGGACGAAGGTGAGCTAAGCTTCCTTATAAAGCGCGCGCATGATGAAGGAACAATGGTATCCGTGGAAAAGTGGGATTACCTTGTAGATGATAAACTACACAAATGGAATGCTTTGTGTTACTACCAAGACCATCGACCGCAGTATTATCATCTGCGTGCCAGCATGTTAGCCTATGCGCACATTAACCTACTTGCGATGCTCCTACGGTTTGACAAAGAGGACATCCAGCGCGTAGCCACGGATTCCTTGTACGTTAGTAGAGTGTACAGAATCCCATTTTCCCGGCAACCACTTTCGGCTACCTTTTTTTGTGTTCCAAAAGAGTGCATTGCTGTCCCAAAAGATGTACATCCGTGTTCCGAAAGATGTGCATTGCGTGTCCCATAGAAGAGTGTATGGATTGTCCGCGCCTCGACAACCTTTTCTACTGGTAGGCACAAAGTAGTGTCCTCTGCGCTGGTAGCAGCACCAGAAATGTCCATAGGGAAGTAGGTGGAGGCGAAATGCCTCTCCATGGGCCCCAAGAAATGCTATTCCAAAGAGCAACTAACCAACCGAACCCTTTCCGCGCGGATGGGAGGATTCAGATAAGTGGTAAAGTTATTCTTGTCGCTTTCCAAAAAGACGATCATTATATTAGATACGCCAAGGCCACGCCTCCCGCCAGCCCTGCGATTCCAACAAAGACCAACTCGCTATCTTTTTGTTTTTTAGACGGTTGGTAGTAATCCTTAAACTGAGGCTTTCTCATTCTAAAGTCGGGGTGTGCTTGCGCATAGAGCTTAAAGGCGTAGTCTGTATTTTCGAAGTTCTTATCCGCCTGCATCTTGTCTTGGTAATTCTTGTCCAACCAATCCCTGTAAGCTTGTCTTTTTTCATTCCAAGCTGCCACGTCTCGCTGATATTTCTCCAGCGCTAAATCATGCCTTTTCCTCTCAGCGGCTAAGTCTCCGCTTTTGTCGCCTCTAACTAATCTATCCAAATATTGACCGCCATAATTAGCTCCAGTGAATGCTAAAGCTGCGACGACTCCACCTACGACCACGCTAGCCATTATATACCAGCAAACACAGTTTGCTTCTAAATTACGTCGTAGGTAGGTACTTTTCCTTCCGTAGGTAATCCTTTAGCATGATAGCCCCGCCTACGGCAGCGGTCATCTTAGCAAAATTAGCAAAGCTCTTGCTTGGGTCTTCAGTAAAGTCTTCTTTGAGCACTTTCTTACCTACCCAACCAATACCCGCAACGATGGAAGTAATAATAGCTGCTTCTTCAACAGTTTTCAACAACGCGGTCGACATTATATTACAAAGCGAGAAGGTTATTCCATTTCAGGGATCTTACTTTTTCTAACAGCCGGTTCCTGCACGGGTGCGCGATATGTTGTGGCCTCCCACTTTACTTTTGGCTTTGCTGCCCGCCATTGTAAGTAAAGGCTGCCTGCTGCTATAACAATTCCTATCGCGCCGATGACGTAGCCGGGATTCCAAAAGGATTCCTCCTCTTTCTCTTCTACCTTTTCCTCCTTTTTGGCTTTGTTCTTCCTGTTCATCTCCGCGAGCTTCTTCCCCGCGGCAACTCTGCCTGGAGATTTAGCCTTGGTAATCTTGGTATCTTCTACGGGTGGTTGTTCTTCGGTGCCACTCATCTTATATCTAAGGACTTGAAGGACTTGACAAGTAACTTGACAATGACTTGGCAATGACTTAACGGCGACTTGACTAAGTACTTGACAACGACTTGACTAAGTACTTGACAACGACTTGACTAAGTACTTGAGGCGACTTGATCAGGTACCTCAGTAAGTGCTGCCTGGAAGACCTTTTCGACTTCTCTGTCCTTCTTGAAGTCCTTCCAAGATGTTCCGAAGGAACCTAGTACCTCCTTCAAGTCGACATGCTGAGCTACGTGCAAAGCCGCAGAGGCGACTGCCATTAACTTATCGCACTTCAAAGACAACCAGCCGCAGGTTATCTTAAGTTCTTGGGATATGACATAGTCATCTCTTATGTCCTTCTGTAGTTGCTCCACGTCGTCTATGGGCAGTGCAAGTCCAAGCAATTTAGTCGCAAGTCGGATAGCGGAGTCTGCTACGGCGTCCGTGGTCTTACTTGCAAGGGCGGCCTCATACCTCTTATGGAACTTTTTGACTTCCTCTTCTGACAACTTATTAACCTGCTCATGGGTAAGTTCCTTACCTATCATTTCTTTACACTTCCCCGAAGACACAAGGATGTTGAGTTGTTCCTTAAGGTTACTTTCGTCTAACTGTGTGGGGACTTCATCTAAGAGCTGCTCAATATCCATATACATTAGGAATCATAGATTCCAACCGTGTAGGGAAACCTCAAAGAGAAGATCATCTTGGAATGTTGGTGCGTTTTTAAATGCCGCATGTATTCGTGTAACTGTTCCTTGCTTATCTCACCGCCGTAGTCGCTTAAGATGGTTTCCAGGTCAGACTTGCTGGGCGTGTAGAAGACGACCAGGGAGCCTATGTTTTCCCTAAAGGGTTTAGAGACGCTGGTAAGCTGCTGGGAAAGCAACCAAACGCTGATATTGTCGTGTCTGCCGCTAAAGGCGAGCTTCACTAATTCGGAAGTGCGTCTTTTTACGTCGTCCCCGCAGGCAATGTCATCCAGTATGAGGAGTGTCTGTGTATTCTTGGGGAATTGTTTGTGCCAAAACTTCAAATGGCTGGATAACTCATTAGGGTCCAAAATATCCACAAAGAAGTCGTCATCTTTCACTCCTATGCCTTCCCAGGTGCGGTTATTCACGTAGGTGGGGCATAATAGCACTATGTAGTCGAAGCGGTATCTAAAGGGTCCTAATAGCTGCTCCACTACGAACTGCGTTTTGCCGCAGCCGGTGGGTCCTACGATCAGAGCATTGCAGGGAATATGGTTCGGATCCATTATATATACGATGGACCCAGTGGATGCAGTAAGAAGGATTGCCACCGACGCAAAAGATAAAAGAGACACCATAGAAATGCAAAGGGAGGAGATAGACCGGCTGCGGGAGCGCGTGCAGGAATTGTATGATGAAATGTGCAGTCTGAAGCGCGCGGAGAGGTTTGGTGCGCTTTTGACGATGGCCGGTTGGGCGAAAGAAAGCATTAAGGACTTTATGCGATATCCGCTGTAGAGTCGTTTAAAAGATGTCTTAGAATGTTAAGTGTATGGTTGTTAAATTGTTAAAGATATCCGCTGCGTGTGTCGTTTAAAAGATGTCTTAGAATGTTAAGTATAAGGTTGTTATATTGTTAAGGATGTGTGTGTATGCTGTTTAAAAAGATACCTCAGAATGTTAAAGATAAGGTTGTTAAATTGTTAAAGATATACTGCATGTGCTGTTTAAAAGACACCTAAGAATGTTAAAGATAAGGTTATCATATCGTTAAGGACATACTACATGAGTCTTTTAAAAGATGTCTTAGAATGTTGAGTGTAAGGTTGTTAAATTGTTAAAGACTATTATTTCTTTTTTTCTTAAGAAAATATACCTAAGAATAAGGATATTTCTTTTCTTAAGAAAAGAAATAATAGTCTTTAACAATTTAACAACCTTACACTCAACATTCTAAGACATCTTTTAAACAACACATGCAGACATCCTTAACAATTTAACGACCTTACACTCAACATTCTGAAGTGCTGTTTAAGAGACTCATATAAGATATCTTTAACAATTTAACAACCATACACTTAACATTCTTAGGTGTCTTTTAAATGACTCATGCAGTATATCTTTAACAATTTAACAACCTTATACTTAACATTCTAAGACATCTTTTAAACGCAGCTGTATGCTCCCGTAGACCTGTTTTAAAAGACACTGCAGAATGTTAACAATAACGTTAAAAATACGTTATATTGTGGTTAAGGTACACTTAAGTATAAATGAACTGTTCAATGTGTAAAAAGGTGTTCAGCACCAAGCAAAGACTACAATACCACGTTCGTCGTGGCGTTTGCACAAAGAAACCAATTAGTAAAGTTTGTAAGGATTGTGGTAAAGAATTCAGTACCGTTCAAAAGATGCGACAACATCAAGACAAACGCATTTGTGGGCTTTGCAAGGGCTGTAATAAGGAATTTCCTAACACCTCCGAGCACCTGAAAAGGGGCGTCTGTGAACAAAGCAGACAGTGTAGTTTCTGTAATAAGATACTAAGCAGTCGTCAACGTTTACAGACGCATCGGAAAACACATGAAGTCAACTATCGATTTCTCTTTGGGGCGTATGACCTAGAAGGCGTGGATTGCTACCAATGTGCGGATTTGATGAGTCGCTGCCCGCATAAAGAGGATTACTTAAGGAATCGCATAGATTACCATAAGAAGATAGTCCGTACTTTCCCCTCTTTTGAACGCGCAGAAGGCGTTCCGTGGACTAAAAGGGAGTATTGGAGGCAAGAGTGCGACCGCTGTGGTTGCATCAGAGAAGAGGAACATATCTTCAACTGCCTCGACAAATAAACGTCCTTAACAATATAACAACCTTATACTCAACATTCTGAGACCCTTTTAGAATGGGGTTTGTGCAAAGAGTCTCAAATCCCATTCTTATTTTTCTTGTTGTTTGTTAAGTATCATCAAAACAACAAGAAAACCCCCTTTAAAGGTATATGCTAGCCTACTTTGTGGCATTTCTGGGAGGATTCCTAATCACCCTTTCAATATATGGACTGTATTACGTGCGAACCACCTGCCGACTGCATTACGCCCCCAAAACCGCGTAAAAAATACACCTGCCTTCATTGCGGCAAGGTATTCCTGGAAGGATCCTTCGTTGGTCATTGGTGCTCCGCGGATCCTAAAGCGCAGCGAACTTTAGCAGACGCTAGTCTCAAATCTATGAAATATCTTTAAGTGTGTTGCCAAAGTCTCCGAGGTTTTAAAGACCTTACAACACCACCTGCAGGGAATTCGTAGGTGTTCAGCATACGCAGTGATCTCCCTGCAAATGACATCGTAGTCGCTGCTTATGAGCACCTTATGGCCGTTTTCTTCATACCTCTGTAAGAGCAGCTGCTGATCCTCAGATAACCTGCCATTGCCTTTCGGGGTCTTTAGCTCTATGCATAATCCACAGTAATGTGTGTGCGCATTCAAGATCATTAAGTCGGGTTGGCCGCGTTGATATCCTTTCTGCCAGCACTTTATGCGTTTACCGTCCGAATCCTGCAGTTCACCTAGACCAGGGGCTAAAAGTATCTTAGGGTAAAACCTGCGGATGTAGTCCACCACCTTTTTATGCAGGTCAAATTCATTTTCTATTTTGAATACCAACTTGTTTGGACCGTCAAAGCGCCTTTCATATTTACCTGTTTTCCTTAGCGCGGGTAGGACTTCCTCAAAGACCCAATCTTGGAACTTTACGGCCTTTGGCATCTTCGAACTACATATCAGCTGATACAACCCAGGTTTGGAAATGAACACGGAATGTGGATGCATAGTAGAAGGGGAACGATTCGTTACCCTTAACTCACTCAGCCTTTTCTGGTACTTCTCAGACACGTGGTCACTAATAGCCTTTTTGGTGTTCTCGTAATCTAACGCCAAAGCCACCTCCTTCGCTTTGAAGTACAAAGTTTCGCCTTGCACTATGCATTGCAGTTTGGTGTCGTTGTTTTCAAATACGCGAAGCATTGTATATATAGCATATTTTTTATAGCCATCAATAGGCAACACTCTTTAGTTGATTCATTTCCACGCTCAGTTGCGCGTCTGAGACGACGAAGACGTAGCAGTTTATTTTGTCGCCGTCGCCGGCACTGGTGTTTTTGGTGCGCTTGATCTCCAATGTTATGCCATCCTGCGTGTTTACTAGACGTAAACCCTGACCATGTAGGTCTTCGTCGTTAATGGTGCGCATATCGATCCACAGCGCGTACTTATCATTAAAGAATTCCTTAGGGCTAATTTGGTCGCCAAACTTGCGCTTTGCCTCCCTGTAGACGTCTTCAGGTTTTATTCCCTGCGAGTAAACCTTGTTTGGAACGCCGTTGATATTCACGCCGACGTTAGTAATGTTGGGGTTGTGGAACGCTTCGGAGTCGCGCTTACCGGCCTCATAGGGCTTAGCAAACACCAGCATTAACCCCGTGAGACTTCTTCGGGGGAGGTTAATGCTTTGGTTGATAACCTCATCCGTCTTATCCAGGAAACTGAACGTCTTGTACATCACTACGTGGTCGTAAAGGAATGCCTTGCCGGAGCTGTATTCCATGCCAGCGCTACGTGCTAAATCTTCGCTGTATACCGTTTCGTACTGCAGCTCTAAGTTGGTAACGGAATAGGGGTGAATACTTCCGGTAAGTGCCGTTCCGGACGCATCCATCTGCAAGATGTTTGTGGTATCCGCTAGGGTTACTTCAAACTGTAGTTCACTTAACTGCCTGGGATAATACACACCGTGATTCGTAATCACCTCGAAGTCCAGTGGTATGACATACTTAATACCATAGGCGGTCTTTATCCTCGTGGCGTCTGCCACCGCCGTTGCGTCACCAGAATCCGTAGGTTGTGTCTTAGTATCACTGCGAACCTTACGTAAGATAACGCTGCCAATTCCCTGCTCTATTCTTTGTGCGCGGTCGAAGGCCGTTAACCATATGTCCTTATAGGTGGTATACAGATCGTACCTATTTAAGTCCAAAAGGGATTCCCCAGCAAACTTGATTCTCATCTTAGAGACGAGGTTTCTGCCTGCGTTATTGACGACGTAAGTTTCTAATTTTGTGCTTGGTTGTATTGCTAGGTCAAACCTTAACGCCAAGGTGCCAGGAACCAATACTAGGTTATCCGTTAGACGGGGCACGCCTACGTACAAGGTTTCTCCAGGCTTTGCGCTGGATGGCGTGAATTTGCGCTGGATGGCGTGAATGTGACCCGGTGAAAGGTGCGTTCTGCCTTTAGTCCGCCAACCTGCTTAGGTAATACGTTGGGATTTAACTTTGAGCTTATCATATATAATGGAAGTAGAAGGAACGGATTTTGACCCCCTTACCGAAGAAGGCCAAGTCGATATTAATGACGAAGAATATGAAAC
Source organism: Actinia tenebrosa (assembly GCF_029948245.1). Classification (NCBI taxonomy): domain Eukaryota; kingdom Metazoa; phylum Cnidaria; class Anthozoa; order Actiniaria; family Actiniidae; genus Actinia; species Actinia tenebrosa. Next base: position 19,617,058 of record NW_028292582.1, read on the forward strand.
CCTGCTTCCTGATGACAATGTAGACCCCCGAGGCCTTTTTGATAAATTGCTGAGCAAGTATGGCGTCAGGGCCCGCGATGCTATGCGTTCCTTGAGAGATAAATTTAGGTCTAAGAACCCCCACACGCCCATTCCAGAATACTTACAAATGGAATCCCTTGGCGTGCGGTCGGACTTAATAGCGGACCTCATCAAGGACCTAAGGGAGCGATACCCAAGCCTAAACCTGGCTCTTTTGGACATCCAAATAGGAGACAAAGGGCAGGTTCAAGTTAGAGAATCGGGTAGGGAAAAATGGCACAACCTGTATCAAAGGAAGAATTCCCACCTGCTTAACAACCAGCTTCCAAAAGGAGTCACAAATGCGCTGGGAACGCCCAACTTGACGATGCTAAGCACTTTGACTCAAAAGGAAACAGAAGCTGCTCAAAGGGCCTTCCGTAGAGGTATTTCGAGGCCCGGCTACAAAGATGCCCTCAGATCCGCAATCAGACTGCAAGAGGAGCGCCAGGAAAAACTCAACCGATTAGAGACCGTCGAAGAGGAAAAAAGCAAACAACTTAAAGAACTTCCAAAAGATAGCGACGCGACTGGAGGCTTAATGAGATACTTAGAGAAAATAAGGACTGAAAGGGAAGCACTTAAGAATGAAATACAGGAAAATAATATAACCATCGATGACCTTACGCGACAACTTGATATGCTAACCAAAGATGAGGGTGGCATCACTAAGCTACTTGATGATTTTAAGGAGGATAACATAGCATTACAAAGTAGAATAGAAGAATTGGAAGACGATTTCATGAAACAAAGTAGGTTAACCTCTGAGAGTCATGCCTGCTGAAATTGCAGACTTTAGAGCTAGGTTGACTAAGTTGTTGGATGAAAAAAGCGGTGTGGTAAAAAGGTTACAGACTGCGGTAAATGAAGCGGCGGGAAAAGACGTAGAACTACAGCGCTTAGGACAAGAATTAATGGAGTCTGTTGACAGAGAAAGACAAGTAATGGTGGACAAGGCAGTGGCGGAGGAACAAATACGGCAACTTCAACAGGCCGTCGAAGACTTGGAGTACGAAATAGATCGGCAGCGAGCAATAATCGAAGATCAAACTCACCCTGAAGAAGAAAGGGAGGCAGCCCAAAAGGAAGTAGAAACCCTTCAGGAAAGACTGGCGGAATTACAAACGCAAATAGAAGGTAAGGAAAAGGAGCTGGGGCTTACCACCAAGGAAAAGATAAAAAGAGCCCTTTTGAAATATGGCGTGCCGCTGGCATTTGCGGTTGCTATTTCGAGCGTAGTAGGGGTAATCTTGTCCACGCTTAAGGCTACAGGCGCGGGCGTAAAGAAATTAGGCAGTGGGCTAACGGACTTGGGAAAAAAGATGGCAGCCGGTCTTCCTGGGCTGCTTGGTAGTGTTCTTAGCCTGACACTTAGGACCGGCGGCGAACTGTTGAAGTTCGTGGGGAATAACATTTGGATCTTGGTTGTCGCTATTGGGGTGGTACTCCTGAAGAAGATGAAGGGTTAATCTTATCTGGGTACGTTACTGGTGGCTTATCATCGTCGTCAGACGCACGAGGCGTTCTCGACTGGGGATAAGTAAAGATAGTATTCGCGCCGCCTTGGTAATGCGGAACTAGCGGTATGGCAGTCATGGTGCTAATGGCCTTATGATTATAGACAGCGTCCTTCCATTCATATTGCCCATTTATTCGGAGGATGCCGGGGTATTTACCACCACCGCGGGCATCGCTGGGGCGAACTTGAAGCTTTGCATATTGACAATTAGCTATCATATGAAAAGTCGCGGGCGTTAAATCTTCTCCGCTTAGTGTGTTGGGCTCAAATGAAAAATGGGCTGGGTTCCTATTATCGTTTTTTATCCTATAAGGCGGCAATGGGGTATTAGTCTCGTCTAGAATTCTAAAGCCAGCATTACAACTATCCCCCGTATTAATGCTAATAGTGCAAATAATCAATCCCAAGCCTCCAACCTCAACCCACAACCCAGTGTCGCGCCAACTATCACCCCCCGTATATTTTTTATACTCTAAGTAATGAAGAAACCAATCTTCCTTCGCATGTGGGTTCATATACTTAACACCGTAAGAGTGCTAATGGTGGCATGATTAAAAACCGCATTTCTTTGATTTTCCATACTATTTACGCAAACGCTCCCGGCGTCATCTACGCGCATTTGCAGCTTTACTAACCCATGACAATCAGCAACCATGTGAAAAGTCCAAACCGATAAGTTTTCGTTGCTGGTGGGGGGCGGCTCTACTGAAAAATGTGTGGCCGCCCTGTTATTATCTTTTACGCGTATGGGTTGCAGTATACCGTTCGCATCCAAAAACCTGAAGCCCACGTTGGCGTGGCTGCTCGTGCCAATGCAAATACTACAAAGGATTAACTTCTTTCCCGAGTAGTTCAAATTCACGGACATGCCCGTGACATCAACCCAAGATGCCTGGGTATATTTTTTCTCGCCTGTGTAAGTCGTATAGACACAATCTACTCCAACTACGTAGGGGTTGTTCATCGCCATATATAATAGCTCAGACCAATGCTCGCAACTGTTAAGCCGGCTTTTAGTAAGTTATGGTCATATTCCTCGGTAACCTTCTTTACTGGTTTCTTTGGTGGCTTTTCTACGTACGCCTTTTTTAATGGTTTTTCTACCTTTTTTTTTGGTTTCTCTACGAAGTGAGTAATGCCCTTGGTCATGTCAGAGTTCACGTCATTCACCCCAAACTTCATATCCTTAGTAGCTCGCTGCAGCTTGTTGTTATAACCCACAACGGAATTGGCGTTGATAACCAAATTACTTGGCATTAACCAACAACCAGGCGACAAAGCGTAATCCAGTCGCACTTTAGACTGCTGCACCGCTAATTGATATCTTTGCGTCGACTTGGATATGTCATTTTCTATTATTGCGGACTCAAACAGGGTTAGGAATTCCTGTTGCGTTTCCTGTGAAGCGCCTTGGGATCCAACAATAGGGCTGCGGGTATTTACCTGCGCTCCCAGGATGCAGTACACGAATGCCTCTATGCTGCGGTTAATCCTAGCGAAATTCCTTAAACCTTTTCCTTTCATTAACACAAACGGATCCCAAGTGCCGGGGTAGTTCGTTTGAATTCTAGTAATTAATGAATTATTACCCTTATCACCACCCATATCACCGAACTCTAACTCATCACTTGGATATTCCTGATGCCCGTAGTCGGCTGGCTTCTCACCATTGGCACCCCAAACGTAAATTATACCCAGCCCATGCGTCTTACCCTCCTTATAACGAAAATCTTTTTGCTGTGGTTTGAACTCATTAATTAACCTTTCCAGGGCTGCGACGTCATAGCGATTATTCATTGGATCAAATGCCTTATCTCCCGGTAGGGGTACGTTAATCTCCTTCAACAACCTCCTTACCGTAAAGGCAACGTGAAACCGCATAAATGAAATGTGAAACATGTCCGCGGCAACACCACAACCTTTAGTGGCAGCCCAAATAGCAAAGTTTAACTGCTGCGGCCAATACCGCATGTTGGGTCCTGCTAACCATTCCCTGGCCTCTTTACCTGACGTATGCTTCAACATCGTATTCTTATAGATATTTCTTACTACTATGTTAAATGATTGTTTACCCACTGAAATCTTCAGGTGCGTTACCAATTTTTCGAAGTTGTTTACACCACCTTCAGCGTCGTAAAATGGATAATCTTCCTTGGTCATTAATAGATTCCTTGGAAAATTAGGTTTCTTTGGGGTAACTTCCTCATGTTTTTCCTTATCTGGGTGTAACTTTTTCAATCCCTCCTCCAAATCCTTATTGGTGTAAACTAAGTCATTAAACTCTTTAAAGTAAATCCCGTCAGGTCTGCTTTCAAACTTCGAGGTTACTGCTTTGGGATACAATTCCTTAAATGCTGCCCAGTTGGCATAATCCCTGTTGTCGTGATGTGGCTGCTCCTCTATGTTATTTCCAAAAGCGTCGTACATTAGTATATAATGGATGTTATACCATCAGCACCTCAGTTGTACCCAGATGTTCCCAATTATCACACTAAGGAACCTAACGAATTAAACGCTGAAAACTTTCGCTTGAATAAGGCAAATTTAATCCTCGCTTACTTAGAGGGTCAAACAAAACACTATGAGGAGGTCAGGAAAAAGTATGCTAGAGCCCGAAGCATACTACATAAAATCGCGATAACTTCCGGGTCCATGTCCGTGGCGTTAACAGGCACTGGCGTTGCTACCTCACTCACCGGACCTGGAATAGTCGTTGGCGTTCCTTTGGCCAGCGTTGGAGCCGTCTGCGGCATCATTTCCGCTGTTACGACAGGCATTATGAAGCAATTGTCCGGTAAGATATCCAAGCACGACACACATAGCCCTAGCAAGAGCAAAGGCTAACACCATCGCCGACTTGGTCTCCCAAGCTCTGCGGGACCGTAAAATCGACAACGTGGAGTTCTCTTTGATCCTCGCGGAGGAAAAGAAATACGGGGAGCTAAAGTCGGGTAATAAAAAAACCATCGTGAAAGATCTTTCCGAGGAATCTCGCAAAAAGATCTACCAGGAGGCAAAGGAGGAGCTCCAAAGAAAACTCGCTCAGTAGACATCTGCTTTGAAAAGAACGTAGGGGGATTTCGACTGCACATTTCATCTTCTCGGAATCCATTCTAATAGGGGGTGGTTGGAGTCAATTTTGTAAAATATTTCGTAAATTACGTCGGGGTAATAAGGAATATCCTTATCCAGTCGACAAAACATCCACTCGGCTTTTGTCATATCAGAAACCTCGGGAATAGACTTACCGGTAATTTCAGACAAAAGATAAGGAATAGCTTTGTAATATTTCCCTAGCTTTAATTTTTTCAACGTTTTCCGTAGACTTTGTGGGGTTGGCTCTTCTAAGTGGTCTATGATTTTCTTCCTTACTTCATCGTCTAAATATACCGGCCGATAACCTTGGATATGACTCATCCAGTCTCGGAAGTATTTTATTCTTTTGTATGGGGTCTTCGTACGACCTCCATTGGCGTAATATTGCTCTTTGGTAGCATTTGGTACGGCATTACGAATATTTTTACCACACTCGTAACACTGTGCTGACGTGTCGTCTTCTATTTGCATTTTTTTACCACAACACCAGAAACCCCGAGGCTTGGGTATGTTAACTTTGAATCTTAGGCAAATCGCACAGAAATCATTGGTGAACTTTTTACATTCATGCATCGTATATCCAACAAATATCTTAACCTCCGTTTGCGATTCCCAACACAGCAGCAGTAAGGACTTATCGCGCGGCTGCCGACGGATCGCGCAAGACCCCCTGTAGGGCCTCGTAACTGCATACATTTCTTTGTATTTTTTTTTGGTCGTGCCGGCGTTTCGCGAGTCCCCCTTACTGCTGCTCTCGCAGACGAGTACCAAATGCAGAGTGTAGCTATTGCATGCCGGGAGTTTTTTAAAACAGTCCAGAAAACACAAGAAAACGCGATGGAAATACTGTTCAAAGCACAAGTATGTCAAGCCGATGAAGCACGCCAGCAGTGTTACGATATCCTGCAGCAATGGACTACGACTGACTTGAAGAAAAATGAGCTTTTTGCAAAGTTAGATAGTAGAAGCAAGGCAGGCGCTCTCATGTCAAGGGCAAAGCGCCTTGAACAGTGTTTAAGAGCTGTTCACCCTCAGATTTGGGGTCTGATAAACAGCTTTTTGTATTTGTTATCAAATTCTGATAAAATCAAGAAAAAAGCGCCACATGAATGCCTCCATCACAAGAATGAATGGTCAAGTAGCTATAGTACTGTGGAGTTGGTTCGATGTTTACCATGTAAAAGGAGATTAACTCAAATGGTTCTGCAAGCTGAGCCTTTAAATCGCAACGGATATTTTACTAAATGCAGAAACATGACGATTGACGAAAACATCTTAAAGGTATTGGAAGAAATTCAAAATCTTCTAAAACTCACTTAAAACATCATTAGTATTGATCAGTTTCATAGGCGATAGAGCAGCAGGTGAGCTAGCACCCCCAATTTTGGATTATAAATTTAACTCAGTTCACATTTTGATTTTGTAACAAAAATAATGTTATTAGAAATGCATCGGATAACGTAGACAAAAAGAAGTTGATATTTTAAAAATATTTCGCAATATTTGTATCATTGCTGTGTAGCGAGAGAGTCTCGAGGGAGACAAAGACGTATACGATTGAGAATCACGTTTTCTCGTACTAAGTACTCCTACAACTGAGTACACCTAAGTAATTAAGTTATCTATATGGTCTTGAGTTACAATGTAATACTTGCGTTACATATGTTAATAATAACGTCACAATATTATATGTTTTGCCGTTTTTTTAATAACTTTTCGCCCCTTATGATGGCAAAAAAAAGCTTGTTGAAGTGAATGACCAATGGGGTGTATTTTTGACTGAAAATTGTAAAATTACTTAGCTGATTACGTAAAAACGGTTTTATTGATTCAATCTATCACGACGCATAAAAACAGGGGCGTAGCCAGGGCGGGTGGGAGGAGGGGGCATTATAACGTCTTTAACTATAACTACCAGAATCCATTGCATACTTTCTTATGTTTATTATTTAGCACCAATAGAACCGTTTCGAATTCCAAATTACCGCTGTGTTTCTTGATTACAGACTCATTTACACAGGGTTAGCCTCGAGTTTGTGCAGAATATTCACGTGTTCTAGTCGAGGTCCGTCGAGTTTCATAATTTTTGTACTGTTGAAGTTGCGCATTCTTTACTTTACTGTTGGTATTTGTGAATATTTAGACACTGATTCCTTTAAGGAACTGCGTAACAAGTGTTCTAGTTTCAGATACTATCAATGCTGTAATGATGGACCATATGTCGATCAAAATATTGGAGAACTGTTGGAGAAAATATACTCAGCCTTAGAACCAAACTAGTGTAATGATGTAAGACAGGTTATAGTTTCTATGACTTAAAATTTTGTTTTTAGATGGTTCAGCCGATCTCCAAATCGAGATAATGGAGCGTTCTCCTTCCTCTTCAATCTCGTACCCAGAGCCCACGTTCCTCATGGTCAGCATCGAGAAACGAGAGGCTCTGGTTGTAACCGATTTTCAGTTGGCTTCCGGTCCGTGAATTTCGGACCGGAAGTTTCAACTGCACATGCCTTAATCACAGGTAAGCTGATGTTTGGGCTACCTTTGATCTTCAGGGATTCAAATTGCCTCGAACAAACTGTAATCAATTTTTGACCTTTTTAGCTTGAATATAGTAGTTACATTATTTATCCTTTGCCTTCTTATAGTTTATTTAGTAAATTTTTCCCCCGGGTACTAATTGTTTGTGCTATTTTGTGAGTTTTTAACACGTTTTTTGAGTTCTGAATCATCACGACAAATGCAAGAGCGATCGGCCGCGAACTCGACTCGCACTAATCCTCGTCAAAATTTGCTTAAATTCCAGTCTCCTTCTCATCTACTTCGGGTATGCGAAAGATTGATTATCGTACCACATTCTAGTAAATTTTGAGTTCGATCCAAGCCAATTTAGTGCTTGAAAAATCCACTTATTTCCTGATATATTCGAGTCTGATAGCCATTTTATTTCCGGAACGACTCTTTCTATTGTTTTTCCCCGGACCAATAGGAATGCTCAAAAAATCGGTTACAACCTGAGCCTCTCGTTTCTCGGTACTGACCAAGAGGAACGTGGGCTCTGGGTACGAGATTGCTTCCTCTTCTTTCCAGTTCCCTTTCCTCCCCCATCCCCCTACACGCCCCTCCCCCCTCCCATCGCCACACCCCCACACACCCGGCCTAATACCCGAAGTCTGCTCAACTGACTTAATGTCATCTGTGTTATTTTTCACACATAGAGTGCACGCACTAAAACCGTGAACATTAAATAGTACTAATTAGTACTATTTCATACAGAATCCTTTGTTTTCTATTGTTTAATTATCACTATTTAGTGCTAAAAATTAGTATTTGTTTCACGGATTTAGTGTGAGCACTCTATTAGACCTTTTTGCTTTATCGGTATTTTCAAAATCCGTGCACCCTAGAACAAAGGATGATAATTATTTGCCCGTGGAATCTGGTTTTCTTTGTTTAAGATATAATATTGATATGCGTAAACCCTGGTGAACGAGCACTTGTACGGTGTTTGGACGAAAGAAAGCTTTATAATGGACGGTTTCTACGAATATTCTTTATTCCATAAATTACAAAAAAGATATACTTCGGTAAAAATGAGGGACAAGTGCTAGAATGACGTCATTAGCGTACAGTGTACGCACACAAAACTAATCGAAAATCGACATGCTGCAACATGGGGTCTCTTGGTTGGATAATCCAAGGATATGCTGTCTGATATAGTCCTTCAAACGTCTCTGGTGTCTCACCAGTCAGATGCCAAAATAAAGGTGGTATATTGAGTAGCTCGGACCATACGTCATTTCTTCTTCGCCTGTGCCCTCTGAAATCTGGAAATAGTCTTTCTAAAACGTCTAGCTCCTCTCCAACATCTCCACAAACAAGAAGCATCGTGGATAATAAACTGAAGTCCAATATTTCTTCTGCTCGTACACGGCAAGACCTCACAGTCAAGGCATAGGTATAAAGCATATTTTGTTCTTCACAATATTGATGGTCGGCAGTGCCGAACAGCATCAATATTTTCAAAAATGACAATATAAACCAATAAAATGCGTATTTGCGTAACATATTGCACTCAAAAAAAACCAGTACGCACCCTATAGTACGAAGTGCTATATCTTAACAAAGAAAACCACATTCCACGGGCAAATAATTATCACTCTTTGTTCTAGGGTGCACGGATTTCGAAAATACCGATAAAGCAAAAAGGTCTATTCTGTTTTAGTCCTAAAATTGTCAGTATAAGGGATAAAAATAAATGGTCTACCAAAAGGACGTCATGCGATGTTAATGAATTAATTTTTTTCTACTTATTAGCTTTACAACTAGTACTTATTTAAAGATAAATTAATTATCGCAACATCGCGAGTGCATAAACAGCCGACGATTTTATGACGATTTTTGTTGGGGGAAAAAATGGGGGTTGGAGTGGGGGTTAAAAATGCGCGGTCCTTTGTCATGTCATGATCAGCTCGGAAGCTCTCCTGGGGCCTTGTTACGGAAACAGTAAACAGGCATTTACCTCCGAAAGAACAACAGGACAAGAGTCCCATATAAAGTTCCTCCAAAATAAACGTTTTATGAACAATTGATACTAAGGCCCCGTCCACACGTACTCGCAAATTTTTGTATCCGCAATTTTTTTTTTTTTTACGGATACGGGTTGCGTCCACACGTGTCCGCAAAGTTTTGTGTCCGTATCCGCAAATTTTACGAAAACGCCATCGAAATCACCACTCAAGTCGCACGACAAAATCGCTAGTGTAAAAGTCTTCTTTAAATCTTTTCCCTTATTAAAAGATAATAAAACACCATAAAAAGAATTTGATGAATATACTTTTTTACACGCGCAAATTCCATATATAACAGTTACAGTTATTGATTTGCGCGCGAAGCTGACATTCCAGCGGGAAAACCTATGCTCATGCGCAAGATGTCAACGAACCAAAACACGTGGGGAAGAAAGTAGAAAGTTCATCCGAAAATTCACCGCCAAAAAAAACGAAGTCAACTGAATATTTTTCAAACACACCGAAAGATTTATTACTATGAAGTATATTCTGGTAACCGGTGGTGTTATAAGTGGCATCGGTAAAGGAGTTATTTCCAGCAGTATTGGCACCATACTCAAAGGTTGTGGTCTACGGGTCACTTCTATCAAGATAGACCCTTACTTAAATATCGACGCTGGAACTTTCTCTCCCTATGAACACGGTAAGAGAACAAGTCGTTAACCTATTTTAATTTAATGCTTTTGCACGTTGGTTGTCTGTGAAGAGCAATTTAAGTTTTTTCCCTCTCTCGTTCGACGGACCACCGACCATTCAACTTCGAAGGCGACTGTAAATTTGAGGTTTTGAGCTACAGTAATTTAAATTTTATTCTGAAACAATTAAAGCAAAGTTATTAGAGTATCTTGAAACTATGTTCTACTGGTTAAACAGAGTTTGCTTTTAGAGAAAATTTGAAAAAATTGCCTCAAATGTTAATGTTTTGATAAATTAATATATTCTCGAGGCATACATGATCTCGAGCAGAATGTGCTTTTCGTCACGTCATGTTGAGAAACAGAATAATTTATAATCGTACTAACCTTGCACCCATTATATACGTAGCGTCTAATAAAAATATACAGGGAAAGAATGAGATTTACAACATTTTATGAAACACTCTAAAATGTATGAAATCTTTTGATGATGGCCTTTCTGTGTTAATCAAGCCATACCCAAATATTTCCCTACCCACCCTCCCATGTGCTTAGAAAAAATACTTAAAGATGTATTTGTGTGTTTTATTTTACAGGTGAAGTATTCGTTCTTGATGATGGAGGGGAAGTAGATCTTGATCTTGGGAACTATGAAAGATTTTTGGATGTGACCCTGAAGCAGGATAATAACATTACTACTGGAAAAATCTACCAGAATGTAATCCAACGTGAGCGAAATGGTGACTACTTGGGCAAAACTGTACAAGGTGAGATATACCTTAGGGATTGCACTTGGCCAATGTAACAGTTTGGAGTGATTTGTGGACTGGAGTTGAGAATCTGAGAAAGGTATATTGTGTAGTTCCACAAAAATATCTTCATCTCCCCCACAGGAGAGGAGAAGGGTACATTGTACTTTTCTTCTGTTCTGACACCCACCTCATGGAGAAGAGGGGCGGGTAATGTCTGCAGTTACTTAGTTTTAGAATCTGATTGATTTTGTTTTCTCTCTCTCTCTCTCTCTCTCTTTCCCTCTTTCTCTCTCTCTTGTTTAGTTGTACCTCATATAACTGATGCCATCCAGGACTGGGTCACCAGAGTGGCTAACTTGCCTATTTATGATGGAGGACAAGAAACTTCTGACGTGTGCATCATTGAGGTCTGTATATAAACCTTAACTAGGAGTGGGCAGGATGACTGGCCATATTAGGTTGAGCAGCTTGTGACCAGTCAAGAGGACTAGCAAGACATTTGCACAGACAAGTGCCAATTTTAGCTGAATATTGTTAGTTGACCGTCCATTATTTTCAGTACTGCATTCATTCATTCTTTCATTTATTCATTTCTTTATTCATTCATTTTTCCTTTATTCATTCATTCATTCTTTCCTTCATTCCTTCCTCCCTTCCTTCGCTCCTCCGTTTATTCATTGATTCATTGATTCATTCATTTTCCTTCATTCTTTCCTTCATTCCTTCCTTGATTCCTTGATTCCTTCATTTATTCATTCATTCATTCCTTTATTTGTCATTCATTCATTTATTCATTCATTCATTCATTCTGCATTCATTCATTCATTCTGTCATTCATTCCATCAAACAAACAAATAATGAGTGACACAACAAAGCTACGTGTAGGCTCACAATTGAATTGTTATTAATTTCCTTTCCCTAATTGATTTATTCCTACTCTTCTGTTGCAGCTCGGTGGTACTATTGGGGATATTGAAGGCATGCCCTTTGTAGAAGCCTTTCGTCAGTTTCAGTTTAGGGTTAAACGTGAAAACATGTGTGTAGTCCATGTGACACTTATCCCAGCCGTAAGTGTTTGGACTGCCGTTTTAGATTTAATAATAATGATAATAATAATAATAATAATAATAATGGGAGTTTCTTATATAGCGCATTTCAAATATCTCAATGCGCTTTATTATAACCAGTGGAGGACTTTACGGGCTGCATATTAAGGTGATATTAGCAGCCGTGCAGCTTACAATCATAGGTGTGAATTGTTTGTACATTAGTAATATGCCTCCAAATTGGGATAGGCTGTTGAACCAGAGACAATCCCCTACTCTTATACAAACAATTCAAAAGGTTCTTTTATGTCCCCCATTTTACTGCAGGTTAGGAAGGGTTGGGAGACAGGGCCTACGGTTTTAAGTCCTTGTCCGAGAAGACTTGAAGGTCTAACCATTTGCAGATGTAATTACAAAGGCAGCATCTTCTCCTCAGTTATTTTAAGACCCTAAGTGTTGGTCCGGCCAAGGCTTGAACTCCGACCTCCCATACAAGGGACTGACGCTCTTACCAACTGAGCTAACCGAGAGGCCTCAACTGAATCCTACACAGCATCAAATGATATTTGCTTTTCTTTTGTCTGTGTATTCTTCCATTTTGTCAAGATTTTGGAAATTTGAGCATAAGTTTTCACAAGAATGTAATCGAAATCAAAATTTAAAGCAACACACACATATGATGTTAACATTGTTGTATGTACTTGCTGTATATTGGCAATACAGTAGCTAGGAGCCAACCAGGCAGCAAGAGAGTCTAGCTGTTTTCAACCATCCTACTGTAAAGCATCTTATTTAAAAGCCATTAAAGTTGGTTCTTTTTTCTTCTTTGATCTTCAGCCTACAGCAACAGGAGAACAGAAGACCAAACCAACTCAGAACAGTGTTAGAGAATTAAGAGGACTTGGACTATCTCCTGACCTGGTATGATTAACTGTTGTAACGTATCGTTTAATAATAATAATAAATAATAATAATAATAATAATATGATATTTTATATAGCATCAATATCCAGACGTTCAACAATGCTTTACATTTTCTATAACATTCTCAATAATAGAATTGAAAATTAAAATTTAGAAAATTACTATTCATTGATCAATATTGTATGGCATCAATGTTGGCAACTTGTCTTGGTCTAGACCTAAGTGAACATTTTGTGAATTACTAAAGCTATAAATGGTAGTTTAAGCCAGAGAATTTTGCTCATTTACTGGCGCATTCTACAATCCTCGACCCTTAATGAAACCCCTGAGAGATGTCTGGAGTCAGTCAGTTTTGCAGAAAGATGAAACGGGCTGTAAAAGGGCAATCCTGTTTCAAAAAGTTAATTATAGAGGGCCACAGGTTTGTCATTTTGTGACTCTCACTTCCTCTAAATTGCTGAGTTGCATTAGTGATGTAATTTCATCTCATTCATCAGCTGAATCACAAGTTTTCAATAGAATTCTTTCTGGTTGACAGCACATGGTAGTCAGTGTTTGACCACCATTTGGAGCCGATAATGAGATTCAAAGACTTTTATCAGCTGATTGAAACCCAGCAATAGAATTCTTTCTGGTTGACAGCACACGGTAGTCAGTGTTTGACCACCATTTGGAGCAGATAATGAGATTCAAAGACTTTTATCAACTGATTGTAACCCAGCAATAGAATTCTTTCTGGTTGACAGCACATGGTAGTCGGTGTTTGACCATCATTTGGAGCATATAATGAGATTCAAATACTTTTATCAGCTGAGTGAAACCCAGCAATAGAATTCTTTCTGGTTGACAGCACATAGTAGTCAGTGTTTGACCATCATTTGGAGCATATAATGAGATTCAAAGACTTTTATCAGCTGATTGAAACCCAGCAATAGAATTCTTTCTGGTTGACAGCACATGGTAGTCGGTGTTTGACCATCATTTGGAGCAGATAATGAGATTCAAAAACTTTTATTAGCTGAGTGAAAGCCAGTAATAGAATTCTTTCTGGTTGACAGCACATAGTAGTCAGTGTTTGACCATCATTTGGAGCATATAATGAGATTCAAAGACTTTTATCAGTTGATTGAAACCCAGCAATAGAATTCTTTCTGGTTGACAGCACATGGTAGTCGGTGTTTGACCACCATTTGGAGCAGATAATGAGATTCAAAAACTTTTATTAGCTGAGTGAAAGCCAGCAATAGCCACAAAACAACTAGTTAAATTTGTTTTGTTGTGTATCTCATTTAGATTATGTGTCGCTGTAAAACATCAATCACAGATTCTGTGAAGAAAAAGATTTCTCTTTTTTGTCATGTATCACCTGACCAGGTTTGTATCTTCAACCTTCAACATCTTGGCTGATCTAAGTCAGGGCATGGCTAACTCACAGATAGAACCCTGAAACAACCTCTGGGCTGATCTACGTCAGGGCATGGCTTACTCAAATAGACCCCTGTAACAACCTCTGGGCTGATCTAAGTCAGGGCATGGCTAACTCACAGATTGAACCCTGAAACAACCTCTGGGCTTATCCAAGTCAGCATGGCTAGCTCACAGTTCAAATTGGAAGTTGGGTTTTATAGAAAGAGGAAAACCAGAGAACCTGGAGAAAAATATACCATCCTTGACTGAAAGACAATCTGTAGATGCAATTAAATCCAGCATCTTTAATAAACTAAAATTGGAGCTTTACCCCTGGTATTTTTTGTCATTTATTTCTAACAGGTCATTGATGTCTATGACTGCAAGTCGATATACAGAGTTCCTCTTCTTCTTCATGAGCAAAATCTGGTCCAGTTTTTTGATGAACGATTGCAGATCCCACTACAAACTACTTGCAGACCCAAACACTTTATGCAACACTGGAAAGAACTGGCTGAACGGTTAGTACTCTCTTTCTTTCTTCCCTCCCTTTCTTACTTTCTCCATCATTCCTTTTTTCCCTTCCTTCCCTCCATTCCTCCTTCTTTTACTTATTCATTCCTCCCCTCCTTTTTTCTCCATCTTTTTCTTCCTTCCTTCTGTCCCTGCCTGCTCCCTCCCTCCCTGCCTTACATACTTCTTTCCTTTCTCTCTCCTTCATTTCCCTGCCTTACTTCTTTCTTTCCTTTCTCTCTCCTTCATTTCTTCCTTCCTTGGTTTTATTTTTTCATTCTCCTTTTTAAAAATACCTCCAATGAGACAAGAATCAAACACTTCTAAATTGTGAAGACGCACTAAAACCATCGCTAACCAACTCAAAATGAGAGTACTAATATACCTAATCAGATCCATCGATCAAAGCTAGCATTCTTATTCCACAGAGAAGAGCGCGTTCTTGACGTAGTGAAAATAGCAATTGTTGGCAAATATACTAAATTAGAGGATGCTTATCTGTCTGTGCTGAAGGCTCTCAAACATGCTTCTTTACACTGCAACAGAAAACTGGAAGTTGTGGTGAGTCTCATTCTTGAATTTCATTTGTAGGCACGGCACTAGAATTTTTCAATCCTGGTCCAGCGATCCACATAACTGCTCAAATTTTGTTGTGGGTACCAATCAATATTTTAGGGAACCCTTGTCAACACAAAGGAAGTGAGTCCTGGGACACATTTGGATCCCAAGCATTGTGTTGTGGGTGCCAATCAATATTTAGGAAGCCCTTGTCAACACAAGTGAAGTGAGTCCTGGGACACATTTGGATCCCAAGCATTGTGTTGTGGGTGACAATAAATATTTAGGAAGCACTTGTCAACACATCAGAATTATAAAAATGCATTTTTTGGCAAGCTCCAGTGTTTGGTGGGTTGTATAATAAAGAAAAATGTGTGTAATTGGCTATAAAATGTTGTTGTGAAATTAAAAATATTTTTAGTTTACTTTACACCACAGATCATTTTCTTTTCTTTATTTTCAGTCTACTCTTATTTCAAATTTTTTTTTTTTCAGTGGGTTGATGCAGAAAACCTAGAAAGGGAAACTCAAACAACTAATGCAGTGGAGTATCATTATGCATGGCAGAAACTCTGTGGATGCGAGTAAGCACTTGTTTTCTGTCCCCTCCCCCCCCCACCCCCTCCCCACCTACCCCGCACAAAATTCCATTTTAATGTAATGATGACTGTTCAGTTGCTGTTAAGGATCAACCAAAAATTCTTTTCGCTCGTCCATACACGTAGTTTTTACATAAGGATAACCCCATAATTTCCTCTTCAAGATGTGTATTATGTCGTTTGCATGTACATGTAATGTTTTGCTTTTTTTTTTACTTTTAATATCCATGTAACTACTACATGTAATACCTGGTTTCTGGGTCAACGTCACTGATAAAAGTGACTGCCAAGGCAAAGATTGGATCAAACAAGCTCCAACTCTGATCAGACATTGTCCAATGACTCTGTTATCTTAAGCCCTGCCATCCTTGCTCTACTGTTCCCAAACAATAATTACCCACTTATTTGCAGGGTTCGTGCTATTCCTTAAACTCCTTGAAAATCCCTTGAATTTTTGCTTTGATCATTATTTGCATGGTTCTGAAATAGATCTAGTCAAAAAGATCGGAAAATCTGAAAGTTGGCCATGTGCAACCACGGTGTAAAACCTTGGCATAGTTAGCAGAACATACTACTTGAATTTTTGGGTCTATGTATATTCCTTGAATAGTCCTTGAATTTTAAGTGGTTACCTCAGCACAAACCCTGAAACAAGCTCAAACTCTGATCAGACATCGTCCAATGACTTCATTATCTTAAGCCCTACCATCCTTGCCCTACTGTTTCCAAACAAGTGCCCACTTATTTGATATCTTTGTTTTTTTTGACAGTGGTATCCTTGTGCCTGGTGGATTTGGAAAGAGAGGAAGCGAAGGAAAGATAGCAGCTGCAGAGTGGGCAAGAACCAAACCAATACCTTACTTAGGTAACCATGACAATATGCACAACATTTAAGGTATCAAGGGTGGTGTAGTCGTAGTGCACTCTCCTCTCACCTCTGGGGTACCAGGTTTGATTCCTGAACTCTGCTTCACATGTGACCAGAGTTTGTTACGTCTTTCCCTTGATACGATGGTTTTTCTCCAAGTTCTCCAGTTTTTCTCTCTCCTCAAAACCTAACAATCTAATTCCCAAGTTAATCTGTGAGTTAGCCATGCCCTGATGTTGATCAGCCCAGAGGTTGTTTCGGGGTTCAATCTGTGAGTTAAGCCATGCCCTGATGTTGATCAGCCCAGAGGTTGTTTCGGGGTTCAATCTGTGAGTTAGCCGTGCCCTGACTTAGATCAGCCCAGAAGTTGTTTCAGGGTTCAATCTGTGAGTTAGCCATGCCCTGACTTAGATCAGCCCAGAGGTTGTTTCAGGGTTCAATCTGTGAGTTAGCCATGCCCTGACTTAGATCAGCCCAGAGGTTGTTTCAGGGTTCAATCTGTGAGTTAGCCATGCCCTGACTTAGATCGGCCCAGAGGTTGTTTCAGGGTTCAATCTGTGAGTTAGCCATGCCATGACTTAGATCAGCCCAGAGGTTGTTTCAGGGTTCAATCTGTGAGTGAGCCATGCCCTGACTTAGATCGGCCCATAGGTTGTTTAAAAAATTTCTCTTAAAATATTTGATTGTTTGCAGGTGTTTGTTATGGGATGCAACTAGCTGTAATTGAGTTTGCCAGAAATGTTCTGGGATGGAAAGGTAATCGTAGTGTATTATTTTGTAGTCCTATTTCACGAAAAATCATAAAGTTACAGCTCAGAGGGAGCTGGGTCTAATACTCTTTTGAATTTGGGTCATAAAACAATGACTAATAAATAAATAATTTACCCGTGATTGTTAGCTGCACGGCACTAACTACTAAAAGTGCCTTAATATGCACCCAGTAATGCTCTCTACAGGTTATAAATGTTATCATTATCATCATCATCATCATCATCATGTCATTCTTACAAGAAGGAGGAAAAGCTAAATCTGGTCTTCAATCATAAGCATAAAACATCATATTCACACTTGAAACCATAATAACATCTTCCAAAGTAGCAATGAGGATAAAGATTAGTAGACCAAGACATGATCCTTGAGGGACACCATAAGTAAATCTTTTGTTTCAAGAGCTAAAATCATGCCTTTTTTTGTATTCATAGAAGCAAATTCAACAGAGAATGACCCAGACACAAAACATCCTGTGGTAAGTGGAAAACATGTCAAATAGCTCGGCACTGCTACTATATCAATTTCAATTGTATTGTCTTTGGTGCAAGAGGCAAACTATAGAAAACCCTCAAATAAAGGGAGATATCCAATTCTTTGTGTTTCTGATATATGAATTTTTTCAGGTTATTGATATGCCAGAACACAATCCAGGACAGATGGGAGGCACCATGCGACTAGGTCGCCGTCGTACAGTGTTCTGTGATGTAGAGGACAGTATTGCAAGTATGTTTCCTTAATTGATTAGGTTAAGTGTGTCAGGGTGGCCGCATGGCTAGAGGCTAGTGGCATGGGTGCATGGCTAGTGCCATGGGTGCAATGGCTAGTGGTGTGGGTGCAAGGCTAGTGGCGTGGGTGCATGGCTAGTGGCATGGGTGCATGGCTAGTGGTGTGGGTGCATGGCTAGTGTCATGGGTGCATGGCTTGTGGCATGGGTGCATGGCTAGTGGCGTGGGTGCACGTCTTCAGAATAGTGTCAAAAAAGGACTATGGGGGAAAGTTTGATAAGATAGGGAATCTGAAATTTTTGCAATTCACTTAACATGTTTACAGTTTATTCAGAGAAGAGGGTGGCTTTGGATTTTAAGCCTTGCAAGTAGGTGAGAGGCCCAAGGAAAAAAATTGAAATTGTTTTAAAAATTTCTGACCAACCCCATTTCCACTCCCATTCCCACTCCCATTCCATAAGTAAGCTAGGAATGGTCCTTTAAATATACTCATCCCTCCATTTTCATTGGTCTCAATGATGTTAATTTTTTATTAGGAAAACTGTATAAAAATGTTGACTCTGTTGAGGAACGACACCGACATCGATATGAGGTGAGGATTGTCATACAGGAAAAAAGAATTCTCCTTGAATCAATGAATAAATCGTCCTCGTTTTAAGAGGCAACACTTATTGCCCATGGCTCACAAACCTGTGACCCCCATTATATGATCAAATTGGAATTATTGATAAGATGACGCAGAGTGAGAAAAACTGAGAACCCACAGAAATTCTAAATCTTATGGGATTTACAGCACTCTAGAGTGGATGAAAGAAAGCCTATCAGGTTTTGTAACCCATTTGATAAGGCAGTCAATAGATTGAATTAGTGACATAATATGATTAATTGTTTGTTTGGTTATAAAAGGCTAGGATTTCCAATGAAAATTATAAATTTTAAACGTTTTTGATTGAAGTCATCAAAAGACATACTTCTATAAACTGTACTCATTTCTGATGATGACTTTAGCCAAAATTGGATCAAATTAGATCGAACTAGAATTCACTTGATTTTTGAAGAGGTAGGAATATCTGGAGAACCCAGGAGAAAAAAACTTGAAGCACAGCAGAGAACCAACAAACAACTTTATACGACATATGACACTGTACCTGGGAATTAATCAAACCCTCAAAGCACAGGAGAAAATTAACTAGCAACTCTACTCACAGTTATAACAGTGAGTCCAGGGATCAAACCGGTGACTACAGCAGTGAGAGGTGGTGCATTAGCAGAGCACGCCAACCTTGCTTCCTTACCCCATCCCCCAAAACTAAAACAGAGTTTGATCCAACATCGGTCATTTTTTCCATACCATTGAAAAGATAAATTAACCTTTTTTCTTCATAGGTTAATCCAAAAAAGGTGCATGATTTTGAAGAAAAAGGAATGAAGTTTGTCGGCAAAGATATTGAGGGTGAGAGAATGGAGATAATGGAGTTACAAGGTGAGTCAGTTATGAAACTACAGGTCATATGTTGAGAAGAGATAACTAGCTAAAAAGTAGTGTGAGCTGCATCGGTGTTTCTAATGAAACAGTGATGATAAAAGGGTATATTATACACTGTGAAAAGATGATGACTGACTTTTCAGACGCTAGTCCTTCATCTGAGTAAAAGAGAAAGAGGTGGTAGAAAGGAGTGTTTATATGCTAGGAATAAGACAAAAGGTCATATGTTAGTTATCTTAACCACCAGGCCTCATCAAAGTTGTGCTATCTGGATTGATTAAACTTTTTTATTAAAATTTTCGTTTTTGTAGGACACCCATACTTCATTGGAGTACAATTTCATCCAGAATACATAAGTCGACCACTCAAACCATCACCACCTTACCTGGGGCTTATTTTAGCATCAATCGGAAAGTTACAACAGTATATCAACAGAGGCTGCAGGCTATCACCCAAATGTAGCATCAGCGAAGACGAGAGTGACAGTGAGGGTGAAACAGAACTCAAAACATAGATAGTTCATATTATTTAAGCTAAGCTATTTGTTATGTTGCATCATCAAGGCCATATTAGTGGTATTTTGCAAAAGATTTCTCATAACAATCCTTTGTTAATACCACCATGTTAGAGCAGTTTTCGTATGACTGTGAGAAGCTCCCAGCACGCACACGGTCCTGCCACAACAAGGGATACGCCAGACCAGTTACATTTTTCGAGAATTTACTCTCCATCCAATCAAATACCCGGAACACGGCATAGACACACTCACACCAAGGTCAAGTCACTGACAGGCCAATCACATTGTGCAAGAAAAAATCAGCCAATTAATATTCTAGGAAACATTGACGGTCACGGCACAGCACCCTTACGGCACTGAACTTTTCACAGTCATATGAAAACTGCTCTTAATACTGCCATGTTTTTGTCTCCTGACTCTCTCAGGAAATTGAGATTTTTTAGGTGCATTCACATCCAAACTTGACAGGCCATAAAACTGAGAAACAATCTAATCATATTCATGATATTTTGTCGTGAGAAATATTTTTAAACAAAAGATAACAAATATAGAAAAAAATAAAAGACTTTAAAAATAAAACAAAATAATTTTTTCAAAATTGAACATTTTCTTGGTGTGGCTTATTAAGCTCCATTAATTTTGGATGTGTTTGCAGCCCTCACAGTATTTTGTTTAGCTCATGCCAATATCTAATGCTGCATTTATTACTGTATGTATGCCAGAGCAGGGCAGGTGATATTTTTCAATACTGTACTCTTAAAATTTTGGTCTACACTTGTTCTTTGAAAATAATTTGAGATGTACCCATTGAACTCACAGCTCGCCCTCCCCCTCCCCCCTCCTGAATTTCACTTTACCACCTGGCATACATGACGATATCAGCCTAACCAAAATATATTTGCTGTAAAAATCTGTAAATAATTGGATTTAATTTGCACTTAAAAATTGATGTTTATAGCCTACATGTTTTTGCTTCATTGGTTTAAACTTTTGTTTGTTTGAACGGTTCAAGTTGCCCAAATGTAAACTTATTAATAAAATTATTTTATTAGAACTACATAATTCAGTACATGTAGCTAAAGAAGGTGTAAGTTATGTTATTAGAGCCTGGAGAATCAAATAAGCATTAAAAATCTGTACTAATAAAGCTTTTTAGCTTAGGCACAATATTTTCCCATTTCAAACCACGCCATTTTCTAAGGTATCAACAGGTATTACTTTTTGTTTAACAGTTGCATTATTTTTGAGAATATGGATAGAACTTAAACAAAGAAATTTATTCTCATACCGTGAAAGAATAATCAAAGTAATACAAATTAGTAGACACTGATTCCTTTGCTTTTTTTGGCTTTACTTGGACTGTTAGTTACTAATTATACAACATTATTTCACAAGCCAAATAAAATCACTCTTTGCCCAGATAAAAAGTCTATAGACCCATTGCAGCACTTTGGAATACAGCTCAATCTGTGGGACAAAACAATAGGTTCCAATTCTCAGGAGATTGGAATTCTTTTGTTTTGTCCCCCAGATCAAGTTGCTTTAACGTCACATGCAAATATTTATAATTTCTTGAAATTTTATTTTATGCCAAAAATTTGCTACGTTTACGTAGTTAGACAAACTCCTTTTAGTCTGCTTCTATAACTTTCATATTCGTAAAATGTTCTTATTTTAAAAACCAAAGCATTGGAAATCCATATAATAGACTGTTTTTCTTAATTTGGGCATATTCTTTTGTTTTCTTTATTTATCTGTCATTGTATCCTATCTCGCATAAAGCCGTTCTTATGCTTTGACTTGTTAATAATTATTTTGCTTCTTTATTTAACTATATTTTTTCCTCATTCTCTACAAGAACTAGGAAGCTCATCTAGGGAGTTAGATTTACAATGATTTAGTTTATTAGTTTACAATAATTTTTACAATTTAAAAATAATATACAATATATAATACAGTAATTAGAGTATCCTACCATGGAATATTCCATAGCATACTATGAAAATACAAGCGACAAATGGGATATTCCAGGGTGTGCCATAATAAAGCATTGCATAACTATTGTATACTACACAAAATACTGAGGCATTTAGTTATAAAATGGAAGATAACGACGCTTGATGCAAAAAAAAAAAAAAAAACAGCACTGGAATACCCCCAAATATACAATTTGGCTGTTTTTACAGTATTGTAGGATAAAATGAATATATCACAACCATTATATAGTACCAGCTTGCAATATTTGTATTTAACAATAATGTCACCTTACATTATCGTACTTGAAATAAAAGACAATCTATTTTTGTGTTAATTTGAATTTTTTAGTCATTTATATTTCTAAAGCAATTTTACTATGCCCTTGAAAAAAATGTAAGCATAATGCATTGGCATAGATAATAATTCCATTGTTTTCTTTTGTTTTTCTTTGACTGTTAGTCACTAATAATTTGTTACAACTTTTTTACATGGGCCAAGTAAAATCTCTTTAGCTCGAGGGCATTAGTCTCTGTATAAATTCCAAGATGTGCATTTGAATTCTTGTGTCCTCTGGATTATTTGTGACGAAAAACAAAGGTACCCCTGCTCTCTGAAATGTATGAAAGATATACAACAATATTGATCTTTTGTAAAGGCCAATAAGGCAGGCTTAAGAGAGAAAAGAGTCCCAATCCCTTACCCCAAACTTGAAGTCCCCTGCACCCTTTGCCTCTTTCCTTTAGCGAATTCAAAGTCCAAAGAGGAAACCAAATACATGTAATCTTTAATACCTCAAAAGTTGCTTGTTGGTCGCAGACAATCTGGTCTAATTCCAGGACTAATTTTTGATCCAACTGCATCATCTCGTTGTCAAGCTTTGCCTCTAGTTTCTTAAAACATTACAAACATTGAATGCAAAATGTCACTGATAGCAAGAAAGATTCAAAACTCAAATTCTAATTGGAGTATGGTGTTCATTTTATGGAATGATCCAATCAGACTTTGAGTTTTGAATTGGTTATTATTTCAGGGGCGGTGAAAGCTGAAAATCTTTGGAGGGACACTGAAATATTACATTTAACACTGTGATAATGACCGTTGTTTTGTTTAATTGCAGACACATGCAGCATAAAACTATCACTGAGAACCAATATTTTGTGGTGGGGGGGGGGGGGGGGGGGGGGGTGGGTGCAGCCCCCGGTTCTGCCCACCTGTATTTTGAATCCTGAGACTTTGTATTCTTAGAAAGAATAAATTTCAATATTCAAATAAGAAAGCATTAATGGAACCTAGGGGTAAGCTTTTTCGGCGGTAATATGAATAATTAAGACGTGGGGACCATCTGGATTGTTCTTGAATGACACAATATACCCTCCCTCCATTAGATCCTCCCCACCAAGCTAGGGTTGATGACAACATTCTACTTGCATCACAAAATCCATTCAGGCCACCAGAAATCCATATCTTACAACCAACCTGTTTTTCTTCTAAATTGTCTCTTTCAACCACTGGTAAATTGTGAGGTCTTTGTTGACAATCTTCAATGCTTTTATTGTGTCTTTTGGTCATTTCCATTCTCTGAGCTGTGCAGAATTATCACAAATGTTAACACTCAATGTCCATGCAGTCCCATATAGAATTGATCAAATCACTGGGTAATACCCAGTTATACCCAGTTATACTATGTTTTCAAAAATTATATACCTATGTATTATATACCTAACCTTCATGGTGGCCAAACATTTTCTTCTCCCCCTGCCGTGTCCCCTACTCACTGTTTCAGCAAACCCCATACTTTCCATCAATCCAATGAATAAATGTATTAATAACTTCGCACTAGCTTCCCAAATCAATGTGACTCTAAAAAGCATTTTCTGATCTCCCATGCTGTAACATATTAATAAGAAAGTAGCTCCAAGTTTACAGTATACCCTTATGTGAATTGACAAGCTTCATTCTCTTGTTCAGCAGGTTTCTTTCAGTGAGCTGTTGAATATCTTCTAGACCTCTGACAATGTCAAACACAGTTCCATCAAGAAGAGATGTTGCAATTGCAGAAAGTATGTCAAAGGTCAGTTTACTCTTGGAGTTCCTAAAAGATAATTTCCTCATAAATATACAGTTTACACCCAATGGACACTGGGTTACTGAACCTCAGAGGACTGTTAAAAGGTTTGGAGAGTTTTTATACAGTAGATTAGTACTATCCTAGTGGTGGCCTTGACATCTTAGTTTTAAAAATGGAATGTGACGGGCTGAAAATGCTAAGGAATTTCTGTACATCATTCCTTTATTCTAGGCCTTTCCCGAGTTTCATAAAGAGGGCGCATTCTGGTCTAGCTTGGGTGCAAACAACAGTATATAAGGCATGGTGAACAAATTTCTCAGTATATCGTTAGTAACAGTCATCTCCCTTTTCCTCCAATTCCTGGTAAAACCTTCGTAATATCCTCCCTCCCCTTCTCCTAAGATTCCTGGATCTGCAACTGAGGACTTTACGGGCTACATGTAAAGTGAATAAAGGCAATATTTTAATAGAGTTACATAGTTTAATTCCTTACCCAGGTAGTTCTCTAACCATAGCCTGTAGCTGTGTAAGATAATAGGCAACTTTTCTGCTATCGGCCTCTCTTTTCCTTTGTTGTTCTCTCTTCTCTTCTTCTTTTCGATTCATCTCATCTCGGACCGTAGCCAGCAAATTTGAATCAATGTTAGGAAGATAGTTTACCTTAGGCGGCCTATAGCCCCCTCCACCACCATAATATGCCATCTTAAGTACCAATTTTCTTAATTTTTTGGACAAAGGAATTCTCTGATAAATTTTGTTGATGAAATGATGGA
This sequence comes from Actinia tenebrosa, assembly GCF_029948245.1. Classification (NCBI taxonomy): domain Eukaryota; kingdom Metazoa; phylum Cnidaria; class Anthozoa; order Actiniaria; family Actiniidae; genus Actinia; species Actinia tenebrosa. The sequence continues at coordinate 19,641,923 of NW_028292582.1, forward strand.
AATGGTCAGGCGTTCTTCGAGTAAGAACGCGCGGGACTGTTTAACTCTCAGGACAGGCTGTAAGGGAGTAACCACAGGCAGTCCAAGTTATTTTTCTGTATAGTTATTTGATAAACAAAGGTGATGAACAAAACTACGAAAAGATTTTGAAACACAAGTATAGAGATAATATTAACGAGATCTTATGTGGTTCTTAAAAAATATTCTCTTTTATTTGTGACTAGATTTTTTATCTTATCACATCTTTTTTTGTCTCCTAGATTGGGTTACCTGTGGAGTAATCGCCCATGATGCCTCGCAGGCTTAGGTAGAAGAACATGGCCGCCATGTTTCGAAAATCAAAACGTAATTTTAGAAAAAAAAACCTGGAATTAAACGAAGAGGAAGATGATGCAAACGAGAACGAATCGACAGAGAACATTAATGCAATTACTACTGGAAAATTGGCTGAAAAAGTGAAGAGTAAAGCAAAGATTGAGAAGGTTGCTTCGACAAGTTCTCTGTTGAGTTTCGACCACGATGATGAGGAAGAAGTTTTTCAAGTTCGTAAATCAAAGGAAAGTCGGAAGCTGAGCAAAAAGGCAAAGTCAAAGAAGGAAAAACAAAAGGACAAAGGTAGAGAAGGCGAGAATGTTGATGGTCAAAGTAGGCTAGAGTCTCCAGAAAATGACAACATTGCTGACATAAAGCTTGCAGCTCTACGGGCTGAGCTAAATCAGATGTCAAAACTAGACGAAGATGAAGATGATGATGGTGAAGAAAGTGATAATTCTCAAGAGAATAAAGAAGCAAGTTCAAATTCACTAGCTGCAGTCAGGCAGCATCAGTTTAATATACCAGATGCTGCAACCATACATGCCTTGAAGAAGAAGAGAGAAATGGCAAGACAGTCTGGTACAGGACAAGACTTTATTCCCTTAGACGACACTAAAAGGTTTTCTGGTCGGTTTGATTCAGCTTCACGTCTGGTGCGGGAAGATGAAAATGATGCAAGTGATGATGAGGATGGGCCTATCAGTTTTAATGCTGTTAAGACCCAAGATAATAACTTTTACATGAAGGATGAGGATAATGAGAATGAGGAGGGGGAAGACGAAGAAGATGAAGAAACAAAGAGATGGGAAAATGAACAGATCCGTAAAGGAGTGTCTGCATCTCAGGCCCAGCAAGATAAAGAGCCGCAAAGTTATGGAGTACAGAATCTTTCAATTTCTCAAGAGAGTTACCAAAAAAGCTCTTTGTTCAACCAAAATGTGTATCCTTATGGAGGTGAATATGGCCAGGAATCCACCCAACAGAAATACAATGGTTCGCATCTTCCTGGACAAATTAGGTCATCAAAGTCACAAGTCGTTACCATGGAAACAGTCTGGGATGCAATGAACAAGCGACTAGAATCCTTAAATGAGGTTCATCGTGGGCACTGCATGGAGCAAGATAAGATCACAGAACACCAAAGGGTGTCAGAAGAAAGTATTGAGAATCTTATACGGCGAGGTGTAGAGGCGGAGCGGCAGTATGGGTTTTACCAAGAGATGAGGGGGTATGTCAGGGACTTGATAGAATGCCTTAATGAAAAGGTGGGTGATACAAGCAAGGGTGGATGGAACAGGGCTTGTCATTCCGATGCTCTGTACTCCTGCCGCCTGTTTGTAGTACTTCAATGACTACTATACTTGAATTTATGTTTCATAACCAGGAATATGGACTGGTTTATGAAGATGGATTCAAGCAGTGACCGATGGATTCAACTAGTTTGAACCATGTTACGTTTCAAAATATGGTTGAGTTTTGATCTCATTCCTCTTAAAAATTTGTTTGGTTTGGTTGTGCAGACACATATATGGATGACACATGACTCATCATTTGGTTTTGTTTTGGTTTCATTCCTCTTAAAAAATTGCTTCTTCAACACAGTATTTTAAATTTAGTTTTTTTTTCAAGCTTTAGGGTCGCCTGACCCATTGTCAGACAAAAAATGTTTCACAATGTAACAACCCTTAGTATTACGTTTACTAATGTATGATTACGCAGCAAGTTCAATCTCTACTTGGAACAATTATTGTTCCAAGATCACTGAAGTAAATACTGGAACGGTAAATTTTTCAGTCCATTCATGAGTCTATCTACATGTCTGTGTCTCTATATGTGTATCCATCCAGGTATATGTGTATCCGTCCAGGTATATGTCTGTCCATATTATGTGTCTCTCTACACATGTGTCTGTCCATGTATGTCTGACTTTGTGTCTTTCCACCCATGTGTATGTCTATCTGTTCATGTGTCTCTCTACCCATTTGTCTGTCTGTGTACATCTGTCCATATGTGTGTATTTCCACCCATGTGTCTGTCCATGTTTGTCTACTAATGTGTCTGTCCACGGTTCCTGTCCACCCATATTATGTTCGTGTGTGTGTCTGTATAACTTACTGTCTGTCTATCTGGTGTTATTGCCATTTAACATCCTTGCTTTTTCTGTCCTGTAGGCTACAGCTATAGACGCAGCAGAAAGATCTATGAGTGACCTACTAAAGCAAAGAGCACAGCGTCTTGTGGAAAGACGACAAGAAGATGTTAAAGATCAGGCTGATGAATTTCTTTCCTTACAATCTGGTAAAGATATTGTTGTTTTAAATAGAAACAAGTATTAACTTATGAAATGTGTTTTTGTCACTCGGTACAGATCTATATGTAAAGTGTATGCTACATCAAGTGTATAAGCAGATTAAAAAATCTGCCTCAGTTGGGTTCTCGTGGGACTCGAGCCACTGACCTCTTGTTTGCTAGACAAGATCTCAACCGCTCGGCCACTGAGGCTTTACGCGAGAAGGTCGTGTTAGATCTATATTTGAATTCAAATCCGCGCTGTGATCTTTTACCCAACACGAAACAAAACGAACAATGTTCAGAACCTGCTCGGAATATCCGTTAATCAATGGAATTTTTATAAATTGTGAATTTATGAAATGTGTATTAACTTGTTAAGGTTGAATCCTGTATCCTAACTAAAACAGGATTACAGAAATCAGACTACTCTTGTATCCCCCTCAGACAACAGCAAACCAATCCCCATTGCAGCAGTTTTCCCAGTGGAATTAAAATCCTGTCCCACAAACAACTACACAGTATTTATTTTGAAGAATACTACAAGGATTATGAGGCGATTTTATTTTATTTTCAAAAGACAGTAAACAACAGAAACAGCTTATAATCAATTTTCTTTGATCAGTTCTAAATTCTGAGATATTCTAGCTAAGTTGTTAAGCTTTTGAGACATAGCAACGGCAACTACTGGGAGCATAACCATGAATCTGGGACTCATAATTTTTTCTAAGTTCCTTTCAGCTAGAGACAAAATTAATGATAAATTATTTCTATACATACTTTCCTAGCTAATAAATCAATTTCATCATATGAAAGGATTCTTTCTAAATTGTCCAGGGGCCAATCCAGTTAAAAATATAAGGGGGCTTGACCAAATTTTGCGAATGAAACTACAGAACTTGGAAAAATATTTTTTGCTATTCTACTTCAAGAATAATAGCCAATGTCCTGAAGGGAGGGGGGAGGTGTCTACAGCCCCCCTTTACATCCCCTCTGGGTCACCCCTGAATGACCTCCATACTCAAAGTTGTACAATGCCTATAGAAGGAAAAAAAGAAAGCATAGCTAAAAAGCTCACTTACCTTCATCCAGGAAAACAAAATCAGAATGTCAAACCAATAATAGATGAGTTTGGCAGAGACATGACCATGTATGTGGAAGAACGCAAGAAACGAAGGGCGGCAGATAGAGAAGGAAGAAGAATGAGAAGGCGAAGAAATAGAGAAATAACTGGTTCTAATACTGCACATCATGAGGGAATGTCTACTGATGAAGAAGAAACGGAAACAGATTCACGGCAGCTGAAGTCTGAATCGGGTGAATTTCCCTATGAATTACTAAATTGTTGAGCTATTTATTTATTTTTGGTAACTTTTAATGCAGCATTACTTTGAGATCATGGAAACAATGTTTTATAAAAACTTTCCCTCCCAATTTTAATGCACTTTTCTGCAACAAAAAAATCATCAAACAGTGAAAAAGGGCCAAGTTTTCTTATAACAGCTAAGCCATGCCTTTTTGCCTACATTTTGGCCACATTTTGATCACATACATGTGCAATGTTTGGAACTAATCAATGAAAATAAGTGGAGCAATCAAGCAAAATTGGGGGCGGCTGTTATAAGAAAATTTGAGCCTATTCCACAGTGCTGTGTTTTATTGTAAAGTGACTCCCTAATTTTTTCCTGCCATTTTTCCCTCCTTCCTGATAATTATATTCATCATCTCAGAGAGAATCATTCAAGAATCAAGAACATTATTTGAAGACGTCATAGAGGATTTTAGCTCCATCGAAAAAGTCAAATCAAAGTTTGAGAAATGGAAAAATGTGTGCGAAGATAGCTACAAAAATGCGTACATTTCCCTATGTCTTCCAAAACTCTTCACCATGTTTGTGCGTTTGGAACTCCTTGGATGGAATCCATTGAACGTAAGTTATATTTAGACACATTCCTCTCCTCCTCCTCACATTCAGTCTTAATTTTTTTACCTTTTTTTTCAATCTAAGCCTCCAAATTTTAGGGTATGTGAAATATGCAAAAGGGTTGAGAAGGTCTGCAGTAACGATTCTTGATTAAGGGAATTTAAAAGCTTTAGAACCGCTTTATCATAAAACTAAAATTTCAAAAATCTTCTTTAGTGGTTGCATGGTATTCTAATCATTCATTCACTCTTTAATGTTTTTTCATCCTTTTCAGGAAGATGCTTTGGACATAGAGCAAATGTCTTGGTATAATTCTCTTATTGGATTTGGTTTCCATGAACATGAAGATATCGACCCTAAAGACGATGACATCAAGATAATACCTAGCATAATAGAGAAGGCAGTTCTTACTAAATTAACAGGTACTGTGATTTTGCTCTCTGAGTCAGTCAACATAAAATATATTGCATTGCGTGCATTGATAAGGCAGGCTTGACATAAAGACTGCAATGATTTTTCATTAATTTATCTGTCCATTGATTTATGCATCCTTACATCCATTTGTTCATATATTCATTTGATGTCCATCCATTGATTCATTTATCTATTTTAGGATTAGTTCAACATGTTTGGGATCCCTTGTCAAGTAAGCAAACAGAGAGACTCATTCAACTTCTAAAAAATCTTTCCGATGACTTCCCTACAGTCCAGGCAGACAACAAAACCACCCAGGTAACAATCTACAGCTATATATCTTTATTCTCTTAAATATTAGTGAGGTCTTGATAGTTTTATCTGTTGGAACCTTTTACTCACTCTAAAAATAAAAGTAAAGCTAACATTTTACTTCGATAATGCTGGGAGTGGTTGCCCAATTCTTTAAGCCGGAAGCTCATGTATAAAGCGCTTAAAGGCGCACACTTTATCCCCTCAGATGGTACCCCTCAGACTGTCAGTGCTCCTTATTGCGGGTATTTAAAGCTGAAGCTACACAGTCTGATCAGAGAGAAGTAATGTCAATTAACCCATGGACCTCTAGCTCTGAAGGTTGTGCACTGCCACTAACCAACTGAGCCATGCCTGGTCAAATCATTTTCCCTTAAACCTTGAAGCCTATATTGTACTGAGAATCTTTATTCTTCATAGCAACTGTTCAGTGCCATTGTAACTCGTTTGAAAAAAGCAGTCAATGAAGATGTATATGTACCTCTTTATCCAAAACAGTAAGTACCAGGCTAGAGGAAAATATTTTCCATTTAGTTTTAGACAGTTTCGTTTCCTTTTATTCCTTAATGTCTTTCATTCCCATCTGTTTCCTTTCTTTCTTTTCCTTACTCTTTCATTCCTTTATTGCAGTTTTTGAAGTAATTTCTTTTCTCTTCTCATATTTCTGAATTTAATATTTTAATCTTTTTTTCTTTCCTATTTCTGAAAGATTATTAGAAAACAAAAGTTCTGGTGTACTAGAGTTTTTCCAAAGGCAGTACTGGTCTTGCTATAAGGTATTTATTCTTAATGCTTTGGTACTTAAAATCACTATAAACATATTTCTACCCCAAAGTATCCTATGATGCATTGTGGCATTAGTGCACTAAGAAGCAAAGTGACTAGATGCAAAGCAAACTAGAACAACATTTATTTACAATGTGATACCTTTAACACTAACACAGTGCATATAAATTTTTTACTTACTAATTTTTGAAATTATTATTATATTTTATCAGCTATTTTGTAATATCTTATTATGGGATGGCCTGTTATCTTCCGGAGCAATACAACAGTTAGCACTGGATGGATTACTGAATCGATACCTCATCTTGGGCCTACAACATTCTACACTATATTACGACAGTCTAGAAAAATGCAAAATGGTAATGTTTTGATCGGTGGGAAAAGTGCACAAATGTTGCAAATTTCGTTTTATAAATCTCACGGTGCCAACCTGCCGTGCCGTGACCATGACCGTATCTGTGCATTATGTAGTGTTTAAAAAACGAGTAGGAGTGTTTTATCAGGTATAAAGGTATATACCTGATAAAACACGATCTACGAGTTTTTTGAACTGCTTAAAACACTCATGAACAATTTATAAGATTTTGGTTCAACTGGAGCCACCATACACGTCACGAACATGGATTTTTATACTTCGATAGAGATTTGACGTCACGGGCATGCGCAACCAGATTCAATAGAAGCTCCCACACGTTGGATATTGCGTGCCAAGGCAAAGACAGGCACGTTATTCAAAGATCTTTAGGGTTGACTATGACGTTGATGGAGCTCTATGTCTTCATCTAAACTTGGATGCATACTTTATCCCTGATGAAGTCATCCTCATAGTATTCGAGTGGTCTTTATATAAAGATCACATGTGTCTTTATATAAAAACGCATGTGTCTTTATATAAAATCACTTGAATACTAATGAAGAGGACTTTATCGGGTATAAAGGTTCATGCACGTGACGTGTATGGTGACTCCAATTGGACCATAAGCTTATGAATTATTAATGAGTGTTTTAAGATTGAATAAGCAATGATATTGCATGCTTTATATGATTGGTTGAGTGTATATCTTCAAATCATTACCGTGATTTTTTTCAATATTCTCTCCTTGTAATCGAAATCATCTTAATTTTGAGGGCCGAAAGATAAAATGAATATTTAAATAAATAAATATTTTAATTGGAGACCTACACTGTAGCAGTAATCTGATTTTTTATTTTTTTCAGATCACCAACACCATCCCCAGACCTTGGTTGACCTTACTCACAGATTCTACTTTGCCCACCCTAGAGACCTTTGCGCGGTTTCTTGTCAACTTGGCGTCCTGTTTACAGAGGTCGAGCGCTGGCTGCTCGGACTCTGAAAAGAAAAAAGCTCGGTATGTAAAAGTAGAAGAGATGTATCTTTGGAATTAGTCGGGGGGAAAATTCTAACTCGCGTTGTTGGAAATTTGACACCGATTGCCAAACCTAAATTTGTCGGGTTGCGCAATTATTAAAATGATTATTAGAACCACTTTAGGTCATTAGAAAAAAAATTTCGTGCCTGTGGGAGACGTAATGTTCCTTGACCTTTAAATGATTTCCTCTCTGAACCAATTAAAAACGCAACAAATGCACATCAGCCAATCAGAGTGCTGGAATTCGAAAGCCATTTGAGTGTCAAGCTTCTCGGCTTCATTTCCCACTAATATAAAATATGCACTGTAAAATCTCTGTATCCCAAAACATTACTTTTTGACATAATTTTTTTATTTCCAGGAGTGGATGTAAGAAAATCGTCCAACATTTAAATTCACTCAAAGCAAAAGCCAAGGCAAAGGCAGTAGCCGCTGAACATGCTTTAGGCGAAGTTGGTGGACCCTAACGTGATCAAACTCAAGAAAATGGGTTTCTGTGTAGTATAATTATTATGTTTTTTCGTTCACAGAACATCAGATATGACGTGTAATATAAAATGTAATAAATTGAAGTAAGGAGTAATATAGTAACGAAAGAAGAAGTCGTTTGTACTTTGAATTCACTACATCAAGAAGTCGGGTTCGTGCTTTTTCTTTGCGGCTTTTGGTTACCGAGTCCTTTAGACTTGGGTTAAAAATTCCATTCTTACTTTTCTCTTCTCCATCTTTCTCTTCATACTTCTCTTTTTTTGCTTTTTTTGTTTCTTTCTTGAATATTGTTTTCATTAATTTTCCTTTTCTTCTTTTCCTTATTTTCCCGCGCTTTTTTGCACTTGGTCGTCATAGAAAATGTCAATCAAACCTAAAAGGGCCAATCAAGTAAAAGCGCGCGCTTTTAATGACTTACGTCACAATGCAACAAAGCACAACTTTGCTGACTTTTACTGGGACAGTATGCTGTAGACAACTGTCCTAAAAAAATGCACTTTTTATCGATTTTAGGCAGCGAAAAAATCACCAATATTTCTCTCCAACATTCGCAATGTTACCAACTTCTTCTGAAGGTGAGAAAGCATCATTTTTTGGTATCTTCTGACTACTTTTTTAAGCGTTTTTGAGAGCTCTCTTTTGCTCTGTTCATGTCCGACAAAAGTGAAACTTTGGAGAGTTTGATTGGTTAGTAATTCCAGTTTCTTTTTTAGTTTCCTTCTTTTTCTCTTACGTTAGAAAGTTTTTCTCTTTCAAACTTTTTCATCTACATTTTTGAGGGTTGTTTTCTGTTTTTAGATTTTTTAAAAGAAGTTTTTAGTTTTGACTTCATTGGTTTTTTTTTTTTTTTTTTTGTTTTTTTTTTTGGTAGAACACAAAGTTTTTCATAAAAAAGATACCTATTGTCCTGTCCTTACAGTCCTCATTAACTGTTATAAGATAATTTCGTTGTCTTTTTTATCCGTAAATCCCTTGAGACCATTGAACTCATTCATAATCATTTATTTGCTTGCCTACTACTGTTAAAACAAACACAGCACTTAGTTATGATTACTTAGGCCTTTTAGCAATCACTTTAGATGTTTGCTCTGTGTTTATTCACGTTTATGGGCTGAAATAGAGAACATGTCACATAACACGGCATTAGACGTCAAGAACTACGATGATAAAGGCCACGAAAAGCCAGAATCTGTCGCGAAGGACGCTAAAGTAATGGAAGTATGGCAGCATATCACAGACTATACGGATCTAAATGCGTGCTATTCGTCTCCAAGTCAATGGAATTTTAGATTTTTAGAGATAACTGGACAAAATTGCGAGACTCACAGGAATATTGAAGAAATCTGTAAAAGAATTCCTAAGCTTAGGATTGAAACGAAGACCCGTTATGTCAAGCCACGAGTTGAGTCGAAGTTACGCATCGACTTTAAATACAAACCTCCAAGAAAAGCTACAAAATCTCTTCCCAAACCACACAAGGAAAAGATAGTATCAATCAAAGTTCTGGTTCCTAAGCCATCAGATGAGAATTTATCTAGAAATTGCACTTGTACGTGTGAGAGTCCAGAAGAAATAGGGAAACGAAATGACATTAGGAGAAGCTACGAAGAACAAGAAGAAGAAGATGATGATATTTCATTCAAAGAATTGCTTGATATTTTATTCAAATATGATAAGGAAACACACAAAAATGGATCATCGAATGTCATTTGTAATCTTGTCAAAAGGTTTCAAGGAAATTCTCTTTTAAATGAAGACGAAGTTAAGAGGGTAAGTGTTATGATCATAATTTAATTCTCTACAAATATTTATATTTTTACACAGAGGTCAAATAATTTTTGCTAACATAATTTATAGACGTTATTACCAATATAGGGCTCTGCCATTCTAATGTGAAATGATTCTTAATTGTTTTAACTTTTAATTATGGCAAGTTTAATGAACCAGAATGACTGACCAAAAGTGTATCCAGTTATTTGATCTCAGAACATATGAATAAATAATCACTATATTAATAACTTGAAAAATAATTTTATTAACTTTCTTTGGTGTGACCGACCAAACAACAATTGCCTTTCTATTCATTTTTTACCTTTTTGCCTAACGAGTTATGCAACCACAGCTGAAACTATGAGCAACTATTGTATTATTTTCAATTTCTCTTTCCTGTCCAAATTAAAGATTAATTTGGATCGTTTCCATTCGCATTCTTTTGATGGAAAACTATGACTTATGGAATCAATCGAGTAGAGTTTGGGATGACGTAATTAGCATAGGTAATAGGACTACATGCTGTCAAAAAATTGGATAAAAAAAATTCCGAGGACTGACAAAATTGGAAGAGGCCGATAATGACACTACATGAACTAAAAGGAACAATAACCTACTTGCCGGCCTGTTAAGATTCAGTAAACTTGTAATAATTCTCACTGAGAGAAAACTAATTTTGGGGCTGTAGCCTTTTCACGCTTGATCTTGGAGACTCTGTTAGGATTGTTCGGTTTAGAGCAAAACAGTTTTAGGGTTATAATGAAAATGATCTTTTCTCGAGATAAGGGATAACTGAAAAATAATTTTAGGGATAACAGTAAGGCTTAGAGAAAATTAACTCGGAGAGCTTTAAAATAGTCCATTACTCTCATTGTTTAATTACTCGAGGTTGTTTACTTAAACTCGAAATCCTCTTTCTTTGTTCTTAGGTGCTAAAGATGTTAGACTCTAATAACCACATTGTACAGGTAAGTCCATTAGTACGACATTAGTGACCAATTCAATCTTTAGTGTTTGTTAATTGTGTTCATTCCTTTCGGATTTGCCTGACACTTTGAAATTAATCACTTTCTGAATGGGATCATGTTTTTAGAAGCTTTTTATTAGTCTTGGTGTAGTCTGGCTCGTCCGCAGGAATGCTGCTCTTAGATGGTTAGAACTCGTTCACATGGACCAAAAGCACCCAGAGGCTTTGCACCATCACGTGATGGCAGCCATGACAGGATCCACTGGGAAACTGAATTCTTTCTCATGTAAATCAGATTAGACCAGATTTAATTGTTCCTGCCTCCTGTCATGGCTGCCATCACGTGATGGTGAAAAGCCTCTTTTGGACCCTATTTGTTAAATAAAACAATGTAACGAGGCAGTAACACAATAGATTTGTCCTATTGTTTGAACACGCAAAGGTCTTTTTGGTCCATGTGCACGTGTGCTAACCCTCTTAGATATAGACTTACTAGGTTCACAGGAAGCCTAGAGAAGATGAAAAGACAAGAGAGATGCCTACGTAGAAGGCGTCAGTATTTCCTTTGTACTTTATAAAAAGGATTTTACGAAAATGTTTTTAAAAATTTCCCGCGGTCATGTTTTTAACAGAGTTGATTTGGTATAATTGTGGAAAGACAAGGTCACGGTACTGTTTTGAGGACATTCTTTGAACCAATCACAGCGCGCGATATCACTGCGTTAACAAGGATTTTGCCCTAAGGAATAACACGTGGCCTAAAATGGGAATAATTTTCAAAGAACGAAAAGAATTAGTCTCTACCTTCGTTGTTTGTCGTCCCATTTCAGACATGTAACCATGAAGTTGATCTTTTCATATGTAAATATTTTAAAATGTTCATCATAAAAGAACAATTCTCAGGTGGTCTGAAATGGGCAATGCGCATACTAAGGTAAAGAGGTCTATTCATTTAGTTTTCATTTGTCTTTTTTCATTCCAGGAATGTTTACTGATACTGATCAATAAGGTGACAAGCACTTCTACGACTGCTAAACTGTTCTTGCAAAACGATGTTCTTAATGATCTAATATACCTTATGTTGATGGGATCTACCGATGACGTTCAACTACAAGCTGCTTGTTGCATAGCCAAGGTGAGCTTTGATTGGTTTTACTGACATTGCTGGTGATTATCTTACTTATATTTCTTACTAAAAGATTTTCCTGACTGCCTTCATTCTTCTCCTCTCCCTCCCTTCTTCCTCCTTGCATTCGTATTCCACAGTTAACCGAACGAGAAGAGTTCTCTGATTTATGGATGGAAGCAATGGCTATCTCTGGAACCGAGGCTCTTTTCGATGTTTTATCAGCGGATGAGGAGACTGTGTTCGAGTCTTTACGTAAAGCAATATTGGATGCAGTCATGAACCTGGCAAAAAACCAGAAGATGGCTGCAATGTTAATAAACGGCTTTGATTTAACGAAAATCATTGACTTGACGCGCTGTAAGGTACATAAGTATTGAATATATTAGACCATTTTGATAGGATGGGAGTCTTATTTCATTTAAAAAAATTTTCGTCTTTTTAAGACCGACGAAGGCAAAGTATTTGGGTCTCCTGCAATTCAGGTAAATTTGTTGAAACTTTTTTTAAAACTAAATCACATCTTAGCAGAAGCTGTGTTTTTTCATATTGATGGTATTGATGGTTGATGGTAGTCGCGTGCTGCACGAATGATGTTGGTACACGATTACAATGATGATGATGATAGGTGAATAATGAGACATAACAATGATAATGATATGATGGAAATCAAAGTTGTAAAATTAAATGTCCGTCAGGGTGTTTTTCCTTTTGCTTATTTGTTGTTGTCTTTTATTATCGTTACCACGTTTTTTTAACTGATCATTTCATTCAAAAATGATCACATGCATGGCACAGAAAAATTTAATTACGTTAGATAGATTCTTGGGCTCGGTTTTGCCACTTGATTTTCAAATGATGATGATGATGATGATGATGGAGGTGATGATTGTGATAAGGAAATGCATGTCTAAAGAGGATTCCTCATTTCCAGTTTTAAAAGGGGAGACCCCTACCTGGATCTGCAGCTGTTTGTTAGCGTGATGTTGAATATATACGTTTCCATTATCCACAGAAAGTGGCTATGGGAGTTCTCAACAGTCTACTTGCACACAGCTATGATATAGTTGAGCAGTTTATTTCTAAATACAGTGAAGCTGTTGATAGGGTTCTGGACATCTTGCAGTACAGCTCATGGTAAAGGAATTTAAATTATTATCAGTGCATACATCAGCAACCTTAATGGACTACTTGGACGATACGGCGACCATCTTGCCATGGGGTAAAACAAAACAAAGATGACGGAGAATACATAGAGTTTGGTGTGTTTGTCTTTCTTTTATGGGTAAAGGTGATCGATGTACTGCCTTAATTCATCTTTTGTTGTACCTATACTCTTGTGGTAAGCTGTTTAGAATATCAATCAACGCCATTACTGTAGCAAAGCTTTATTTGCCTCCCTGGGACTTCTTATGTTACCTTGCGATCCAAGATGGCCCCCGTATCATCGAAGTAGTCCATTGTTGACTAAAATTCTCTAGGAAAGCGAGAACGGGGGTGCGGAAATTAAGGGTAGGAGAAAGAATTGTATTTAATAGGAGAAAGTGTAAGGTCTAGAGGTATAAATGACCATGTTTAACCAACGTAACTAAAATATTCATGCTTTGAATGTCATTTATTTGGTTCTTCTCGCCTTCCCACCTTGATTTAGAACAGACAAAAGAAAGAAAATATGGTTATTGAGTATCCCTCGTTCACAAAATAGATTGTGAATGTGGATATACAAAATGTGTGCAACTTTGATTCTATTAATGAACTGTTATTTCATGACAAGTATCACCTAAAAGTAAACTTCCTTTCAGCTCTCAACAGCAGGAAGCAGCTCGGTTTCTATCAACGTTAACCTTATTTCCTCATGGCATTGACCCCGTTATATCCCATCATGCAACAGAGCACCTCCTTTGGGCCATGACATGCTCTCATTGTAGGTAAGTCAAAATGTAAACATTGCCTTCCCCGGCTGACCAGTATCACATAATTTACGTACGTTGCTTGATCATCGACTCCGGTTGTTGAAATAAGGAATCAAGATCTTTGTTGAAAATTATGTTTAGCATCAATCTTAAATTCGTGTCCAAGTCCCAAAGAGGGTTTTTACAGCGATATATATATATGTATCTCTATTAAGCGACCAGCCTTTGCATGTTAACGATCAATTAACGATTTGTCAGTTCGAGTGTTGCCTCATCTCTCAGTTTTCTTAAAAGTTTGATCGTACATAAATGCCCTTCACCAGCCTAACTACATATCTTAGTGAATTCTAATTGCTTTTCTTGGTTTCTGGTTTCAGATTTGTCCGAGAAAACACAAGTAAAGCCTTCAAAAACATAACGCAACACTCGGACAAGACTAAAGTGCTCAGTGCGCTTGAGCAGTTCTCAATCGCACAAATTGATCAACCATATGATTCAAATAGAGAACTCGACGCACTCAGAGCTCAACCAACAACAACTAAAATCATTAGTGATTTACAGAAACATACGTCATTATCGAAACTGGAGAAAACCATGGTAGACATATTTTCCGTTCTTAGTATAAGTTTTCAAACTGACTCGTTACACTTGTGCGGAACAAGTAGAACGTTTACAAACGATAGTCAAGGTAAAGATGCCAGAAATTGTCAGGGAATATCGACCAAAGGTGTTAATGAGCAGTACCTTAGTAGTTTAAGGGTGCTCGTCAATATTTTGGTTGCCATGGCGACGTTAATTTGTTTGAAAGACAGGGACGAAAGCGAGAAAGAGATTCCCTGTTCGTTGGGAAATGGGTAAGTTTATTTGATTTCCATTTTAATGTCTGTCTTATGTTTTGTCAGAGCAATTGATCTTTTAAGGTATTATTGTCTTCCATTTATTTACTTATTTGTCGTTTCTTCCATTCACTAAGAATTCGTTCTTTTCTTTATTCTTCCATTCATATATTTCCAATTCCATTCATTTAATCAGTTGAATCCCATTTAATTTATTATCATTCTCCTCATTTTTTACACTCTCTCGTTCACACCTTCCTTTTTTTCCCGATAAAAGTAATGTGTAAACGACCGAGTGTAAAGAATGCCATTTCGTTTCATTCGTTTATTTCTTTTTTTGTTTATTCATTCATTTCTTTGATCAGTCTTATGTCTTTTCATTATAGAGCAAATCTTAGTCTTGCCGCATTATTTGTTCAATGCGGTGGTCTACAGTTTCTCAATCAACTCCGATTCCTAACGACCAAACTACAACGTGTAAACCCTCCCAGTTTCCATGAAATCGACCCCACAACTTTACCACCAAAGGAAATAGTATCTTCAATCAAAAATACAAGATCAGAACTGATATTCACTGCTTCCGGCCAAAAGCGAATACCGAAAAATCGCTACCCAGATTTTGGGTTTCATTCGGCAGAAATTCAATTCGTAGGACAAGCTGTCGAATTCCTTAATCTTCTGGTGCAAGTAACAACTCAAGATTTCGATCCTGTTCAAGAGGATCTGAACGTATTTATTCACAACAGGTCACCCCCTGCACTTTCTAAAAGAAAACATATTTCTTTCCTAAGTGCGGCTTTGGTCGTCAGGAGTGTCATCAGGGTGAATGGTTCAATATCTCCCCGTGGGGGTAAGGAAGGCAACGATAATGGCAATAAGAAAAGAATAAAACGGCATAGTTCCAGGTAATGAATTTAAAATGAAAGAACAAACTAAGAATAAAAAATATTATTCATCCTGGGAATTGTTATCAATAATACTTGTTCATTTGTCTCACGATTGAGGGTCATTTGTAGCAACGCGACGTTTCGACTGAAAACTGTTAGTCTTCATAAGACGATGGCGTAGACTGGATGGTGTGTCTGTCATATATTTCAAATTTCATGACTGAAAGCCTCCCGCTCTCGCCAAGATCGATATTCTACCTTCTAGTTTGAAAGGGATTGGTAACGAATTATACGATCAGCGGCCTGGCGCCGCCGTGAGTAAGATGCTGAATGTTTTAAATCCGGTACAAAGCATACCATATAAGGGATGATGAACAAAAGATATTTGTACGGACCTCAGATCTTGGGGTTTATTCTCCGAACCTAAATTTTTCTTGAAACGAGTTCATTTCCCTTCCTTTTCGATCAAACATGGAAATAAGTTATCTCCTTCACTCAAAGGCTTCTTACATGTTATTTCTACTTGTCAGATCTCTAAGTAGTCGCACGAGTCATACAACTATGGAGAGAAGATCAACGACTACAAGCCAAGTAACCAAGTCTTCCTCGTCGCCTTCTGTGTTAGATCCTGGGACGAGCTCAAAGAACGAGATGATTCATTATGTGAAGCAAAGTCTTTTAGCAGCTAATGTGGTGTCACTTCTTGCTGTTTGGGTTACCTGTGGTGTCTATGACATTCAAGTAATTATTTGCTTTGTTATCCATCTCCCTCTTGAAAAATCATTTGAAGACCTTGTTTAGGGATTTATCGGTTGTCTAAATTTACTATAAAACTGGCTTTGACTTTGTTTTAACAGATAGGTGTCATTAAAGTACTGCGGTACTTGATGCACACATACAATCCACCAAAACGAGTCTGTAATGACCAGGCTTCACACAATCAACCTCAGGAAGCTTGGGCCACAAAGACCAAGAAAGCTTCCAAATCCACGAAACCAAGTCAGCGGTCCTCTCTTACTCAACTAAACAAACCAAAGAACAAGTCCACTCAACTTAGTCACTTGTGTGTACGTCACGTGATCCAGTACTGTGGGGCTTATCTCTTGGATCTTCTTGAGCCTCCAGCAACGAGAAATTTGGGGAGGTTGTCGTTAATGGTAATACGAGAGGCGATAGTAAATGGAGAGGTAAAGAACTAACATCTACCCACACCCACCCACCCATCTACCTACCTACCTACTTACATGCCTATACCTTGACCCAGCTACCCATTTATCTCAGTACCCACCTACCTACTATCCTATTTCCCTTACTATCTACCTACTATTGAGATTACTGCCTACATACCTACCCATCTACCTACCCAACCTATACTGACCTAACTATGGCCTACGTAAATACTTTGCAATGTAATAGGTTATATAAGTATCATTTTCCAGCAGCATAAAATACACCTCTGAAACTTCCTCTTTACAGAATGATAGCCGACTCAACTTCGTCAAACTTGGTTGTCTGTCACAAGTTATTAATTACATCCGGGGTACGGAAGATGAACCAGAAATCCAAAGTCTCGGTTTGGTTGTACTCCGGAGCCTGGTATCTAATAACCAGGCTCTTAAGCAGCTCTTCCTAGCGCACGGAGGTATGAGCCTCGTTATGGCACTTTATGAGTACAAAGAAGGATTGGTCAAAGAGGAAGCTGCTTGTACGCTGAAGATGTTTTCCAGAGGTAATAGACAATTACCTTTTTCTCTTTAACCATTGTAAACTCGTTTCATTCAATTGTATAGTGGAATCATGCTTAGGGACCAGTCATAAAGTCGGAGGGAGGGGGTTTGAGGAGAAAATTGGGGGCCCTAAAATTTATTTTGGTGGAACATGGCGGGCCTTGAAAGGTCAAAAGGAGGATCGGCAGGATTAGGAGGATTTTTTAAACGATTGAAGGGGGTACCCGAAAAACATGAATGCTATTAGATTGGGGTCTGGAAAATTTTATGAATCAAAAACATTTTCTCCTTCGCCCCCCTCTCCGACTTAAATAATCACAATTGGTCCCTTAATGGGCAGCTCGCTGTTACGGACACTGTAATCTCGGTGATATTAGCTATTCCGAGGTTGAGAGGGACACTGGGTCAAGTTTGCATTACAGTGCATTATGGGAATGTTTTAGAGGGACAAAATAGGCGCCCTCTTGAAAATATATATCCCCCTAAGGCATTTCTAAAATGCACTATACTGTTGACTCGATCTTTTTTTCCTACCCTCTGAAATATGGCCGCCATGCACGTTTTTTGGATGGTCACCTCGGTATCCGTATCACGGCGTTGGTCAATGCTCATAATTTCTTGTTTATGAGTATTTTTGTTTGTTTGATAGCATCTGCCGATACAGGGAATAAAACAAAAGGCCCGACGGCTCATTCTAAGAAGCGTTCTAGAACCCAGACCACCAATGACGACATCTGGGATCACGTGACAAAGAAGTGGGAAGGCCAAGATAAGGTGGCCAAAGTCTTAACGAAGTTTAACGTCAGATACTAAAGAAATACTCCGCACATAGGTGGGCAATTTCAAAGATATACCGAATATCTAATAATAAGTCAATGTCATATTTTTAAGTGAATCACGAGCAACTTTATAGGAATAAATTTTATTGTTTTTGCGGTATCATAGAATAATGAAAAATATAATTAGCGGACGCATCTCCATTTAAAAAAATTATAATTATCGTGATATCAAGAACAATATGTTTAAAAATATGTATTTTCTTATTTATTATATTATTTTATACAATTTTCATAACAATGTAAGAATGTAACTCATTTTCTCATCAATCTACATGACTTTGTATTAGCGAAACATTTCCGACCTACCATGCCACCCTAGAAAATGTCGATAAACTTACACCTTGATCGAGCGGGTTAAATAGAATGCCGTCTATCAATAATACCTATACGCCGGTATTCTGAGTAACTAGGATCCACGAGCGCATCAGTGACTAGCTGCGCAGATGTCGATAATAGAGTCTTTAATGCAGCCGCCCTTGGTCAACAGTGATTTTATTCGAGCAGGTTAAGTAAAGAGTTGATTGATGCTAACGTAAGTTCAGACTGCGATGAGTTATGATGCCGATAAGATATTCCATGACCTTCCAGAACCGATTTTTAGTTATAATCCGCCAAAAGAATTTATCGGTGTCTCAGTTCAAGAGGGCAGATTGTCAGCCATTTAAGCTATGAATACATGGTCAATGTTTTACAACAAATATAGTTGTCTATTTGCTTCCTTCTTGTCCATCTTTGCGATCATCTCTTTTTCTACCTTTGTTTTTCACCGACGCGTCGCTTCGCCTGTACTGATATTGATATATTTGATATAGTTCATGACTCAGAATATATTGTATCGACTTACATGATAAAGGGCACATAACTGGGATTTGTGAGAGCCATGTGGCCAACAAGTCAGCAGATTTCGTGCACTGCTCACGCCGCGGAAGACAATTGTCCTATTGATTTCATCATTCCTTTAATATTATACCGCTGGAGTTCTCACGAACACTATAGAATGAGATTCCTTCAAACATGTACTCTGCTTAGGCTTGTTGCTTACCAAGAGGCCCAAGAGCAAGTACTAAGGGGGTGACAAAACTTAGAATACTTTTTGTTGCTGACTGAAATACGTCACAGGAGCTTGGATTTTTAGTTATTGTGAAGTGATTTGATACTCAAGCACCATTCTCCAGTGCTAATTGTATATCAAAAGCAATATTGATTTTGAAGTGTGCGAAGAAAAGTTAGACCACTTGGAAAGCAGCACTGAAATACATTTGGAGACTTTGGGATTTTTTGTCAAATGATTTGAAAGTTGGTAGATCAAGATTTTAACACTTATCGGATCGCAGATTTCTGGACGCGGAAATTAGTTGGTTATCAAAAAAGACAACATGTATCGTGGTAAGGCACCTTCGAGGCGAGGAGGTCTGCAGACACAGACCAGAAATAGTGACCTAGTGCACAGCACTTCCTTGACTAATGCATTTTCAAGAGAAGAGAGAAACCTCGACAAGAAACTGCAGAAGTTGAATACTGAAAGGAAACTTTCTCTGGCTCAGATGGACAGTGAAATCAAATTGTACCGCAAAATGAGCAAAAATAAAATCGAGAAATGTGATGATGACTGCGACATGTCGGATATTTCGGAAGCAGGAAGCAATGACGATGAAGGGGATATTCATATTGGATGCAGTACGTCGTCTTCTTATGATTCGAACTTCAAAAGAAAAACAGGACAAGATCTTAGAGTAAATAACAGTAATGCTAATAATCTTCCCAGCAAGTATAATTCATCTTTTTTGAGATTTACACCATTTGGTTCTTCGAGAAAAGTATTGTCACTTGAAGACTCTTCCAAACAGTTTAGTCATCAATCTTTGCGTAAAACTCACTCAGAACCGGCTCAAATAGAAAAATTCCTCTCGAGGAGATTACGAGACATGCCACAGCATTTTGAGACTAAGAAATCAGTCACTAGGCCGCGATCTGCATCTGGTACACAGATTCAAAAGGCAAAAGAAATTGAAGACTATAATCTTAGGAATCGCAGTATGTCAATTAGACATGTTGATTTTGAACATAGAGGATTACCTCATCAGATGGATGGTCACCAAAATACTGGATTGCCTCATCACACGGGTGGTTATCAAGCTAGTGGGCTGTCTTATAGTATAGATGGTCACCAAACTAGTAAACTGTCTCATCAAATAGGTGGTCACCAAGCTAGTGGATTGTCTTATATGGGTGGTCACCAAACTAGTGGATTGTCTCATATGGGTGGTGACCAAGCTAGTAGACTGTCTCATATGGGTGGTCACCAAACTAGTAGACTGTCTCATATGGGCGGTCACCAAGCTGGTGGATTGTCTCATCTGACGAGTGGTTTGCCAGATAGTGGGGTCCCCACAGATAATATTGGCGATCACAAATCGATCGTACATATACGGGATTTGGTTCATTCAGAACGCCATTTGATCGGTGGACTAGGCAGTCACAAATCAGATGGATTGACATTTGGTACTCGTGGTCCCGAACCCGGTGGGGTAACCTGCGGGATGAATGGTCCCGAAGTCGTTGGGATGACTTGTGAGATGCTTAGTCATGACTCTCAATTGAAAACAAACAAAACACCAGGTTTTTCTGTTTCAAAATTCAACAGTTCTATTGCCGGATCAAAAAGGCTCGAAAAGACTAATACATCTGCGGCTTTGACACCCAATTTCCCTTCCAACGTAAACCATACAGCATCTTACCAAGAACCTCACCTTAAGCAAAATTCTGTGGGTCCATCTGCGTTACCCAAGCAACAGTCAAATACCACACACAGCACTTCTGATTGGTTGTTTCAAAATACTCCACCAAAACACCTAGGGATTACTCTTCATAGCCCAATGTTATTTCATCCAAGATTTCACAACAATTTGGGTTTGGTAGACGTACCTGAAGAAAACACCGAGTCCACTGACCCAAACAGCTTTCATGCTTTAAGAAAATGCCGGTACCTACGAATACCTAAGCCACCCTCTCATGATCCTGGTATTGATCATGCATGGTCTACTTGACTCTTACACACAAAAATATACTGCAATCGACATTTTTAGCTCAGGCGCGTGTCATTCCCAAGAGTATCATTTCTTTGTTTAACTGTTGCGCATGAGAAGACAAATGTCAAATTCAAACAAAGAATTGAATCTTATTCTCCAGGGCATGACACATTGTCTAAAATGGTGGGGTGGGGGCATCCAAGCTAAAAAGATCTATTCATATTTACTGGACTTAGGGGAATTGAAGCTGTCGAAGCGGCCACCAGCCCTCCCTTGCGAGGAATCGTTCCAAATTGAATACTCCGATGATAAAGCCTTTCTTGAAACAAAGACCGGCTAAAAGGGAGTGCACCGATTCAATCTTACGGCAATAAGCACTTTTATGTTGCATTTTCTATTTCTGCATTCATAAATATTGATTGGTTTTATTAACAAACCGATATAAAGTATCCTAGCAAAACGGTCATGACGTTAAATGCTAAAGGTTATTGTATAAATATCTTTTTGAAATATAATATGATCCAAGGGCGTATCCAAAGGTCATTGGGTGCTTATGATCGCCATCGTTCCCAATGGCAGTTTATTTCTGATTACGTCCATATATCTATTTCAAAAAAACGTTGTCGGTCAGAGATCTGACTGATCTGAAATCTGAGACTGAGTAAAACGCAGCAAAATATAATATATTCACAGTCGGATTAGATTGGAATATGAAGCATGACCTTTGAGTTAGGAATGTGATTTTTCGTATTTTAGCCAGAAAATATGAAAACAAAATTCTGCATAGTCTCAGATCGCTCAACTTAGATCTCCGACCAAAAACGTTTTTTGAAATTGGTGTATTAGTACGTAAAAGGAAAGGGAGAGATGCTCTTTCGATGTCAGTTTTTTTTTCAATGGTGAGAGATCCTTCGCGAGAAGTTATGGATACGCTCCTATATAATTAACAATGATATAATACATAAAATCAAATTATCAGTTTAAAGTCCCAAAAAATCAAATTAGAAAATTCTATAAGATTTCAATTCGTTTTTTTTTTTTTTCCCTACTTTATCCCCCCCCCCCCCCCCCCTTTTTCATATTCCGCTCCCTTTCCTTTCCTCATTTCGTCTTCTTCCCCCTCTCTAGTTGAAAGCATCTTTGTCCCACGCAAAAAATCCATTCTGAAGATAACCTGAGGTCGCAGTCATGTTAGACGCAGACGTCGTGGTGGGTTGTCTTTGCTCATAGTAGGGCCGCAGTTGACTATAGTAGTTCATTGGTGCATAAGCAATATGTGGCATCAATACTAGTGGTTGTTGCTTCGGCTGTGAAGGCTTGACAAACACTTTCAACTGAGTTCTTCGTTCCTTTCGCCATTTTACACGTCTGTTTTTGAACCAAGTCTACGACAAAAAGTATTGAATTTTTTAGGGTTTTTTATTTTCACTTTTCGTTCATTTACATCCATCCATGCATTCATCTGATTCATCCCATTCACTCATATTTTTTCTTTTTTTTTTCTTTTTCATTTTGTTTAATTTTTATTCATTAATGAGACTTACCTGAACTACTCGGTCAGTAACACCAATCGATGAGGCTAACACTTCTCGTAGCTTTGGATTAATATACTGAGATGTGCTAAACGCCTGCTCCAATACTTCTCGCTGCTGAGTAGTGAAGTACGTTCTGCGTGATCTCATACGAAATACTTCGGAGTCGCTTTCTGAAACTAAAAACAAAAATTATTAGAAACCCTTTATGTGACAGGCTTTCAACTGTTATTGGAATTCGTGCATGTAAACTCCTGGAATTATGAGAACATTTCTTCTGGGGCCCGAAAAAAGTTTCCCCCCCTCAAACAAGTACTCCTCTGAATAAAATGCGATTGAAATACTTCGCATACACTTGAGTATGAAACGAGAAAATTTATGAGAGACGTAAGTTTTGCCGTCAAAAGTACAATGTTATTAGGGGCAACCACGGCATAAAGCTATTCCGTCAGCACCAGTCTCTTCGCTTTTAGACTTAATAACTTCATTGCGTTGCCCCTAATAACATTGTCAGTACTTTTGACGGCAAGACTTGTGTCTCTAACATCAACTTGAGTGATTTTAGCGTGGAACGTATAAGTTCTTTGAACTGGAAGGTTTAAAACTGTACCCTGAGGAACTGAAAACAAATCCCAGAAGCTCATGATCTAGATTAGCAGTACGAACCCTGCGATGAGTGACCCCTTATAATAGGTCAAAATAGGCTTGTTCTCATGTGTCGGTTAATAACAGTTACAAATTTTGTTACATTATAAAGATAAATATTAGACTCGAGGAATAACTTACTAAAACATTAGGAACTAAAATATATGAAATTATATTGAATTTAACAGGAACAAAGATACAAATGGGCGCCCTCTCTTATTTTGGTTAGTCACAGAGGCTCGTTCCTCTAACTCCCAAGTTCCTGGATCTCCTCCGATTTCTGGATCCGCCCCTGTACAGCTGTTTCGACTCTTAAGATGCACTTTAATCAAACCATTCTCTCGATTCCTTAAGATGCGAACTTTATTAATCAAACCATTCTCTCAATTCCTTAAGATGCGCTTTAATTAAACCATTTTGAATTAAAGTTTAAGTGGCAGTTGGTGAAGACGTTACGTAAATTGATTAACAAGTAATCAAAAATCGTGTGTTGTTTTTCTTTTCAGAACTCGTCCGTGTCCGTGTAACTTCAATTCTTAACCTTAGCTCGATTTGTTCTCAAAAGCAATCGATCCTACATGCAAGATCTCTGTACTTTTTTATTCTTTATCGTTTTATCTTACTGACCCCTATGAAAGATGAAAAGGAAAAGCTGCATCTCCCCCGAACGGGCCGACGTTCAATCGATTCTTAACCTTAGCTCGATTTGTCCTTAAAAACAATCGACCCTAAATGCAAGATCTCTATCTATACTTTTAATATTCTTTAATTTTTTTCCTACTAATCCATATGAAAAGTAAAAGCTACACCTACCCGAAACGGGCCAACCGGACGTTCAAGCAACGAATTCAGGGGCGTTGATAAAATTCCATGATAAACCGGTGCCTCAATCAAAACTAAACTAACATTAAATCTAAAACAACATCTTTTAACCACAATGTTAGGGCGTTCAAACTTACTAGATTCTTCGGGTTTCGTCAAGCCTTCGTCCTCGTTACCACTATTTGTTTTCTCAGCATACGTTTTTGAGCTTTCCAACTTCTCGAAATGACGGTCTTTGGATTTCAAGAAGTTAGACTGCGACATAATGATGTTTTAAATCTGTGCAATTCCTTAAAAACTGTGATTTATAATCCAGAGTTGTCAGCTCAGGACGAGTGAATGGACTTGCTCCGTAGTACTCCTTATATACTACCATAAGTCCTTTTGAAGCTCTATAAGAGTCAGCCGGCACCTTTGGTCCGGCGCACCCACATCTGTTGGTGTGTGACTCACATGGAGACGATAAAAACAAAAGAAATAAACAACAACAACAACAAAAACAACACTGAACTGCATAGCTTTAATAAGAAGAATTTCTTATTGAACGGATTCCAACCAAGGATATCCTCAGGAAATTCTTAGCTTCTTTCAAAACCTTTGTGTCCATGGTGAAATATTTATTCAAATGTAAAATAAGCTTGAAGAGAAATTAGAAGACACCTATACCACGCTCATAAAAACCGCCTTTCATCTCTAAATATGGTGCTTTGCACGCCCAAACTAAGAGAAGATTCGGTTCGCCGCCTTTATGCCTTTACGGCAAGTGGTTTAAAATTGGGATTTCAGAAGTATTTTATTGACAGTAACCGTTATTTCAGTAGTGAAAATGTTATCAAAATACGACCCTCTGATATTGAGAACAGAGGGCCGAGTACAGTTTGCCATGTCATATTCGTAATTTCATTCAATCCCTGACAATGGGCTAAGTGGCCCGAAAGCTTGGATATTGAAAAATATTGAATTACACGTAGAGAAAAGGTTTTGATAACTATGATACCTAAGTACAACATACTCAATCTATAGAATCTTATTGATTCAATATTTTTGAGTTCAGCATTCTTTGCAGAAATTAGAAATCTTGAGTCAGTTATATAGCGAGAGAAAACAATGTGTGACACTCATTAATTTAATAAGTCGTCCTCATTAACCAATACCAAAGATTTGGTTGGTTTAACGCGTGTAAAACTTTCTGGTGTTTGTACTAAAATCATGGGGTTTTCTTCTGAAAATATCAAGCATTTTCCGTCTTGTTTTTGCATACGTATGCCATGGTTTATGTAGATCTCCGAAGGTGATGTTACGGCACCAGAAGGACGATCGCGCGAAAATTTGTTTTCGTGTGAGTATGGTTAAGATTTTTAAATATATTATACAAGTTGCAGGTTTTTGAATGACTTTAAAAACTCACAACATTGTTGCCATCTATTAATGTTGCTGCGCGCGCCATGTTACATGACGCCAACTTTCACTGAAGGCAAAAATGTTGCGTTAAATATCGTCTCGCGCAACGTCACCGGAACGAACTTTCACAAACTCACTACATTGTTGCCATAGATTTGTGTTGCCGCGCGCGTCATGTTATACGAGGTCAACTTCTAACACAAAAATGTTGCGCTAAACATCGTCTCGTGTAACAACACTATAATGGTGGATATATTTTCCAGTCCATTTCCATCCACCATAGTTAATAGAAAACCCCCTGTTCAAATCTGTGATAGGTGAGAAACGATGTTTAGTGGGTTTTGAGCTGCTGGAAATTTTGCCTTGCTATGTATCCCTATGTACATTATATTGTAGGAAGGCGTGCCGCAACAGGGCCGACATTGAAAACGAAGACTGGAATGGACTGGACTGGACCCGAAAACTAAAACTGTGTAAGGCGATGACTAAGTAAGGCTATGACTAAGTAAGGCTATGACTAAGTAAAAGGAATCTAGTGCTAGTGAGTGCTAGTTCTTTAAATACTAATTAATCAAGAACCATATAAACATTTACAGTTTTTCCACAATCCAAGAATTATGTCAGATTTTATAAGGGGAATTTCACATGAAAATTTCAATTTGTAGTGATAGATTGCACATAATTTGCTGGAAAAAGACCTTCTTTATCGTAACACTTTCCTCTCCACCAATGTTGATCACTAGTATCAACAACCTTAATGATATCTCCCCTCTTAAATCCCACTTCGTCTTCATCTTTTGCTTCAAAGTCAAAGAGAGCACGAGCGACCTGCAAAAAGAAAACAGTTCAGTACAGTGGGTGTTTGCCTTAAGAGCAGCGCCCGCGTTACAGGGGTCTTCGCCTTGAAGAGGTGCCCGCCTTACGGGGGTGATCGCATTAGAGAGGTGCACGCTTTACAGGGGTGTTGGCCTTGTAGAGGTACCCGCCTTACAGGGGTGTTGGCCTTAGAGAGGTGACCGCCTTACAGGGGTGTTGGCCTTGGAGAGGTGTCCGCCTTATATAGGACATTCTTTCTGAAATAGCTGCATGTACATTTTAGATACTGTACCTCGTATGCGTTTTGCATATCCTTCAAATAAATGGTCTGAGATCTGGATACAGACGCTGCTCTATGGTATTCCACCAACTGGTTGAGGGAATTAAACTTAACCACCCATAAGAAGTATTTCCCAGCTCCATCTCGAAGGACTTTAAAGTGTTGTACATTGTTATTAAACCTAAGAATAAACCCGACGACGAATTCATCAATTAAAGATGTGAACAATTTTGGAAGCGAAGGCTGAAAATGTGACATTTGCCAAATGAAACAAACAAATGAATAAAAGCGGACGAAACGAGCGAACAAATCGCTAACTGTTCTTCACTAAGTTTTCAAAACGTTTTACTTCAAAATTTGGCAAAAATGAGTTCTAGTTTAGCAGGTGCGTAGCCAAAATTTTCCCAAGGGCGTACGGGGAGGCTCAAATTTAAAAAACCGCCATTTTGTTGCCACGAAGGGGAAGGGCCTGGTCCCCTTGCCCCCCAACCCCCTGCCTACCTACGCCCCTATTTAGTATGAGATGTGGATCACGGTTAGCCCGAGTGAACGCCTGCTGAACGTTTTCTTTTAATAAACAAATAAAATAAATAGATTAACTTTGTTTATAGAGGATAACACTTGATAGTAATTCAACTGATAAACTCGTGGTCCTCTGTTAACGTCTCTAGTTAATTTGGGACGGGACCACCATTAACGTGATCATCCGAGCCACGTGTAATTTATACATGAATTATTACTTGGTACTCACTTTACTGATAGTGTAAAATCACCTACAAGTAAAATAGTTGCACTGAATTAATTTCAAAACAAAAACAATAATAGATTATTTCATGTGCAATACATGTGCTTGTTTTTTTTTGCGGCTTTACGCATTTCAATCCATTTGTCATTACAACACTATTTTACCTGCAGTACTCTCACTGTCTCGGATAAGAAATGCCCCATTATGCTCTTCCTGCAGGAGTAGACATTCAGCCTCAGATCTGCGTATCTTTCCATAATACCAGCTAAAATTACAATTATCAGCATTCAATGTTGGATCGGGAGTGACAGAGAAACTAAGAGAGACTGGGGCAAGGTTTTAATTATTATTATTGAATTTATTAACTAGACATTTCGTTTATAAAGTTTTAATTATAAAATTTGTGGCCACAAGTTTCCTACATTGCTATAAGTATTCGCAATTCAATTGATCTCTTCACTCCAGAGAACGTAGCCTGGCGTTCTTGTGGGTTTGGGGAAAAAACGGGGTTTTGGGGGAGCTTTGGAACGAGCGAAAATTGAAACCGAGCAAAAAAGAAGCGAAGGGGGAGGGGGCCCTTTTTTTGCTAGGTCCCATTTTTTCGCGGGCCCTTGGTCCAAACAGGAACCCCAAAACCCCGATTCTTCCTCTCAAACCCATCAAAAGAACGCCTGCTCTGCAGGCTACAGAGAACGATGCCTGATGCCGTCGAAACGATGAGAAAATAGGAATAAACTTGTCGCCACAAATTTTATTATTAAATTTATTAAATTATTAAATATATTTCATTCGTAAAAGCATGTTTGATGTTTGACGTTTGACCTGAGCCTAAAATGCACCCCAAGAATGGGTACAGGGATAAACGTTGTGCACTACATAAAAACTGCAGAAGTCTGCAGAACTTATAAAAAAACTGCAGTTTTTGTCATCGCTTACCCATGTGGTTTCATTTGGATGTAGTTTTTGGGTGCAAAGCCTTCTTTGCCATTTTGTTCAGACTTATACCAATTTTTGTCATCAGTCATGTTCAATACCTGATTCACATGAATAGAAAGTGCCTATAAGCCTTCATACAGTATTTTAAAAAGAATTAATTCTTTAGATAGTAAATTGTGAAAGTATTTCGTCATTTAAGTGATGGGTCTTTAAGTTATGAAAGTTTATATTTCCATATGTTAATGACTATGACGGTTAAACATGAGGCAACACTTTGGAATACAGGGCCCGGTTGTAAGAAGCCTGGATAGCGCTATCTGAAGGTTAAATCCTTATCCAGTGGATAAATTATTGAATAACATCATCGACTTATCCAATGGACAAGGATTTATCCGCCGGATAGCGCTATCCAGCATTCGTACAACCGGATCCTGTATTTTAAAAGCATCACCCTTTTACTTGTCACTCACATAAAGGTTCTTGCAAATTTGTTCTCAAAAAATATTCAGTCGTTCAGTGCAGTGCATACCATATCCCGTGAAAAACTTAGTAAGAAATTGCACAAATTTGCATACATAAGTACAGTGCACACCAAATATATCCGTGAAACACTTTGTAATATATTGCACAAATTAGTAAGTTAAGTAAACCTCAGTAAACCGCCGGTAGACCTACAAAACTTTGCACTCATTTTGGGATTGTTTCAAGGGACGAAATAGACGCCGTCTTGGAAATATAGTCCCCTAAAATAGTCCCACAATGAACCGTAATGCCGACTCGACCCAGTCTTTTCCTCAACCTCGTGAACGGCAAATACATGTCTTTGCAATAAAATATAATTGCTTTTGTGAGAATACTCAAGGGAACAAAAACAAAACAAAAGATAATCCACGAGAAAAAAAAACAATAAAAATCATAACCATGGATAAATTTTGATTTGCATAATCTTATGATGGATTTTAAAGAGAAACTGAGCAAAACATTAGACTAGGCAGACAGTCCGTTCGTCTGAAAAGCCAATATTTAAGACCACAACTGTCATACAGTATCTATCTATTACTAAACTGGTGACTTGACAATAGGCGATTTCAAAGCTTTCCAAACATCTATGACTATACTGACGACTCTTGACGACGCAATGTAATAAAATAGCGCTAGCCTACTTAGCAATTGCATGCGTATGTCATTGCAAAATACTAGTTTCCAACTTTAGTTTTTTTGGTGTAAAGATAAATAAGATATGTCAAGATGAATAAGATATATTGAATCTGTATAATTATGAAACAGATAACGGCGCAGAACCGATTTTACTAGAAGTAAATTTAACTTCACCTTCAGTATTGAACCTTTTTTAAAAGGTAGCTCATCTTCATTACTACTACTTGGAGTAAAGTCGTGCAACGCAACAGCTTCCATACTTTCAACCTTAACTGAATCGGTCGTGTTAACTTTTACTGTCAGACCACGTGATCTCTAAGTTATACACTCTCTAATTAATAGGTTGCTATCAATAGACGTCACTTCCGGTAGTAGCTCTTTTTTGATGGCTTGTAGAATCCTGGAGGTTGTTTTGATCTCTTGTTTTCTGATTTGATGTCGAGAAAATAGTCAAATACAATAGTTTGAGGGCTTATTTTGACATGTTTTGATTTAACATTCGCTATTTGCCCCCCCCCCCCCCCCCCCAGTCAACCGCTTGTTTGCCCCCCAGTCAACTCCAAAAAGTCACGTGATTGATAGTAAGCAATTCATATATCCAGCATGCATTTGATCAAGCAAATAAATATTCATAGCACGCCAATACACTACTTTGTTAATGTTAAATTTCTCTCGTTCCAGTTTAGGTACTCAGGAGGCAAATTTTCAGAAATTTGTTGAATAGGCCCTTTGCAGCTCAGTAATCACGTGCTGATTAACTCACCGAGAGCAAATGAATAAACATCTTGATTCCCATGGGTGAAATACACTGGTGAGAAAGCTTATTGCGACTGATTTCAGTCCTCCATCGTATTTGAATTCACATAACACAACTCACGATTCATCTTGGTCAAAGATTTCAGATCTCTGGCCGACAACCTTATTTAAGATAGGTGTATGTCAGCTTACACGCAATAACTAAAAAATAATGTGTTTTCCATCATATATCAGTGGTTCCAAAATAGTCGGCTGAGTCTGGAGGGAAAAGAGGGACTGTTCACAGTCCAAGTACCACCGCGTGCTTTTATTTGTTCGAGGTGCTAAACTAGTAAATCATGATAAACTTTATCATAAGACTGTCTATTTGCGATCAGATGCTTAATCGGCTTTTGGAACGATAACTGATAGACATTCTAGCAACAATAACAATCTTGATTTTTTAGCTGGAAGAAGGTTGTTTTAGTTAAAATAGAACATAACATAAGATAAAAGGAAAAATATATTTAATTAGAGGCAGTGCTGGTCCTTTTAGAATTCAAAATGACGGGCCGAAACACAACTTTTACTCTGAAATAGAGTCGTTTTCGTATGAGAGGGGGAAACCAATAATAATAATAATAATAATAATAATAATAATATTATTATTATTATTATTATTATTATTAATTTAATGAATTTCTATAGCGTTATATATTACACTCTATGACGATTTACAATGAATTTCCAAACATAAAATATAGAAATATATATAGAAACCCTCGCACTCTGTCCAAGTCGGTCCAATGATCACGATGAGGAATCGATTTCATCTGATTCAACATCAAAGACCTGATAATCACAAATACCAACAGTAAAGTAAAGAATGCACAACTTCAACAATACACTTCGAAACTCAACAGACCTTTACTGGAACACATTAATATCCTGCACAAAGTCGAGGCTAACCCTGAGCAACAGAGAACTTGAAACTCATAATTTCATCTCGAATAAAAAATAATTGAAGATTTTTTTCCCGATTTTTTATTTTTACCTTTCAGTTTCATTCAAATTGGGCTCCCTGAGACTTGCGTATCGGGAGCTCCGCTTTTAGGCAGTGCCTAAATATATTGAAGAAATAGAGTGCTTCTGGACACTTCTCGAGTGTTCTGCCAATCCCCAAGTGCTTTATAACGGCACGCAGCACAGCAAGCAAGTTTTTTATTTCTTTTATGAAATACAAATTACAATAATAGATAGGAATGACGCAACGGAAAGTGCGCGCGAGTGCAATGTGCTCTCTTAAAGCACGCGCTCCAAACCAATCAGAACGCGACATTCATAACAGTCATTTTATAAATATTAATACTGTAATACTGTGTAATACTGTAGGGTATTAGTAGTAACACGATTTGCGATGGATTCTGTGTTGTACTGGAGCAATCGTTGTCTATTCTAGACTGTGGAGAGCAAAGTTTGCTCGATTGATTGACATGCCCTTTGCCTTCTCTCTCGTCTCATTTTATTTTATGTCCATTATCCTTAAATAGATACCTTGTGATCCATCATAACATCGTCTTCCTCTTTTCTCTGCCCACAGGAGTCCCAGTCTATATTTCTCTAAGATCTTTATTAAAACTGAGCAACAACCACAGGCAACCCACTCTTCCTTGAGAGAAGGAATGGTATACCAATGAAATTTCAGTCCTCCTCTGATTTGCTTCCACAGGATACCCAGTCTTGATCTTCTGTAGTCCTGAGTATTCTGTATCGATAGATATACAAATCCTATAGGAAGTTACTACGCATAGTAGTACAACCAGTAGCCAAAATTAAAAAGTACAAAAGCCACAGGCAACCCAATCCTTGCATATTTTTCTAAGGAGAAAGCGTTGAACTTGAAGTAACTCAGTTTGCATTGCTGAAATCGTTTATTTAAGGAAGGCCCTGTATTTGAACCTATGGTTGCCATAGAAATGCTTGTAGAATTCTAGATCTCGTCACGTACGTTGCCGTTCTGGTCTACTTCGGTGTTGGTAAAGACAGTGTTTTTCTTGAAGAGGAAAAAATATAGTCAAAACCTATTCGCCTTGTAATAGGCCCGCTTTCTGGGTTCGATAAACATGGTGCATTGTGGTCTAGCTTGGGTTTAAATAACATCGTGAAAGGCATATGAAAGGCATATGAGTAAAGATGTTTGTACCCAAGCTAGACCAAAATGCACCAAGTTTCCTATCTTAGAAAAGGTTAGCAGATAAATTATAACCACAGCTTCTGAATGGGGGAGCTATAGTGCAAAAAATGCGGAAGCTCAAAAGAGCGCAAATTTTCAAAAGAAAAATCCGCAAAGGAAAAAAACGAAGAAGAGAAGGAAGAGAGAAAACATGCAATCAGCCATGATGCCGCTTACCTCCACAATTCCTAATTTCTCACAACACGTCAACCCATAATGCACCATGGCATATTCCAACAGACTAGCGAACACGAACACGTAACAAGTAATGATGTAGATATCCAGAGCAGTGGCGTAAGACACCTTCGGTCCACTGCTACCGTGCAGAAAGCTGCCCATGGCAAGAATCGTAATAATCCCCAATGATACTCGAGCAGGGACGGAGCGGGGATCAATCCAGAGAGAGATCCAACTGAGGACACAGATAAGGACTGCTGGGACGTAATATCCAAACATGTAGTACATCAAACGACGAGAAAAGACGAACACCGTTTTGGGCTCCGAAAATGTCCCTGAAAATTGAAAGAACAATTACGATGTGCCCTTTCTCGTACTCAGACTTTTCCTTGAGAAAAGCCAAGAGTTTATAGCTAATAAAAAAATATAATAATAACAATGGTGATGATGATGATAATAATAATGATGATGATGATGATGATGATGATGATGATGATTATGATGATAGCTTTCTAACTAAAAGGTTACATTCTCGTCTATGCATGAATGCCTTCAATAAGAAGAAGCTGCAGTTTAGGATGAATGTGGATGAATGCCAACTAATTATATTTATGGGTTACCTGTGTTGTAGACTACTTTTGCATTACTGGTGGTAATGTTAGAGATCGTGTATTGTAGTACTTCAACTGAGTCTGCAATGATCACGCCTTTTTCTCCTCTCCACCTGATTATAACATCATCCTCAGTATTTCCATCTGAAATAATATGAAAATTATGAGAATGAGAATGACGTCCCATTGACACGGAGCGAGTGGGAGAGGAGGGAGAGTAACTAGTGCAAAACTTAAAAGTGTAATAAACCAGTTTCGAATTCGATGCATACCGCTGCTTTTGAAGACCACAGACTCATTTGTACAGGTTTAGCCTCCTTTATAAGTCAGCTATTCACAGATACATTACAGTGCAACGCACAAAAGTATCACCACCTTTAATGGATCCGCATACTTCTATGCACGGGTTATGAACGTTAAACCGACACCTTTCGATGCGAAGCTGGTTGGTTTTACCAAATAGGGCGTGTAAACGCTAAAACGCAATGCATAACCATTCATGATGACGGGAAAATGAAAAACACGAACTTACAGCTGCCTATTTGAAAATCACAGTGCTGTACGTCGAAAGGGAAGCGACGAAAATCCATCTGGCATCCAAGCGTCGTAGTTATCCTAAAAGGAACGATTTGAGATAATTGATTCATAAACAACAGAAAGCCCATATATACAGTCGTTGCCTTTTTTGCATTTAATTATGAATAGTTTTTCTGAGACGAAGGCTATCACTAGTTCTATAGCCGAAATGTCTTCTTTTTTTTTAAAATTCTACGCGTTTTATCCGTAATCTTACATTTAATTTATCATGTCTGAACGCGAAAGCCTCAAAGATACTATAGTTTTTTGGATTTGATAAACATATTTCTTTAGAGGAAAATTTAGTCTACAAAACAGCCCTCCTGAGAGGGGGTCTGTTGGGGAGAAGGGGGTTGGGGAGGGGGGGTTGGGGAGAGGGGGATGGGGAGAGCCGTTTCGCAGGCTAAGGAAAATTTAAAGACCAAAGGCATTTTAATCATTTTAAAAATTAGTTATGAGATTTCCAAAGCCCTGAATGTTATTCTTTCTACGCATGCTTCTTCGAGCATGCTCAATAGATCTTATTCGTGGCGTGACAATGTTTTCCCAATTCAGCGTGACAAACCTCTAGGGGATTCATTTTATTTTGTTTTTATTCTTTGAAAAATTCGTGAGTATCCCAAAGGATACGAAAGGAATAACGATGATATCCCGACGAGTTTCGAAACAATAGCTGTTCATTCCCCTAGAGGCTTTTCACGTTCAAATGGGAAAACATCGTCACACACCACGAATAAGGTCTATCAGAGTGACAGGGCTCTGGGATCGAGAGTATTTGAAGTACTTCGTCATTAAGTATTCCACTTGGAGCCCACTTACCTTACACTAAGAAGAACATCACCGTTTGGAGAAATCGCATACATAACATTTGAATTCGGTACATCATGAAATCGAGCTATTTTACTGTTCTTAAAGAAGATGTCAGGTCTCCAAACGTTGCTGACTAAAACAGGATTAATGACAAGTCTCTGATTGGGCCCTTTTCCAGGTCGGGCCTGGTAACAAAGCCGACGTTCGGTCCAGCGTTGTCTGAAGAACATGTCCATTGAAAATTCCTATGATATTGATAAGATGGATATATTAATTAAGGTTAAACCGAATAGTAGTATTTTTTTGCATGCGCGGGAAATTTTTTGGTAAAGTAAAAATTAACCAGTTTTCCATTCATCATGCCACTCTCTCCTAAAAATAATAGCCAAATTAAATTTTCTTTTGTATGATGTCTTTCTTTACTAGTTGAGTCCAATAATATTTTACTTGTTTGCAGGGCCCTGTTGTTCAAAGCCCGATTAGTGCTAATCCCGGGTTAACTCTTAATAAGACCTATAGAGTTAATCCTGGATTAGCGCTAATCCAGCTTTGAACAACCCGGCCCAGGCCTTTATTCTATGCTATTTTTCACATCATGATAAAATTATTATTTATTAATATTAATCAATAGGACATTTGCATTATGGCGTCATTACCTACAACTACCAGAATCTCTTGCACACTTTCTATTGTCCAGTTAATAAGCACTAATTGTCTTACTTTTCTCATGAAGAAATACAAATTTGAATAAGAAGAAAATATTCGCGATGCATTTTGGAAATGTAGTCAAATGACGCCATCATGCTGAAACCGTCGGCCATGTTGGAGGAATTTAACAAAAGAATTGTCAATTAATTCTTTTGTTGTGTCCTCCAACATGGCCGCCGTGTCTTTTGTTATTTAATTCTCTTGGGAATGCTTGAAAACCATTAATAACCATTTTCTGCTCGTCGAATGATCCCATTGAGAAGACATAAGCTTCAACATCAACGGCAACGGCAGCTCCTACAAATAAAGACAGAACGCTTAGCTCGTAGGTTTCCGCGAGAGAACTTCTAGGAAACCAAGTAAAGGTGAATCACCGCCCCACGTTTGATCTAACTTCAGATATATAATAGATGTTTTTTGTAGTTGCACAATTAAACAATTTTAATGATTGGCACTCAAGTTTTTAGAACCATGTGAACCTAAATATAATAACTAATAATTATTCTAAATAAACTTGCTTCTTTACTCTTACCCGTTTCGTTCGGTCTGACAGTATTGTCGTATCCATTCTTTAGCCATGCGACGAGCTCGTTCCCCGTTCGGTTGCACGGATTACCACTGTGGAATTATATAATAACTAGTGTCATTAACGCTTTATGATTGGTTGGAAGCGCGTACTTTACGAAAGTACATAGCACGCGAGCATTTTCTATTTCTTCATTAGCATATAAAATAGGAACAATCTGTGGGATTTTATATTTGGTCATTTTTGGCTTTGCGAATAAATAACTAAGCAGGTATTCAGGATAAAAATAATTTACCTCAGGTTTACCAACCAATTAATTCAATTAATCATTAATATTAGCAATACATTGGGTTTGGTCTATGACAACTTAACAACTAATACATTTTTCTGGCTCTAAATGGGCTTAATTAAAGTTCATTTATAACAGTTAATAGGATTCTGATTTTAATAAGATATGATAAAACAATATTGAATCACCAAAAAAAAAAAAAACAAACAAACAAAACAAAACAAAAAAAAAAACCAGTTTACTTCTTTGTGATTCTCTTCATCTTATGCTATAATTATCTAAAATATTATTAAGCACCAAGCTTTCCGAGGCCATTGGGGCCAACATCAAGATATAAAAATACAGAATAAAATCATTCAGACATTCATTTATTTATTTATTTTATTTGTTTGATACTCGATATTTTGTTACTGACTCGTTCTCTCTCTTTCTCAGTCCCTCAGCCATTTTATTATTTTTATCGGCTATGTGTGTCGTTGAAGCAACCATTGACGTTAAAGATGATTGTCTTAACGTTGTTTTACAATTGTTATGATTAGAGCCCCCGCTAGGCGGATAATTTAGCGTAGCAGGTTGACTTCACTCGGACTATAAACAACAAAGACGGCTTTTAGTTTGCCTTTAACTGACGTTTTTGCCACAGTGTGTGATTCTATATGCACTTAACTGGGTTCCCAATGGAATGAGGAGATCATCTTCCAAAAATTATGATTTCTTAAACTAAATTAAAAAAAAAAAAGAAGAAGAGAATTGGAAAGAATGGACAGCGCTAATTCACAAAAATTATAATACATAAAGCCAAACACAGTCAATCAAATTA
This sequence comes from Actinia tenebrosa, assembly GCF_029948245.1. Classification (NCBI taxonomy): domain Eukaryota; kingdom Metazoa; phylum Cnidaria; class Anthozoa; order Actiniaria; family Actiniidae; genus Actinia; species Actinia tenebrosa. The sequence continues at coordinate 19,678,757 of NW_028292582.1, forward strand.
AGTAATTATTTTTGAACTGACTTTGGTATAGCATAAAGTTTCTAACACTTAAATGGATTCCTAATGGAATGTCAGTGAGCTCTCGAGTAAAATTCCACGAGTATTTTTATAGTATTTTAAAAATAAGAAAATACCGTATATCATAAAGATATATGAAGAATCTAATATTTGTAATCAAGGCTAATTAGTTTTTTGGTTGAAGTTTTCCAACAGCACTTAACTGGATTCCTGATGGTATGTGAACATAAATTTAATTCCAAAGATATTTTAATCAATTTTAGTTAGATGAGTAGTATAGGGAATGGGGGTTCCAGCGCAATCTCAACACGGGGTAAGACCCGCGTCAAAAATCCACCTACGGAAACAACCCACTCCAAGTGTGGTTGGGGGCAACAGCGCAAATATGTTAGTCTATATATGGAGTGCGAAGATTGTAAGAGAACTTTTAAGAAAGAAGCGGATTTGAAAAAGCATTTGAAAATGAAGACGAAGTGTATGAGCAGTTATGATTGTGGATGTGGTAAGAAGTTTGAGACTAAGGTTAAATTGTTTTGGCATTGTCAGGACTGTGAGTACGACTACGACGACCTAAAAAGTGCTTGGTATTAGGTATAAAATATTTCCTATTATATAGATGGAATCCCAAAGCAACTTCAGCACGGTGTCAATACCCGGTAACGGTGAGATTGACGTTAGACAGTTTTGGCGTCAGTCAGAAAGGAAGGTTAAAAGGACTCTCCGAAAAGGTATAGAAGAATTAGGAGCCCTGAAAGCGAGCATAATGGTAGAAGTAAGTTTATCAAAAGACGAGGTAATGACGACAGCAATGTTGCGATCAAAGTCGTTAGTGATATTAGAATCCACGAATCTGGATAGGTCACTCAGTGAAGCCTTAGAAGCGATAATGGAGTCGCTGTCTAACTACACGAAAGAAGGATCGGGTTGGACAGTAGAGGAGGTTGAAGGAATAGAGATAAGTATAGCCAGGTACGTACCCATACGAGGGGGGAGTTACGTACCGCTACCAACGTGGGTAGAAAGGAAGAAGGCTATTGTAAACGTGAAGAATGAAGACAATCGATGCTTTATGTGGGCAATCAGGTCTGCACTGTATCCAGCAGAGAAGGATCCCTGTAGGACAAGTAAGTATCCCACAGACGATTTAGAGTGGGATGGTGTGGAATTTCCCATGCAGTTGATAGACATCCCCATATTTGAGGAAATAAACGATCTAGCAATTAACGTTTACGGAGTCAGAGAGCAGACGATAGTACCGTTAGTTCTGTCAAAAAGTAAAGGAGAGCGCGTACATTTATTCTACCACGGCGGACACTACTCATGGGTTAAACACATTAGCAGACTATTCTACAGACATACTAAGCACAAAGGCAAAAAGTACTTCTGCGACTGCTGCTTGCTGTCATTTACATCCTTAAATACCCTAAAGAAACACGATGAGATCTGCCGCGGAGTCGAAGAAGTGGCGCAACGGATCCAGATGCCCACCAACAAAGAGCTTTCATACGCAGACCATCAAAAGCAGATGCAAGTACCTTACGTGATATATGCAGACTTCGAAGCGTTGATAACTAAGGAAGAGCAGAAACGTGGCGCCACGAATAAGGTAGGATTACACGAGATCTGCTCCTTTGGTTACATAGTAGTCAGATCAGATGGTAAAGCAAACCCTCCTGTGATTTACCGAGGTAAGAACGCAGCTAATGAGTTTCTAGAAGCATTGCGAGAAGAGGAGGGGGAGATAAGAGAACAATTAAGACGTCCAAAGAAGATGGAATTTACCAAAGAGAACCAGGAGGCTTTTAACAAGGCAAAAAAATGCCACATTTGCCAACATACGCTTCTTCAGTTTGGAAGACGAGCCAAGAAAGCGTGGGATGAAGATGGAAAGTATCTAGGAGAAGCTCATTTTAAATGCGGGAAGTATGCTAAGAAAGGTGAGAAGCCGGGAAAGCCCTCCACGCACTGCATTCACTGTCACAAAGCATTTGTTGAGGATTTCTATGTGGATAAGGTTAGGGATCACTGCCACATCACGGGTAAATACAGAGGAGCGGCTCATTGGAAATGCAATATAAACTTCGAAGTAAATCCAGACATGGAGATTCCGGTGTTCTTTCACAACCTCCGCGGTTACGACTCCCATTTGCTACTACAAGGAACAGACGGCTCCGACGTCAAATGCATACCCAACAACAAAGAGCGCTACATGTCCGTAACTGTGGGTAAGCTAAAGTTCTTAGATTCGCAGCAGTTTATGGCGGACTCCTTAGCAAACCTCGTAAAGTATAACACCAACTTTCCCATTTCCAGTCAATACGGCGCGGAAAGGAAAGGAGTCTACCCATACGAATACATGGACTCCTGGGATCGATTCAAAGAACCCCTACCACCCAAAGATCGCTTCTACAGCACCCTAAACGAGTCTGGTATAAAGGATGAGGAGTACCAGCATGCGTTAGACGTGTGGGAAAAGTACTCCTGTGAGAACATGGGTGACTACCACGACATCTACCTAAGGTCTGACGTAGTGCTGCTCGCAGATGTTTTCCAAAGCTTCAGAAAGATGGCTATGGAATATTACGGATTGGATCCCGCTAATTTCTACACGGCTCCTGGGCTCAGCTGGAGTGCTTTGTTAAAGAAGACAAATGCGCAGTTGGATCTCCTAACGGAGTACGACATGTATCGGTTTATGGAAGACGGTATTCGTGGCGGCGTATGCGGACCCAGCCGACGTTACGCCCGCGCAAACAACCCCTTAGTAGAGCACGACCCAGAGAAACCAACCACATACATTTACTACCTGGATGCGAATAACCTTTATGGTTGGGCAATGTCACAGTACCTACCTGTGAGAGACTTCGAATGGGATCCAGTGAAGCCGATAGACTTCTACATGCAGGTAGGAAAGGAGGAAGACAAGGGTTACGTCTTAGAAGTGGATCTGGAGTACCCAGAGCGCCTGCACGACGAACACAATGAGTTCCCCTTAGCACCAGAAGCGATAGAGATACCATTTAAGCAGCTAAGTCCGCTGCAAAAGCAAATGTGCCCTGGTTACAAACCGTACAGGAAACTAACTATGAACCTGATGGATAAGAAGAAGTATGTGGTACATTACCGCAACCTGCAGTTCTACGTGCGACACGGAATGCGCGTAGAGAAGATCCACAGAGTCCTAAAATTCACGCAGGAACCCTGGATGCGCCCCTACATTGACTTTAACACGCAAAAGCGTACCGCAGCGAAAAATGACTTCGAGAAAAATCTCTTCAAACTGATGAACAACAGCGTGTTCGGAAAGACAATGGAGAACATCCGCAAGCGCGTAAGCGTAAAAATAGTCAGCACCAAAGAGGAAGCAGAAGCATACGTGTCACAGCCAGGCTTCGTTAGATACGTAGAAATGCTGAACTTCTACGTGATTCACATGAAAAAGGCAAACCTCTTACTAAACAAGCCCGTTTACACAGGCTTTACGGTGCTGGATCTATCGAAGCTGCTTATGTACGAGTTCTACTACGATAAGCTTAAGCCAAAGTACGGAGACCGCTGTCGCCTCCTGTACACAGACACCGACTCCCTAATTCTAGAAGTGCAAACGGAAGACGTTTACAAAGACTGCCTCCCCGACATAGACGAGTACGACACCAGCGGTTACCCGAAGGAGCACTTCCTTTACTCTGCGAAGAATAAGGTAATTGGGAAGATGAAAGACGAAATGTTAGGAAAACCCATCGTGGAATACGTGGGTCTGAAACCAAAGATGTACAGCGTGCTAAAGTTAGACGGTGTAGAAAAGAAAGCTAAAGGCGTAAAAAAATACGTGGTTAAGAAGGACATTACGCACGAGTCCTACCTCAACGTATTACGAACACGCAAGGAACAGCGGCATAAGATGAACAGCCTGCGCAGCTATGGTCATCAGATACATAACGTCACGCAGGAGAAGGTGTCACTGTCTGCATTTGACGGTAAGCGATGGATGTGTGATGACGGAGTGCATACGATAGCATTCGGACATCACACGATAAGCAGTTCTTCTTTGACGAACCCACGCGTGGGACCATCATGAAGATAATACAAGATGGGCTGACCCTTCTTAGCTATCGCACTTCGGATCTGGTAAGTTTCCAAAGACCAATTAGGATCCGTAGCTCTTTTGGATCCTCCTTCTAATTCACCCGGCTCATAGAGATATCGAACCGTGACATTACCTAATTTCTTTTCATGGGGGAAGACCGCCCTCGAACTTCTGATGAAGGACTTGTGTTCCACGTGTTTCTTTTTTATGGCATCCCTGGGTTTCATTCCCGTAGCCCTGGCCGCCTCGTTGTTCGAAGCTGCGACGACCTGGGGGAGCCTCTGAGTCCATTCCCTATTGCGTTTGGAGGGATCTTCCAGCTCTTTCCAATACTGGTATCCAAAGAGACGCTCGGCCAGGGTCTTATTGAATCTTTCGACAATGCTTTGACCCCTGTGGTACTCTGCTTTAGCTCTTCTAATCTTAGTGTCGTGGTCTTTCAGGGTCTTGGTAACCACGCCCATAAACTCCGTCCCCGCATCCACTTGCAGCAGCTTAGGCCATTTCAAGACGCGCTTATAAACCCTACCTAGGGCTTCTGCGACTTCCCCAGAATCCTTGCTGGTTATAGGTTCGGCGTCCTTGTATCTGCTTGCGATATCGACTACGGTCAAAGCGTACCTATAGGTCTTCTTTCTCACCTTATCGTGCGGCAAGAAAAGCAAATCCGCCTGATGAACTTCATTGGGGGTATTTACGGTGAAGCTGGGCCTGGGAATGTACTTAGGCACGGGAAGATAAACCTGCCAGAGGGTTTGTTTTTTCAACCAGTTCTTAGCCGTTTCGTCTGATACCCTGGCCGCGGTCGCGAGTTTCTTGATAGCTGACGCTCCTCTCCAATAGCCTTCCGGCCCATAGTAAATCCTTTTAAGTTTGTCCTCTACGCGGCCCATTATATGAATTCCAAAACAAGATTGATCTTACGTCCGTTAAAATCCACCGTCTTTCCGTCCACTTTAATGGTGATGTTTATGCTTTCTACCAAATTAGATAAGTCATAGCTCAAAGAAATGGGAGTGTATTCTACTGGGTCAAATGGATTACCTTGGGGCAGAAACTTGGACATAAGAGAAGACTTTTCTCCATTGTTGTAACTATGGACCAAGTCGCAATAGACTTCATAAGAGGATGCGACTTTCCATTTCACATCATATGTACTACCGCTATTTATCGTGGTACTAGTAAGGCCCAGGAGTTCTACCAATGAACTGTCCTTTAGATTGGCGCTCCCATTATTTTTCTTGAATGTCATTTCATGGGGCAATCCTGTGGTAAGAGTATATCCATGCTTTGCTAGCTCCTTAGCCAGTGTTATGGGGGTGTAATGGGAATCTGGTATTTTTGGTTTGGTGGAAGTCACGACGACAAAGCCATTAATTAAATTATACCAAGAATTGTACAAAGAGCAACTAACCAGCCGAACCCTTTCCGCGCGGATGGGAGGATTCAGATAAGTAGTAAAGTTATTCTTGTCGCTTTCCAAAAAGACGATCATTATATTAGATACGCCAAGGCCACGCCTCCCGCCAGCCCTGCGACTCCTACAAAGACCAATTCATTGTCTTTTTGTTTCTTAGAAGGCTGGTAGTAATTCTTGAACTGAGGCTTTTTCATTCTAAAGTCGGGGTGTGCTTGCGCATAAAGTTTGAAGGCGTAGTCTGTGTTTTCGAAGTTCTTGTCTGCCTGCATTTTGTCTTGGTAGTTCTTATCCAACCAATCCCTGTAAGCTTGTCTTTTTTCATTCCAAGCTGCCACGTCCCGCTGATATTTCTCCAGCGCTAAGTCGTGTCTCTTCCTTTCGGCGGCACCGCTTTTGTCGCCTCTGACTAATCTATCCAAATATTGACCGCCATAATTAGCTCCAGTGAATGCTAAAGCTGCAATGACTCCACCTGCGACTAAGCCAGCCATTATATATTACGTCGTAGGCAGGTACTTTTCCTTTCGTAGGTAATCCTTTAGCATGATAGCCCCGCCTACGGCAGCGGTCATCTTAGCAAAGTTAGCGAAGCTCTTGCTTGGGTCTTCAGTAAAGTCTTCTTTGAGCACTTTCTTACCTACCCAACCAATACCCGCAACAATAGAAGTAATGATAGCTGCTTCTTCAACAGTTTTCAACAACGCGGTCGACATTATATTACAAAGCGAGAAGGTTATTCCATTTCAGGGATCTTACTTTTTCTAACCTCCACAGGTGCGTGATATGTTGCGGCCTCCCACTTTACTTTTGGCTTCGTAGCCCGCCATTGTAAGTAGAGGCTGCCTGCTGCTATAGCGACTCCTAACGCGCCAATGACGTACCCAGGATTGATAAAGGATTCCTCTTCTCTTTCCTCCACCTTTTCCTCCTTCTTTGCTTTGTTCTTTTTATTCATCTCCGCGAGCTTCTTTCCGGCAGCGACTCTGCCCGGAGATTTAGCCTTGGTAATCTTGGTATCTTCTACGGGAGCCTTTTCTGGTTGTTCTTCGGTGTCACTCATCTTATATTAAGGGACTTGAAGGACTTGACAAGTAACTTGATGACGACTTGACAATGACTTGGCAATGACTTGACAACGACTTGACTAAGTACTTGAGAATGACTTAAGGACGACTTGACTAAGTACTTGAGGTGACTTGACAACGACTTGACTAAGTACTTGAGAATGACTTAAGGACGACTTGACTAAGTACTTGAGGTGACTTGACAACGACTTGACTAGGTACTTGAGGCGACTTGATCAGGTACCTCAGTAAGTGCTGCCTGGAAGACCTTTTCAACGTCTCTGTTCTTCTTGAAGTCCTTCCAAGAGGCCGTAAGTTCCTTCAAGTCGACGTGCTGAGCTACGTGAAGTGCCGCAGAGGCGACTGCCATTAACTTACCGCACTTCAAAGACAACCAGCCGCAGGTTATCTTAAGTTCTTGGGCGATGACATAGTCCTCGCTTATGTCCTTCCGCAGTTGCTCCACGTCGTCTATAGGCAGTGCAAGTCCAAGCAATTTAGTTGCAAGTCGGATAGCGGAGTCTGCGACGGCGTCTGTGGTCTTACTTGCAAGGGCAGCCTCGTACCTTTTATGGAACTTTTTGACTTCCTCTTCCGACAGCTTATTAACCTGCTCATGGGTAAGTTCCCTGCCTATCATTTCTTTACACTTCCCCGAAGACACAAGGATGTTAAGTTGTTCCTTGAGGTTACTTTCGTCTAACTGCGTGGGGACTTCATCTAAGAGCTGCTCAATCTCCATATACATTAACGTCATAAGGAAACCTCAAAGAGAAAATCATTTTGGAATGTTGGTGCGTCTTTAAATGCCGCATGTATTCATGCAACTGTTCCTTGCTTATCTCACCACCGTAGTCGCTTAAGATGGTTTCCAGATCAGACTTACTGGGTGTATAAAATACTACGAGAGAGCCTATGTTTTCCCTAAAGGGTTTAGAGACACTGGTAAGCTGCTGGAAAAGCAACCAAACGCTGATATTGTCGTGTCTGCCGCTGAAAGCGAGCTTCACTAATTCGGAGGTGCGCTTTTTTACGTCGTCCCCACAGGCAATGTCATCCAGTATGAGTAAAGTCTGCGTATCTTTAGGGAATTGCTTGTGCCAGAACTTAAGATGCCCAGATAACTCGTTAGGGTCTAAGATATCTACAAAGAAGTCGTCGTCTTTCACTCCTATGCCCGTCCAGGTGCGGTTGTTCACGTAGGTGGGGCATAATAGCACTATGTAGTCAAAGCGGTATCTAAAGGGTCCTAATAGCTGCTCTACCACGAACTGGGTCTTTCCGCAGCCGGTGGGTCCTACTATCAGAGCATTGCAGGGAATATGATTCGGATCCATTATATATACAATGGACCCAGTGGACGCAGTAAGAAGAATTGCCGGCGACGCAAAAGATAAAAGAGACACCATAGAAATGCAAAGGGAAGAGATAGACCGGTTAAAAGAGCGCGTGCAGGAATTGTACGATGAAATGTGCGGTCTGAAGCGCGCAGAACGGTTTGGCGCGCTTTTGACAATGGCGGGCTGGGCTAAGGAGTCCATTAAGGATTTCATGCGATACCCTCCATAGAATACAGTTCTCATTACCATTTCAATATATGGACTGTATTACGTGCGAACTACCTGCCGACTGCATTACCCCTCCCAAAACACCGATACCCAAACCGTGTAAAAAATACACCTGCCTTCATTGTAATAAGGTATTCCCCGAAGGATCCTTTGTTGGGCATTGGTGTCCCGCAGATCCTAAAGCACAGCGAACCTTAGCTGACAGCTACAAAGAGGATCTGCAAGGTGGTTTTAAATAAGGTCTTCTTATTTATTGTTAATTTGTTAAAGTAAGATAAGAGGTTTCAAAAGAGTCTTAATAATTATTGTTAATTTGTTAAGACCTTCTCGCAGGCATTTAACAAAACAACAAGAAATAATAGACCCTATCCTAAAACCCTCTTGCAGGGTTTAACAAAATAACAATAAAAAATAAGGTATGTATAATGGAGTGCATGCAATGTAATAAATCTTTCAGCAGTAAGCAGCGACTGCAATACCATCTTTCCAAAAAGGTTTGTCAAAAGACCGTAAGCACCCTTTGCGGTGACTGCGGTCGAGAGCTGTCCACCCTCCAAGCCTTACGATATCACCGCGACAACAGGGTCTGTCTTAAGAACTGCTGCCGCCGCTGTGATGAGCCCTTCTTTGAAGAGAACTGGCATAAGTACCGCTGCCGCCGTTACCACCTCGAAGGTATTGCCTGCGAAACCCACGGTGACATAGCCGAACGCTGTTGCCCCCTTGAAACCTCCCGGGTGCTGACAAAGCTTAAGAAGGAAATTGACCAAACCTTTGTAGGCTTTGACGATGTTGAGGGTGTTAAATGGGAGGACAGGGAACACTGGGAGGCTATTTGCGATCGCTGCGGCTGTCAACGGAGTGGACAACATATTTGGTGCTGTCTATACGACGGACCACGTCCTTTAGACCATTACCTGGTGGTACGAAAGGCTTGGAAAAAAAGAAAATATCTAATGAGTTCCACGGTGCTATTCTACGCCGCCTTTGCGGTTGGTGTTGCCTCTACGACAGTTGTTTGCGGGAGGCGTCTTGGATCGCCAACGCCAAGAAAATGAGAAAGATATATGATACCTCAAATCGCAGCGTTCATAGGCGGTGTCTTAATTACCGCATCCGTTTACCACATGACAGAAAAAATGAGGTCCGCCGTAGCAGACCAATACTTAACCGCTCATGAGGATGACTTCTAATCACAAAGAGGATTAGCATCTACCTTCCTTTCAACGTCGAACTTCCATCGCCCGTTAACCTTACCATAGCTGCGTATGTGCGTGTACTCTTCACCTTGGATTACATACCGCCCACAGTCAGGTGCCCACAGGGTGCACTCTTTACCTTCGTGTTTGAGGACCAACCTTAAGCGGCTGATGTCTTCGAAGACGACGTAATTTTTTATTTTGTATGTGATGCCTTGAACTAATTCACGCCAGTGTGTCTGTTCAACTATCATTATATCTATGAAATATTCTTTGGTGAGTCCTTAACGCCTCCTGCGTCTTAAAAGCCTTAACACACCAAGGACAAGGTACACGAATGCCTTCCGCGTAATGGTCGATCTCCCTACATATAAGGTCGTAATCGTTGCACACCATGGTTAGGTAACCATTTGCCTCGTATTGTGTGAGTAACGCCTCTTGTTTTGAGGATAATACGCCGTTACCCTTAGGCGTCTTCAACTCCAGGCATAACCCATTATGTTTTTTATGTGCATTAAGGACTAAGATGTCGGGTTGCCCCGCCTGATACCCTTTCTGCCAACATACTATCCTTTTGCTAGCTGAGTCCTGTAGTTCTCCAAGACCTGGTGCGAGCAGTAGGATAGGGTGGAATCGACGTATGTAGTTTACGACCTTCTTATGCAGGTCAAATTCATTTTCTATTTTGAATACCAACTTGTTAGGACCGTCAAAGCGCCGCTCTATTTCATACTTACCTGTTTTCCTGAGGGTAGGGAGAACGTCACCTAACACCCATTTTCTGAACTCCTTAGCTACGGACTTTTCAGATCCGAATATTAACTCATAAAGACCCATTCAGTGATGTAAACGGAATGTGGTTGCGCATTAAGGGTGTCAGTCAGATTTACACCCTTTATAGACCTCAAAGTTACCTTGTTTTCCTCTGAGACGTGATCAGACGCCGCTTTTCTGGAATTTACGTAACCCAAGGCATCAGCCACGGACTTTGCTTTGAAATAAAGTTTATCGCCTTGCACTATGCATTGCAGTTTGGTGTTGTTGTTTTCGAATACGCGAAGCATTATATACGTAAGGGATATTTTATCCTTTCTTGGATGAGGGAGCGCAGCGCGCGAATCAATACGCAACGCTCTTTAGCTGATTCATTTCTACGCTCAACTGGGCGTCAGACACCACGAAGATGTATGCGTTGATCTTGTCTGAGTCGCCTGCGCTAGCGTTTTAAGTCACGCTTGATTTCCAGGGTAATGCCGTCCTGGGGTATTTACCAGACGCAATCCCCTGCCCATGTAAATCCTCGTCGTTGGTGGTTCGCATGTCAATCCACAGTGCATACTTATTGGTAAAGAACTCACCGGGTGCAACTTGATCCCCAAACTTTCTTTTTATTTCCCTGTAGATGTCTGAGGGCTTCATTCCCTGCGAATACACCTTATTTGGAACTCCATTGATGCTAATCCCGACGTTGGTGATGCCGGGGTTATGAAAGGCTTCAGAGTCGCGCTTACCGGCTTCATAAGGCTTAATAAATACCAACATCAGCCCCGTAAGACTACGACGTGGTAAATTAATGCTCTGAGTAATTACCGCGTCTGTCTTATCCAGGAAACTAAAGGTTTTGTACATTACCGCGTGGTCGTACAAGAAAGCCTTTCCAGCACTGTATTCCATGCCAGCGCTACGTGCTAGATCTTCGGAGTGTATGGTTTCATACTGCAATTCCAGGTTGGTAATGGCGTATGGATGAATACTTCCCGACAACGCAGTGCTTAACCCGCCAATGATGTTAGTCATGTTGGCTAAGGTCACTTCAAACTGCAACTCACTCAACTGTCTAGGATAATAAACCCCGTGGCTGGTAATAGCCTCAAAGTCCAATGGTATTACGTATTTAGTACCATAGGGCTGTCTTGATGGCTTTTGCATCTGCCACGTCAGTTGCGTCGCCAGAATCGGTAGGTTGTGTCTTGGTGGGAGTCCTAACCTTACGTAATATTGCGCTACCGATACCCTGCTCTATTTTTTTGTGCCCTTTCGAATGCAGTCGCCACAGATCTTTGTAGGTGGTGTACAGGTCATAGTTGTTTAAGTCTAAGAGGGATTCCCCCGGCGAACTTTACTCGCATCTTTGAAACGATTTGTTGCGACCAAGGTTGTTAACGATAATCCTTTCATCTGTGGGGCTTGACTGCACCGCTAGGTCGAACCTTAAAGCCAGGGTACCAGGAACCAATACTAGGTTATCCGTTAGGCGGGGCACGCCTACATACAGCGTCTCACCTGGCTTAGCGCTAGAAGGCGTGAATGTAAACCCGGTGAAAGGTGCGTTCTGCTTTCAGTCCGCCAACCTGCTTAGGTAATACGTTGGGGTTTAACTTGCGCTTATCATATATAATGGAAGTAGAAGGTGATTTTGATCCCTTACCGAAGAAGGTCAAGTCGAACATTAACGACGAAGAATACGACGCATGGACTAAAGGCGCGGAAACGACCCCCTAATCTACGACATGGCTCTAGAAAACAAGTATGGTAGTAATAGATGGAAAAGCATCAAGGCCGCTTGAATCGCACTGTCGGCAATCAAAAAACCACGGCAGCCCCGTCCCTGAGTACTTGGAGCTTCAAAACATAGAGCAGCCTGAGGAGGCAGCCGCGCGGGAAAAACTGTAGAGTGGGCAACCGCAAGAGCTAACGCAGGGCTATTCCCACTTCGAGGCCGACGACGCCGTAAGGCTCCCAGAACGCGGAGGAAACAAAGTCCTCATAAGCGTCCAAGACTTTGGATTTTTTTCGCTGACAAAGACCGCTGGTACGAAACCGCAACCCCTTTGTTCAGGACGACAATGGGGTGATGAAGTTAGGGGTGACGTGGCAAGATTAAAAGGCTTTCAACTAGATACCCTAAGCGCGTTTAGAAAGGTTGGCAGCCTTGAATGAAAGGTTGCGTTAGAAAAACGCGTCGAGGAAACTGCCCAAGAAGGAAACGTTGGAAGAATAAAGGTTGAGGCAGATCCATGAGGCAAAAAACCGACTACTTCTCGATGCTCAAAGAGAGAAGTGATGACAAAACCCAAAGAATAATAGAAATTAGAGGACAAAGAGACAATGCCCCTACGCGATAGAGACCAAGCCCAAAGGGCTTTCGACCCTCACCTTACAGGAGTTAGACCTGACAAAAGAGGAAGCTAAAAAACTTGCATATCACCATATCCGGCTCTTTGGAGGAACGGCGGGCAGTTGGTTGCCGAAATCAACACTAAAGAGGAGCAAATCGGCAAAGAGATCAGGCTATCGGAAGACGTCGGGAGGGGCAAATAGATGCTGGGCAGCAAGAGAGAATCGTTTAGGACCAAACTCCCGTACCGAGCGAAGAAAGGGAAGCAGCTAAAAGGACAGTGGAGGGGCCCGTGAAACTACCGCCTTGCGTGATGATATTTGCGCGGCTCAAAAGGAAAAACCTGGAAAAAGACGATGGGGTCGTAAACACCACTCAAAGAGCAAAATTGTTAAAAGAAGCCGCTCTGAGTATGGCGTTCACGATTGCCGTTCGCCCGGTCGCTATAGCCACACACCGTAGTAGGAGTTATCTATCCGCGCGCTTAAGGCTACAGTCGCGGGCCTCGTAAGGAACATTAGGCAATGGCACTAAGGATCTTAGGAAAAAAGATGCGGCAGCCGGTTCTTCAGGGCTGCTGGGTTCGTTGTTCTTCCTTGGCATCTTAGGCGCCGGCAGGAGAACTGCTCAAAGTTGGCGGTAAAAACAATTTGGTATCTTGGTCGTCACGAGATTGGGGTGGGATTCTTGAGAAGGATGTAAGGGATAACTCCTTTCTTTGTGTGTACTGGGGGCTTATCGTCGTCGGTTACCCGAGGTGTTCCCTCGAATTGGGATACACGTACCCAAGATTTAGTATTCGCGCTCGTCATTGATATAATCGGTTGGAAACTAGCTTGGCCAGCTCCCGTCATGGTTGCTAATGGGCCCCTGATGATTACCATAAAAATACGCATCGGCCGTAGGTCTTAGGTGGACATTCACTCCGCAGCATTAATTAGGGCAATGCTGGCTTGGCGCTGGAGGCTCAGCTGGCATCGCTGGAGCGCCGACATCTGAAGTTCGCATATTGACAATTGGAATTCATGGAATATGTAAGGGGTACTAGGTCTTCGAAGACTAGATAGGTGAATCTCAGACTGGAAATAATGGGTTGGCGTGCCTATAGATTTTCGTCCTGTAAGGCAACAATGGGGTTCCTGTGGTCTCCGTCAAAAAATCCTAAAGCCAAATAGTACAGAATAACCGATCCGAATAATAATAGTGCATACGAGAATCTGCCCCCAAAACTTATCACAACCACCCAGTCGGCTTGTAGTACTAACTCGCCTTCGCACGTGTAGTCATTTTACCTCTAGGTAATGAAGGACCCAGTCCTTTTCGTCCGTGCCGGTTAAATATATTGAAGACTAAGCCCACCGTAAGAGTGATAATGGGAGCCCGTGGTTAAAAGGCTTATGCTCTATTGATACTATATTGTATGCCGCAATACACGACCGCCAGTATCGTCTACACCGATCTTGCAACTTGATTTTCCTTCCCACTGGCAATCAGCAACCATGTGTAAAAGTTCAAAGTCGGAAGTATTCTCAGACTGCCGGGTACGCTCACGGAGGAAATGCACATGCTCACTGTGTCGTATTACGCGCTTAGGCTGCCCAGTAAGTTACGCCATTCTCATACAGGAAACTAAAGCCGACTAGTTCTGCACGGTTCTCTCTGTGCCAATTGCAAATAGTCAACAAAGGATTAACTTCGTCTCCCGAGTAGTTCAATTCACGGCATCATGCTAAATCGCCGACAAGATGCCTGGTCCTTCCTGGGTCATTTTTCTACGCTAGGTGAAGTCGTTATAAACAAAAATCTACTCAAGTAGTAGCGGGCCTATGGTCATCGCCTATATAATAGATAAGACACACTGCCTTGCCAGCTGCTAGCGCCTTCGTCGTTA